>NC_048272.1:5682381-5989232 GCF_009762535.1 Notolabrus celidotus | reverse complement strand
AAATCAACGCATTTTGCCTGCATACATGTAGCAATTCTACAACAGTGGTATTCATCATGCTTCTGTACTTTCACAAAGGCGCAATACTAGGGGTGCAACGGATCAAAAAACTCACGGTTCGGATCGTATCATGGATTTGTATCATGGATCGGATAATTTTTCGCATCAGCAAAAAAAAAAGAAAAAGAAAAAAGAAGACAACACAAATATAACTTTGTCCTCCATTTATTTTGTAAAACACTCGTAAACTTTTGCCCATTAAATAAGAACAACATTCAACTCAAAATTGACTGCATGTGCAAAGCACCCTATCTATGGGCCCAGTCCTGCCTCATTCACTGCATTTCATGTCATGGCAAGTGAAGGAGCAGAGGAACTTCAAAAGTTTCACTCCATTCTTCTTTCAATAGCTGATTTTCAACATCCACTTTCTTTGAGCTGCAAACTTGGAACACGTCATTTTCATGCATTCCAGGGTCCTACAGCTGGCAAAGTGCCAATATGCGAACTGCTCCATAGACGTAAGAGAAAGTTTAAAATTGCACTCGCAGCATTGGACTCTAAGTGACCCAGTAACAGCCTGTCTGTGTATCGTTGACATGGAGACAATTCCCGGTAGGTGAATTGAACATGCGGTCATCACGTGAACACGCGCAACTTTCTTGTTTTTCATCAACCAATCCGCGGACCACGTCCGTGCCGAACCGTGGAGAGGCATCCGTACGGATCACGGATCAACGATGATGCGTTGCACCACTACGCAATACTGGTGCTCCTGTGTGTGATAAAAAAAAAATTGCATTACTGTGTTGCAGATGCAGAAGCACAAGACACATGGCACGTCACACACATTCACAAGGGAAGTGCCCGTTCAGTCGACCAATGGATTTAACATTACCCTCGCTGGTCAACACCAGACGAGTCTGTTAAATGATTGTAGCCCCAAAATGTTGGTCATTGTGTCTGAGCTAAACTAACATTAAAGTACTCTATCAGATCAGTTCAGTTAGAGTGATGCACTTATTTGGACCTTTCATCTTGACCTCTTTTCAGTTCCTGTCTGGTGCCGTGCAGTAGACAACACAGACTTGTTAATTCCATTGAGAGAATTAGTTTTACAACAGGCATGCACTACAACGACTGACAGTTGTACACATGAAACTTCTCTCAATTAGTGCTGAGCAGATGTCACAGTAGTTGAAAAAGATCAATAGGGTCAGTTGTGACAGACTGGTGCTTAAGTGTTGCCTGGCAGTTTTACAACACAGTCTTCTGTAGACTACTGGGAGTGTAGCTGCTCATAACATGTAAAGGAAGTGTGGCTGCATTAAGAGAAGAAGAACAGAGGGACTCTCACAAAGACAAAAGGGTCCAGAGGAGCTAAGCTAAGGCGCCAGCAGCCACTGACCTCGTGGACCCCTTGAGTTGCCCTTTCAGAGGGGTTCACTGTCCGCAGCTCTGCAGGAAATGAGATGCTGCAGCCAAACATAGTAATGATCTCAGACTATATAAGGAGAAGGCTGAAGAAGCACTAAAAGCTGCTGAGTTTAAACAGTGTAGTTAAATCCTGCTAGTCCTCCCTATGGGCAGACGTTTACAACAACTTGTCCAAACATCAGCTTGTGAGGCGGATGTGGAGAGGAAAGGGTTTGCTTTATGTATCCAGTACCATATTTGGATGAAAGTGACAGCTGTGGCTTATCTTGCTGTTTGAGAAAAAGTGAACATCAACACCATAAGTATGTCTTTGGAGATTTGTAGAAGATACTATATAAAAAACAGTATGAAAGAGCACTTTTCAAGAAGGAGTGGAAGCTTAAAGTGAATCAGCATCTGACAAACTCTTGGCCTTGTGCTTCAGGAGGAAATACTTCTTGTTCCCTGATATCACTGAGTGGCTAAAGCTGCTGCTTCTGGATCCACTTGTATGCTTGTACAGGGCCAAAATTAAATTTGGCCTCAACTCAATCTTCTGCCTTTCCAGCACTATTTTTAAAGATGAATAGGCTACCCATCCAAGGAAGTAACACATCCCACACATTTGTTTTCACTGCAAACCTCTTGGTTAAAACCTGATTCATCAGGGAAATGAGAGTTCTCTGCTCTGCCCCTGTTGAAAACGGTGCACCAATTTGCGAAGGAATCTGATATCAATTAGTCTGGCTGTAAAGAAAACTAAACTCTCATTTCGTTGAGTGAACCACAGCTGCAATACCACAATAAGAAAACTCTCTGACCTCCCTCACTTCCCATCTCTTATTGCAGGTTTTGCATGTGGTCCCACACCTGATGGTGTGTGGCTTTGGTGCTGGGATGTAATCACCGTCACACAGCAGGCCCTGTCCAATCAATGTAATTGGCACCAGACTGCAAACTACAAAGGAAGGGTTGAGCTTTGGGTTTCTCTTTCTTTGGTCTTGAATGTGTTTATTGGTGAATATTATAGGTCAAGAGAATGTGATGGCATTCATTAAATTAACCTTATGCAATCCTTAGGTTTACACACAGGTGTATGCAGTGGATTAAGGTGTTCTTAGAAAGCTGCATACACTATGACTGGCAAGGCTAGTCAAGTCATTTTTTAATGTTAAAAAGTGCAAAAATGTGGTTTGCTGATTGTTCCCTATAAAATCTCTAACTGCTGTTTCTTTTTATGTATGAATAACAGATATAGATAGCCCATAAGCTTACTTCCCGAATTGTATTACAATTCATTTTTAACCCTCCTGTTATGTTCGTTTCTCTAGAACAGCAAGAATGTTCCTGGATCAATTTGACCCAGGGCATATTCAATTATCCCAAAAGTGTCAGAGCCCTAAAAAATCATTGCACATTTTTTCAAATCTAATGTTTAACTCCATTACTAACCATTTAAATCAAGATTTGGTCCATTGGTGTTCTTTAATTCTCACAGATCATGGTTCAACGATGACAACTCACTCGGTTTTCATTAAAATTCATGTTAGAACTTTTTTTTATGTACATTGGAAAGCCCTAAATATAAATACAATAGTTTTACATGACATCGATTTTTGTTTATTTTATTTTAAATTTTGAATGTTTTTATTTTTATGAAGTGATGTTGATAAATTAACACGACACTTCTTCTGTCACATGCTGCCCAGATTTTTATGCTGCATTTAGCTGGTTTGGAAGGCATATATTACCTAAAATAGACTTATAAAAAGGGTCAATTTGACCCACAACATAACAGGAGGGTTAATATAGGTTCCTCTGAAAAAGTAATACATTTCTATATGTTAGATGTAGGCTATGACTCTTTTCTGAACCAGTGTGTTTGGAGTTCAGCTGGTGAACAGCTCATTATAGCTGTTATAAGCGCTGTGCTGACCTGTGCAGCAGCCGCCCCTCCCCTGGCACCCAGGTGTGAAAAGCTTTTGAGTGCAGTGGGGGACTGGGCACTGTCTCTGGAGTCAGGCCCATAAAAAATCACAACCATATGCACTTTCAGGTTCACACAGGCATGACAACCCCAACAAGATAACAGCGATAGCAAGATGGGAATACAAGATAGAAACTCAGCGGAATGTAAATAAGAAATGGAGGATAAACATAGTTGGAGACATCTGCCTCTGTTGTTTTGCTTAAAATAACTTTGCTGAACTGAAATGTTTTGCCTATATTTGTGTTGCTATTTTAAACACATGTACGTCATTTACAGAGGACGCCTTATCTCATACAAATGCTCCAGTGATGCCTTGTTTCACTAGATAAAGAACAATGCTATGTATGTATAAAATGCTTTTTATCTTTTTAACTTAAGGAAACAATTCTAGTGCTATATTTACAAAATAAATACACTGGATATGGTCATCTGTAAGATAATAGTTCTCATCTAACCGTAGCCACAGGGAAGTTACAGGATCCTGGCTTGTGGTGGGAGATCCCAAACTGCTCAGCTGCTTCCCTGCTGCTCTACCAATATTTAGTCCCCACACAGCCACGTCAAGGAAAGCCTCCCTATCTGATCCTAGAGCAAAGCATCTGGTTTACCACAGCAGAGCTTCTTATGTTCAAATATAGTCGAGAACGAAGGCACAAAACGACACAGAAAGCACATTCTTTCCCAGCAGAATGTTACAGTACACACCCTGAAGCCTTGTCGAAAAATCAACATGATGTTTGGCAGCGTTGGACTGCTGTGCGTAAGATATGATGAAAAAAAAACCTCTCCCACTAATTCCTGTTTAGCTCTATGTCTGTATGTTTAGGGCTTTGTGAACATGCTCGCCCTGTCCCGCAAGAGAGCAGGAGAAGTTTTACCTTTTCATAACCTACCGCAGAAGCACCCTCACGTGCTGCATGGGGTAAGAGTCAGGATTGAGCTGTAATTGGAGCGTGACAGCAGAAGAGGCATTGTGGGAAAACAGACTCCATCAGCAGATTTGTTTTGAATGATTTTAGCGTCGCTGATTGAGGCTCTACTGTTCACCCACATCTGCCCAGGCCCCCCCAAAGTCACAGCTTCCTGCCAGGTAGCTAAGATACCTATGGCTCATTTAGAACACCTGGAAGGCAAGACCATGCTTGGCCCACCAGCATGTTAGGACAAAAGATTTGATGTCCGCCAAATGAGCAGCACAGCAGGCGAGAAGAGCACTAAAGTGAAAGCAAGGGATCCTTACTTAGATCAGGATTAGTGATAAGCACTTTTCCCTCATGCATTACACTGCTGAAAATGTGTCTGGTGGGGTGCTTGCAAACAGCTGAATCTTCGCATTTTAAGTCAATTCAGACTTTTACCCCACAGTCTTCCTGGTAAATAGTCTGCATGGAGCTTGGGTGAACTAAAGGCGTTTTTGCCACCGCAGGAACTTTACCCCGGAACTAGAGACTTCACCCCTGAACTACGTGCATTTCGACTGGAGGAACCAGGGTCTAAATATAGTTCAGGGGTAGATAATCTCCCCCCTGAAAAGCCCCTGCTTGGGGCGTAGTACTTTTCACAGGTCCTGGGTCTTTTGGTTGAACGTAACGGTGTTTGTGCAGTTTACACAGTTGTTGAAACAAAGAGGGAGTTCCTGGGAATGCATACTAGTTTAGTTTTGTATAAAGATTTCAAAATATTATTTAAAATATTTTTTTCTTCTCCATACGTCACTGGCCTGATTTGCACAATCTACCTGGGACTTCAGCCCGCGGTCGAAACGCAGACAACATGGAACACAGGAAGCACAGGAAGCACAGGAAGCACAGGAACCTTTTAGTTCTGGTAAAAGTAGTTCTGGGGGCTAAAAGACCCCGGAACTCTTGGTCGAAATGCACCTTAATGTGTAAACTAGGGATGCTCTGAGACAACTTATTTCCTAGTAGTTAGAACTGAAATTTAAATTCCAGCTAACCAACTCGTCTAAATATAAGAACAAAATCAATCTATGTAATACGGCTAAACATGGGATCACTGTGTGTGGGTAAACAATGTTAATTGGTTTGCTGAGTGTGCCTAACTCTAGCAGAGCTAGCACCACCAGCCCTAAACCCTTCTTACAGGTTGATATCCACAAGTCTGTGCTTGTTACATAATGTAGGCTTTGTCAAGTTAACCAGACATTCTAGATACAAATACTGCCAATTCACACATTACGAGATGCCATTGATCATCTATGCTTGTTTAAACCCAGATAGTAGAGCATTATGGCATTTGCCAGTAACCAGAGCTTTTCAGTACGCTGTTGAAAAGAACCACCTTTAGATGATAAGTATTTGATGTGGATTATAGGTTACTTGGAAAAAGTACAAGAAACACTCAAACAAAGCTTATAATCAGTATGGAACAGTTGACATTTTAGCTAACCAGAATGGATCTTCATGGATCTACAAATCTGATGAAGGTTATTGTTAACTCATGGCTTGGTAAAAGCTCTCCTGTTAATGAAATTGTAAACTGAATTTATACTTTGTGAGAACAGAAAGCTTGAAAAGCACATCAGTCAAGATAAATGAAATACTTCAGAAACTTTCAACATTATAAAACAATAATCTTTTTCATGGTTCATGTGCAATCCTTTCAGACACGTTTCCCCATGACTTCCTCCTCAAACAGTCTGTGACAGGAGCAGTATCAACAGACATCATGGTTGAGTTTATGTTCTGTGTTATCCATTTGGCCACTTAAAGATGACATGAAGTAAACAATAGACTCCTGAGAGGGAACAGTGTGGCACCTGGGGGACCCTGCCTGCAGCGTGGGAGGTCCCGCCCCCGGCACACTTCCCTTGACCTCAGGGTTATCACCATGGTAATCCTGGCTACAGCACCCAGGAGGGATGATGGTGCTACTGGGTGATACCTGGACAGTCTTAAGCAGCTGTTACTCTGGTGCAGTGGTCACTGAGGGGTTATTTGTGGAATCAGGTTGGACATAAAGTTTCTGTAATTCTCACATTAGGGTGTAGACATCAGGCCCCATTTTAGCAACAAATTCAGACAGGCAGAGAAGGCGCACAATGTACAGAAACATAGAACTCACCACATCAGTTCTGGGTTCCAATCTGACCCTCAGCCATACTCTCTTTCCTAATGTCTCCTGTCTCTCTTCAGCTGTCCCGTTAAATGAAGGCAAATTGCTGTGGGACATGTGTGAATAAGCACCTTTTTAGAAATTTCAGTCACAAGTTGTCCTGATATTTTCCACAAATGTTCCGTAATGCATGTGTGAAAAGGTCTTTAATGAGACTTCTTAGAGGTAGCTGAATAACACATCAATCTCATGATTTACTTTTGTGGTCTTTCAGTGTTGTGTTTGAGTGTATTCTTGTTCCTGCCAGAACACAATCCCAACACGTGTGTGTCCACATGCAGCTTACAGCAGAGACACTGTTTAGGTTGAGTCCAGGGTTAGCTGGTTTCTCCTGACAGTTTTATATACCCAGTACATGACAGGCTGCTTGCACTGCAACACTCCAATCTTAACTTCCTCTGTTTGAAAGTTCAAAAGCGTGCTGTGATGGTGTGTCGCTTGCTATATTTACATTTGGGACTTTGCTGTTCTATCTGACCAGGGCTCTGCACAGACCCTCAGTCGACCGCTGAGTCCGGGTTAACTCCTCCGCTCAGGCCAGCTCCTGTGTGTTGACATTTGAAAAACCAAATAGCACTCAGCAGTGAAACACGAGCCCCAGCACGAGAAGGGGAAAGGGCAGCAGTTTGCAGAGGGGAGAAAAGAGAGAGAAAATATGCAGTTGTAGAAAAGTATATATAATGTAGAAAACACCCCAAAACCCTGTGAGAAGAGGGGGATGAGTTTCAAAGCCGCCCCCTCCCTCGATTCCTTCCTTCTTTTCCTGAGAGCAGACTGGAGCAGCTGAGAGTGGTTTCAGCCGGGCTTTAGCTCAAATCATCTGTCAGACCAAATCTGTTTCCAATATGAGCGCTTCCTGTGAATGCAGGAAACGGCACTCCACACAAAGCAGAGCCTGTGAGGAGTTAGTGTGGAGCTGCAGCACTCCTCTCTCCCTGAAACCCCAAATAACAGGAGTGAACTCTTTTAGGTGGCACCAACCTTCAAATAGATGGAATATGGAAATTGTTTAGTCAGATGGAATTTGTAGAAAACACTGAAGACGCCTAAAAAGATTCCTATTTCCCTGGCGCTTCATTTTTCTTGTCTTGAGTTTATACAAGCTGTACCAGCACAATGTGCAGGTTGAAAATCATAAAAATCCTAAATTAAGCAGATTTGGTTTCATTTTTGGTTGCTGTGGTATTTAATAAGGCATTAATAATGTTTGAATTTTAGTGGTATCATATTAAAGTACAACATTCTGGTATCCTAACAACTCCTCTTCCAAATATTTAACCCTGTGCTAAAAAAAATTACTCAGATGATTCAAACAGGCTCATTTATGGCCCCTTTCCACTACACAGTTCCAGCCCTGCTCGACTCGGCTTGGCCCTACTCAACTCGGTTTAGGTACCTTTTCCACCAGCATGAGTACCAACTCACGGTGGGCGGGGTCATAACACAGCTGGGGAAACTGCAGCTCGAAACTGCTTTCACTTCATTTTGAACGCGACACAAACACAGCAATCACAAACAATGGAGGACATTGAAGCAACGGTTCGTTGGCCACTAGACCCAAAAAAAGTCTGGACCTCCTCAACGGACAACTTTCAATCAATCAATCAATCTTTATTTGTATAGCGCCAAATCACAACTAACTTTATCTCAAGAAACTTTTACAAACATAGGAGGTCTAGACCACTCTATGTCAAATTATGAACAGAGACCCAACTTCAAGACAGGGTAAGACTCAGTCTGAGCATTGCACATCGCAGTATTTAGCTAGTTACAGTAACTTCCTTTTGACAGGCAGAAACCTCAGGCAGAACCAGACTCATGTTAGACAGCCATCATGCCTCGACCGAGTTGGGTCTGGAAAGACAGATAGAGGGGAGTAAGAGAGAGAGGTGATAGTGATGAGACGAGTAGTAGAAGCTGTTGCCGCTGGAGTCCAGCACGTCCGTATCAGCTGGAGTCCAGATCGTCCGCAGCAGGAGGACGTCTACGGCAGCTCAGAGGAATCTACGAGACAATGGAGCTCAGGGACTCCAGAAAGGTCTATGGTTAGTAACTTTAATGGGACAGGCAGAGTTAAAGTAAGTGATGAAGGGGTTGGGGGTAAGCTAGGATATTTGCATGCAGACATTGTACAGTACTGATGTCGTTTTTTTTAAAATGGCGGGTTTGATCCCTGTGTTGGGCGTCGCGCTCATGACTCTTCTTTGACGACATTCTCTGACCAATCAGTGGCCGGCAGTCCGTCAACGTCACCTTTTAGTATCGGCTCAGCTTGCTTGGAACCAGAGCAGAGCAGGTACGAAAAACTGGTATCTGACACAAGGTACTGCGCCCGTGGAAACACAACACAAACCGAGTAGAGTCGAGTCAAGTCGAGTAGAGCAGGGCTAAGACGGGCCGGTGGAAAAGGGCCGTTACAGGCAGAACATGTCTGAAGGAATACAGCAGTTTGTCTTCAGTGTTCGGCATGATGATGAGGATTATCATCCAAATGTGACATCAGTACTCCTGTTAAAACCCACTACCTTATCCAATGATCCTCAAATCCTTGCACCAGAGTTTCCTGAATCCCATGTTTCTGATGTGAAAACCAGCAGTGTAACACAATATTTCCCAGGGGACATGCCGTCATCGCACCCACCACATACCACAACAGGCTTCAGTGCTCCGTTTCAGCCCAGAGGATGTGACAGGAATCAGAGAGGATTTTCCTGCTTTTTAAACTGCCGCTTCAATACTTTCTTATTTGTCCAGACACTTAAACCGACTTTGCTAGTCAGAAACTATGCTCAGAAGTCGAGGTCAGATGACTTGGCTGCTTCTGCAGAAAAAATTTGGACTTCCTTTAAAGCTACTGCATGCAATATTAAGACTGCTTTATGATTATTCAACTCACTCTATCTTCAAAATGTAATGTTGTTCTTGTTTTCAAGGTGATCAAACTGGTGTCCTTCATGCCACAGCTGGACACTGGTCACAGTCATTGTGTTGTTTGACAGCTGGACCTGCTGAGGGCCCATCCTGTTCCAGATCAGACACAATGCCACATGGGAAGGAGGGGTATTCAGTTGAGAGACACACAACAACACCACTTAACATCGACTGCTCTCACTAATGATCCTTTTCTCTCACGTTGAGCTTTATGATTTACAGCACTTAGCTGAGTAGTTAACCCTGAGGTCAGCCCCCCCAGGCCAACATGACCCGGCTCCGTCCCAGTACATATCCGTTTAAGTTTAATGGTTTTGGCCCCTTTTGCATGGTTCAATTCTTTTTCTTACTCTTTTTGGATATCAGCCTTTGTTTTGGTGTTGATCAATTGTATCTGTCAATTACACTTCATGCAGCCACGCCCCCTCTGATTGGGAAGCGATGACAGGATCACCTACCTGACACTAGTTCTTGCTTCTCCTCATTGGCTTCCTTTTCACTTTCAGGATCCAGCTCAAGATTTTATAGCTTGTTTAAAACTTTACATGGGCTGGCAACCATCATACATGCACCAACATGCTTCAGTCAGAGCACTGTGGTCAAAACATTAGATGCTCCATGATACGCCATGATCCAGGCTCAAAACCGGAGGTGGCGGCTCTTTCCCAGTGGCTACTCATAATCTGTGGAACACACACACGCACACGCACACGCACACACACACACATATATATACTGCCAGGACACATTGAGAAAGGATAATAACTTTAGGAGTAAAGGGTAGTATCAGGGTTGTTTTTGAATGTGCTTGGGATGAGGGGTTTTAGGACAGGTCACATTGCCCTGCTGTAAACTGAGAGTTCTGTTAGAGTGTAATGATGCTGTGAGGACTGTTGCTTTTCTCCTCAGATCATTAAACTCATGAAAATGAGGCAGCCGGGACCTTGAGAGAGGGAGCAATTGCTTTATGCAGTGAGACTGTGTGGAATAACTTTACACTGAGAAGCAGGTTAGAGTGTGCCTGTGGACATGCTCTATCAGTCAGTGTAGAGCGTAATTAGCATCAGGCTGACATCACATGCAGCCCCACTCCCATAAAACACACTGCACAAGGAGCGATTTCAGGGACTCTTTCCAACGTGGAAAAAACACAGGGCCACTGGGACCTTCTTTTTCCAATGGACCTGAGATGCCTGCATGTGTGTACATGTGTGCATCAGTGTGTGCGGTGTTTGTATGTAATAGGGATCCTCATGACCATTCCTATTCATACGTGTCGGGCCTCCATCTGGATCCTGCCCTCTGAACACATGTCAGGTAAGTCAGCTCCGAGTAACTGAATACAGGCACAGATGATGAGCTTTTACGTGGAGCTAACTTGTCATTTATCTGATTCTCCACACCAGGTCAACGGACTGAAGATGCAGGGCCATGCACACACACGCACACACGCACGCACGCACACACACACACACACACACACACACACACACACACACACACACACACACACACACACACACAGATGAGCTTCCTGCAAAACTCAAAGACAAATAAACAGGCTGACATGTGTATTAAATTACATGTGATACATAGTTTTCTTAAATGTTCTTATTTCTAAAATCTAAATAATAAGCTTACCTCTCATTGGTCCTTTGAGTCTTTGCGTGGAGGTTGGAATAACGGCTACTGATGTGAGAAGTGTTTTGATTGATAACTAATGAAATCCAGGTGAGTATCAGTCAGCCACTGGAGTCTCGACACGGGGTCACCAGAGGTTGGAGGGAGAGGTCACTGCACCTCAGGGAGCTGATGGAGGGCAGAGGGGGCTGAAACTACAGGAGTCGGTTTTCAATTAAGTCACCTCTCAAAGTGTCACAAGGATATATGAAGGGCCCCGCTGGTTCTTCTTAAGATGAAACTCCTTATCCATCTTTCCATTAAAAGCTCAAAGAAAGCTCATGTCTCTATCGAACATGACCGTGACCCTCCCGGTGTCGCTCATTCCTTTATCAGTCACACTTTATCACTCGGAGACGTGTGTTGTCTCCCCGTCTCTGATCACTCACAGCATGGATTGATTCTGTCCCTGCCTTCAGATTCTCACATGGTTCATAAAAGCTTAGTGCAAATTTTTGTTTCAACATATCTTCAGCCACTTTGTCAAATTTAAACCCAAGGAAGACAGATTTGAATGCTCTGTGACTCTGGTTTGTATTATTGCTCTTTGTTAACCTCAGGAAATGAACCTTTCACCCTGTGTCTCTGCACTCCATTCAATCTGCTCATTTGATCTGTTTATTATATGTCTGTGTGTGTGTGTATAATGAGAGAAAAAGAGCAGAGCAAGAAAACTACAGATACTAACAGAGACATCCTATAAGACAGGAAAGAGGGAGCATAAACTCAGGAGACTTCTATCACATTGATGAATGACTCCATCTTGGAAACCCAGACATGTGAACCAGATGGCAGACCAGTTAAGAAACAGGACCAGGCTGATGAATAGGATGACAGGAGGAGTGCACAGGTAGAGTGCTTCATCTTAATCAAGTAGTTGATTACTAGAAGCAAGGTATTGGACATATTTGAATTTTTAGACTAAAATAATATTTCATGAGCATTTTTAATGAGGCAAGATCTTTATGTCATTAGTATTTACTTGGATTGGATGGCTGGAATTTAGGTATGGATATTTAGGATCTTCATTAGCTTATACCAAAGCATAGTCTCCCTGGGGCCCATGCCAAAGGGAATAAGCCATTCACGCATCATGCAAAAGGCAATTTTTAATAGGGGTGCACAATAACGGATTTTAGATCATATCTGGTATGTCAATATTTCAAACTCATTTCAACTATATGCACACCTTTTGTCTAGTCATTGTAAATTACGCTAAGTTCCTCCTGTACTAAAATGTAACTGTTACTCTTATTATGAAAGTCTGGTTTGTTTTAGAAACAGACATAAAATAAGACTCAACATTTGATCCAACCACCAATGATAAATGTATTCTTTTTTCATACATAGACATTGGTAATAAATAACCAAACATAATTTCTGTGGATTATGCACAGCATAGGGAGGCTCCACGGACATCATTAGGCCGCAAAAGTCAACATTCTCTACCATGCTGAAAGACTGGTTATGACAATAATTAATTAAATGATAGCTTTTGTTCAGCTCTTCACCTTTGGGTCATCCCTGCTATATTTTCTAGCTTTGTTGAATGACTTGAGTAGAGGCTGCAGACAGGTTTTCCCCGACATCAAAGCCTTTTCATTAAACTTTTCACACTTACTGTTACTTAATGCATCACCTCATTTGAAAATAGCTATTTATATGCTCGATAATATTATGCATACCTGATTTTTAGAATGAAAATAAATACATGAATTAAAACAATACAGTTCTTCACATTTACAAATGAATTGCAACAGTAATTGGTCAAGGCAGGATTTAACAGAGCTAGTAATGATAGCTCTACTCTGTTGAGAAAGTCTATCTGAAACTACCTTCATATAAAGTATCCCAAATAAACCCTACATTCATTACTTAAAAATAAAATTAATTGTGTTTGATTTGCTATTGGTTACGTAGTGTTTTCTGTTTTTGTCCCTTGTAGCTTTTGTGAATTTGGTTGATTATGTGTCCCTACATGTGGTAGTCAGTTGTCCCTTAATTGGAAGATTGGGGGTTTGATCCCAGGTCCCACCATCCATATGCCCAAGTGTCCATGGGCATGACCAGTAACCCCAAGATGCCCTTGATGACTGTGTCGGCAGTGTGTAAATGGGAATAATCAATGTTTTACATAGCAGCTTCTGCCATCAGTGTATAAATATGATGAGAATGACATTTAGCTTTCAAATATTCCTCAAGCTTTTTGTGATATTTCCTGGTTGAGCTGGTGGATTGCTGTGTGCCCCATTACTACAGTATTCACCATTCATTCTTCATTCTTTGGATTTTAAGGGAAAAACACATTATACACTTCAAAGGAGTAAAGAGAAAAATCGTGCTAGGGAGAAAGAGTCAAACGAATTGGCCAATTAGTGAAAGAACCCCTGTGACTAACAGTCAGCTATAGGAGGATGGCTCTGATGTGTATAATGTGTCTTTGTTCCATCTGAGGGGTCACTCACTGGTCACAGAATGAAGCAGCATCTGGTCATAGTCAACTTCAGTTTGTACTTATTGTAATTAGTTATCTTGGAAGAGGTATTGGAAGGTAAACTAAGAGTTCTCATGTCAAAATTGATAGAATTTACTGGGCCAGAGGGTGAATCAAGTTAAACAGAGTATGATACTGGGGTGAAAGTAGGCTGGAACGGTCCTGTACTATCTACCACTAAAGATTCAGGGCAGTATGCAGTATTTGGAAAGAGTGGAGAGCTGCTGCCAACCAACACCTACATTTAAACCAGCGACAGTCACACTCTCAGCAAGAAAACCCATCAGCTAACTTTATGTCATTGCATCACTTTATCTCTTAATGTTTTTAGGAATTGCCTCTGCCACAAATGTAGGCAGAATAAGTTTGTAATGTTTCACAGTACTCAGTTTGATTCCAACAACACAGGTAGCAACTCAGATAAGCTGCGTGTGAGGTGATCAGGGATCATTGCTGTGTATCCCATCTCAATGAGATGTGACTGAGCATGCATGTCTGTCTTGTTAAATGGGGCACCTGTGAATGATTTATCATTCTTGTTTTTCTATTTTTCTACAACTAGACCACGGACTTTAGTAATATCATTTGCACCGGGACAGGAAAAATAAATGGCTCCAACAACATTTCCAACATTCTTGTGGATGGCTGATACGTTGTCTCATGTTTTAAATATCTGTGATTGTTTTTTGGATATTGTTTCAGGAAAAATGGAGCGAAAGATGTCAAAGCAACAGCCTTTTGTGGAAGAATAACATGAAGATAGAATAATACTAATTTTAAAATATGGAAACTTTTCTTTTAAGGATGCATTAAGCTAAGGAGAGGTGACCAACATGAACCAAAGAAGGTTGTGGTAGAAGTAGCATACCTGCAAGAATTTGAACAACTTTGGCTGTATCGAAACGGCCATCTACATACTATCTACTAACGTACGTAGTAGGCAGTAGGTATTGCCTACTACGTACTGCGTTTGAATTTAGTATGTAGCATGACTGTTCAGTTGGATCTGTGTTGCAGTATGCTGGGCCAGACGTCACTGAATTTCCGGTTTCGGAAAGCGGAAGTAAACAACGGCCAAGCTGATAGAAAAACTGCTTCTTTAGCATCACTTATGATTTAAAGAGTTAAGAGGTGGTTTATATGGAATTTAATAATTTTCACAGCACATAAAAACTGAGTTTCCCCCTACAATAAAGACGAGAAAAAAGCAGAACGAGCGCTGTGCATTGTGGGAAACAATACGCGAGGCAGACTGGTCCGATGCATACTGTGACATTTTCCCAAATGAGTAGACATCCGGGGAGTTTTGGCATACTGCAGATTTTGCTCTTGTTCACATACTACTTACTGAATTTTGGCCAAATCAGTACGCACTGCTAGTATAGTAGGCGGTTTGGAATACAGCCATTGACTGTTGGTTTGATGTTAATGTTACAAATGGATGAAAAATGGAGAAATCACATGATACTAATATTTTACATGAGTTCTTGGTTTATACTGTGAATACCATCTGTTACCAGAAAACAAAAACAATTACATCTTGGTTTTATAAAAAGTTGCCTGAGGGGAGGGGTGTTGCACAAAATTGTGGGCCCTGAACAAAGGCATTCTCCATGGGCCTCTACCTGCATTATTTTATCTTTGTGGACTCTCACTTCCCCCCCAGTCATGTTTTTCAGACTGAACAGCAGTGAACAACACAGTTAAACTTGAAATTGATTAATCAACATTGAACAGATCTTAATGTTTTTCAGGTTGTCTCCACAAGGACTTTAAAGATGGCCTCAATTTCAGAGGCGTAGGAGTGCAGACAGCAAAGACAGACTCATTCTCAAGGTGCTTGTAACAGACGTCTTTTTGTGGTTCTTTCTGTTAACCCTCACTAATCTTGAGTTTCATAGAGGTAACGTGACCCAGCAGTGCAGACTGTGGTTGAAACTCGAGGAAGATTAAAGGATAAATTTCATCACCATTCATTATTCTTACATCAATGAAAGTTCAATTTTGATATTGAATGTTTAGAACTGTCAAACCATTATGACACCTTAGTGGTCAACCACTAATCTCTCAATGAGAATAGGGATGTGATATCTGGGCAAACCCATGAAGGAAATTTGGAAATTTGAGGAAGTTAAAGGAAACATTTCAGGCTCTAGACATTTGAAAGTATTTAAACTTATTGGATATTATTTTTTGTTCTGCTTGCAAAGTAATTATGCATACGAATTCTCAAACTCTGGCAAACAATACAGAACTTTTTTTGTAAGCATCTATCTCCTAAATTTCTATGAATTAATTAAAGCATACAGCAAGTTGCATGCATCATAGGTGGGTTTTATGATGTATTTATAAATATTTTACAAAAAGAAAGCTTAACTCTGAACTCCTGCCCCCTACAACCAGAATCTGCTCCGGCACACTTTGTAGGTCTACATCTGTGGCAGGGGATGTGGAGGATGTGAGGTTAGAAGGGTTGTAGGGTGAACAGGAGACTGTACACACTGCTGATATTAGATGGGTTGTCAGCTAAATGTGCAGCAGGTTTTTGGCGGCTGGCCCTCCTCTGGGATCTGGAGGAGGAGAGGAGTGCAGGACCGTGTGAGCTGTGCACAGAGGGTCGAGACACTGTTTCCTGTGTGTATTTCCTGTGTGTTTAATGTTGAGCTCAGGGCCAGGGCCTGTTTCCTGTGTGTGATGGGTGCCAGGCCCAGGACCCCAACACAGAGACTACACGCAACAAGGGCCCACCAATGTTAGTAGCAGGCCCGGCAGACGGTACACACATCAGGACAGTTTCACAGCTTCTATATACAGACTGAGAGCTGCAGAGTTTACATAATGCTCCCTCTCTGAGTCTGTCTCTCTGTCTTTCTGATAACATCTGGTGGGCCAAGATCCCAAGACTACCTGCCTGGAACACTTGATAGGTGTACTACAGTTATAAAAAGTCACATAGAGTTTAAGAAGAATGGGGGTATCTGTCTGTTTGTTAACAAAAAAAGCATTCTCTTAAAAGGCTTTATTAGCATGAAGGTTTAAAGGAAAAACCATTGCAAAACATTAAAGTACAAAAAGATAGAACATTTGGGTAGTGTAACCTCCCCAGTAGGCAGGCCAGTTCTGCACCTGGACTCTTCTGACATGCATGCAATGTTTTTCCCTGAAGAAGACAGTCTGGGTAGCAGCACAGGCTGCTTCAAAACCTGAATATATATTGTTCAGCATTATTGGTGCTCTTCCAGACGTGTAACTATCCATGCCATGGGTACTTATGCGTTCCCATACCATCAGGGATGCTGGCTTCTGAACTGTGCTCTGATAACAAGCTGGGTGGTCCCTCTCTTCTTCAGGGCGGAGGGGGAAGCATCCATGAGTTCCAAAAAGAATGTCAAATTTAGATTTGGCAGACTGCAAGACAATTTTCCACTTCACTTCACTCCATATTAAATGGGCTCAGGCCCAGTGTTGCTGACTTCCTGGATCATGTTTATTTATGATTTGCATGGTTCATGCATGGTCCAGTTTTAACCATAGACTGTATAAAATATGGACGTAGGATCCGTGATGTCACCCATCTGTTTCTGAAGAGCTGTTTTGAGGCCAATCATCGGCAGCAGCCATATTGCTGCTGTCGAGCCAGTGTGACGTAAAGAGGCGGAGTTTGAGCCTCCTAGCCAACAGCTAGTGTTCCCGCAGGCCGCTGTGCCTCTCATTGGAAGACTCGTAATCTCAATGTCTTCGAAATTGCTGCTTTGGAAAAAAATTCACCCCCCTCACAGTGAGAGCACATCAAGAAATGAGCTATCCAGACTACACTTGTCTTTTGTACCAGGCTGTAAACATGTTTATTTCTGCTGTAAAGATCAGATTTTTCCCATTCATGTGTATGTGGTTTCCAGTACTTCCGGAGCCAGCCTCAAGCAGATCCCCGATGAACTGCAGCTTTTAATACTTCCGCATAGGACTCATATTTTTAGACTGGAGGTTGCCACCTGGTTTTAACCTGCATTGGTGGATGCAGCTCTAATTTATGTTCAAATATAGGGATTTTTGGAAGTGATACTTAAACCATACCTTTGCCTTGGACCAAGTTCTTATACTCAGTTATGCTTACTTTTTTTCCAGCAGTACACAACTTTTTCAGTATTTTGTTGACCCTTTCCCAACTTTTCTTAACCGTCTTGCTGGCATTACATTGAAAATGAGCACATATTTTCTGTAAAATGATACAATTCCTTTTTTGTGTGTGCATTGATTGGGATGTTACACAGCATCCTCACTTTTTTGGATTTTTCTGTTGGTTCACCTCTAAAAGTCAATTATTTTATATACAAGTTGCAATTTAATTCATTATTATAGAAATATTAGTTGTAGGCACTTTAAAGATGCCCCAGACAAACATTGTGTTTGACGTTGTTTATAATTTATGTGTTTGAATATGTGCTACATTGTGTGTGTGTGTGTGTTTATGAGAGGTCATGCTGAGAGCTGTGACAAGGTGACCAAACCTCACTCAGGAAAATGGAGCATGTTTGTCTAGTAAGAGAAGCCTTAAACACACAAGTAACACAAAGACGGTGAGCATATGGGAGGACGAGTAGGAGGAAAAGAGAGAATAGAGAAACCAGAAAGAGGGAGAGGAAGGTGGAGATAAAGTGACTGAAGCTCTAATTTACCTCAGACAAGCACAGACACACACACTGAAACTGTGACGCACTAAATGACTCTTCCTGGAATTCTCTACTGGGAGCATGTAAGTGTGGTGAAGATAATCTGCGCATGCACATCCATGGCCCTGACGTATTACTGTTGTGACTGTCTTATTACTGGTCTGCTGACTGATCTGTTGATTTCTGCACAAAGCCTGAGGACAAATTCAAACAGCTAAACACAAATAAACGTAACACACACACTAAAATGCACAGCTAGCCTGTTACACAAAGAGGCTCCTATCGCTCCTTAATCATGCCAGTGCAGTGAGGAATAAACACTAAGAGGCAGTATGAGACTTAATCTTTACTGTAAGATATTAGAACCAAGGTAAGATACAGTAGTTTATATTTGAAGTGAATGAGGTTGATTGGATAAAGGCCAGCTGTACCTGCACAGCCAAACACCACCAAGAGCACCATTATTTCATTTTCTGTCAAACACCCTCAAACTCCAGTTGAATTCAAGTTAAAATATTACATTTTCCTCTTGAATCCCACAGCATAGCTTCAACTTCAATGCTATTATATTGCAACTTGTAACATGAAATAAAAATCAAAACCAGTCAACAAGCATGAGAGCTTTTCCTGTATGCAGGAGGAACAAATGTGTTGCATTTGTGAAATAATACCAAACAAAGTGGCTTTCTGATAGCAAAAGAAAGCACTGAGAATTTTCTCCATAGAATACACTTACACCTACATTGTTTTTAGGTTCAAGCGTACGTTAAATTAGCTTAAAATGTGGTATAAATGGCCCAGCCTGTGGGCTAGCACTCCGGCTGCTTTCTCAATAGTGGGCAGTTGACCAGTTACTTCTATAAGCAGCTGGGAGACCCACATTGATTACCTGTGTTCCCGCATACAGCAAAGATTGTATTTTTTAGGTCGGCTCAGGGTGTTTGGTGTGTGAATCAGCAGGCTATGTTTTTGTTTAATCAGGCTGTACTGGAGAGCATTATTAGGTATGGGATGACAGCATGGTACGGTAACCTCTCTGTTCAGCTCAAAACCAAACTCTCTCACCTGGTGCAGATTGCCATGAAGGTCATTGGGAAGACTGGCTACCCTTCCCTACAGGCCATTTATGAGCAGTGTGTTCTTGGGCAGACTCAGAGAATACTTGTAGATCCATCACACATCCTTTACTCTGAGTATGAACTTTTACCGTCTGGAAGAAGGTGCAGAGTCCCCAAGTGTAAATTGAATCGTTTTAAAAACTCCTTTGTGCCGATCTCTATTAGAATTTTAAATAGTAAAAAGCCTGTTACGGTTGGGACAGTGTTATGGTGCTCTCTCTTTAAGAGTATGCTGTGTGGTATGAATGTGTATTAGTTATTGTATTTTTTCTTGTTTATTTGTGTGTTCTTGTGTCATTGTGGTAATTTTTGAAGGAGCAGGTAACATGTGCAGAACTGATGTCAAAGACAAATTTCCCTACGGGGACAATAAAGGACATCATATCGTATCGTAAATCACATGATATCGAAAAGACACCCTTCTTCTTCTTCCAAAATATATAAATAAAAAGAAAGAAGGAAAGAAAAATCCTTCATTTAAAATAGTGATAGCCCAAAGGGGGGACTGGAAAACTAGTAGTAAGGACATAGTGGGGGACAACAACCTACCATGACAAAAAGGGATTACAAGTTTGTGTGAGGCTTGCCTGAATATTTTCACAATCACAATATCCAGTAACTGGCTAATTGCAAGGGACACACCTCAGACAAATGTTGTGAGTCAGTTGTAACACCTGTGCTGTGGCTAAACGTGCAAGAGAACCAGACAGCAACTGAGCAGCGTAGTTTAAGTGTTTGCAAAAAGGCAACAAGAGCTTTCAACCTTACAGAAGCCATACCAGAATTGTCTTGTTAAATATTAAAAAAATAGGAATATCCATTTGTCAATAGGCCCAGAAAATTCATCAAATGCTCCTCCTGTTTATTGAAATTAACATATTTAGCATGAAACAAGGATTGCACATGTTCACCCAGTAATTTGTACCTCATACAATAATGGGTAGACGTCACTGTTTAAACTGACATAAAAATGCAAAGTTAAATGTAAGGTTAAATCACAAATACCTGCTACCCTCACACTCAATATTTGAAAAACTGGACCTCAGAGTTCATCAGTGGTAAAAGGATACTACACTAACCCTTAAAACTACCCATCAACTCCATAAATCCTGAACCTGAGCAGGTATGAGGGCCTTAGATTTAAATCTCATCAGGGACATTTTCCCAAAGCAGTAAGTCCCCCATCACTCTGCTCCCAACTCTTTTATGTACATTCATCCACCCTGCAGCTCACTGGGGGGAGAAAAGCTGCTATTCACTCTCTATTGCACCAGTATGTGTATGTGTGTGTGCATGTGTGCGCCCCACAGGGCTGAAAGGACTGTAGTGGAAAGTCTATGTGAGACGAGGCTGGGGTCTATTCAAAAGGCTCTTGAGGAGAGAAAGGACCTTTCACCCATTACGAGGAATCCCCAAAGCCTTTTTTATTTTCTCCTCATGCATGGTTGTATGCTGTTTACTGCAGAGCTCATTTATCAGAGGGCTGAAAGGAGTACAACTCAATGGGTGTGTGTATTATCAGTCTGTATAAGAAAAATGGATATCTATTCATCTTCTCTCACATCATGTATGAGTGATAAAAGCACAGCAGTGGTTTAGTGACCAGCTGAGTGCCTGAGTACTGTCAACACGCAGCATAATAATAATGCATCAATAACTCATTAGGGCCCAGACTGAATTTCACAAGCACATTAGAATGGGCGGGAACAGGGACTTCTTAATCCATGTCATGCCCATTATTGCTCCACGTTTTTGCAGTGTCACGAACTGACAGGTCTGAACATGAAGGTGGCAACTCTGGGCTATTGCCAGACAACTGGAAAACAAACAACAAGGAAAACTATCAGTGTACTAGTATGAAGTATGTCAACAGTAACAAAAACAAACAACCCCATGTAAATGCCTGTTATAGAGTTATACTAAGTTATTAGCTTTGATGATCCAGTTGACCAGTAGAAAAGTGTTGTTGGCCAAAAGAGCTCTTCCTCAGCTGATAGGGCGGATTACTTTTTCTGTTGGCTTTAAACAAAAGGTCAAAGAGACTCTGCTTTTATTGTACCTTGCTGTAGAACAAAAGCTTCTACTTAGCATGCCTACATGCTAAGTGCCTTAACTGAACTTTGACATTTACAGCATGACTCATCTGGATACTCGGCTTTGCTCTCATTGTTATTCTTCTTATGTGATAAATGGGATCATTTTGCAAACTGCAAACTGTTTGGTATTCAATCAACACAAGGCCAAATGTGGATCTCTGTAATTATCTTTGTACATTGTAGTTAAATTAGTTGTCTCATAACAATGAGCATGCAACATTGTCAGCTTCTCATTTTCAAGTATGTTCATCAAAGCAGTTTTCTCAATTTGATGTAAAGCCTTCAGATTAATTAGACTCTGGCATCTGCAGCCACATTGATTGACTGTTAAGACAAACAGGAAGGGCACAGTAAAAGTAAGGATGATGACGGATGAAATAAATGCATAAACATTTGAAATAAATGTATGTTACTGAAGTAGTGGATACTAGGCCCAATGTGATATTTTTTGTGTCCCAGTTGAAATGTTGGCATATTCTATTCCACAGTTTTATTTTCATGACTCCCAATTCACAGGAAAAAGGTCAGTATTATATTTTTCTCTCTTGCACAGTTTATACTTTAGACTTTAGACTTGGTTGTCCCCTTGGGGAAATTCTTTTCCACAGCACCTTTCTGCATTTCCACAGACATAGACAAACACAAGAACATAAACTGTAGGCTCAACAAACTGTCCACAAAGACATCAACACTCAGCCAGAGTTTTTGCTCATATTGCATGGCTACAAATGAAGCAGACTCTTGTTATCCTGTGTCTCCCTCTAATGGTGATTTACCATATTGCACAACAGGATACACACCTTAAAATTTTTACATTAGGAGCTTTTTAAAACCACTGACCCCAACAACTTCAGCAGTCCATCATGTGATATGTACTACCACCAACACAAAAATATCCATGCATACACCATTTAACAAGTATATTGGACAGCTCTATAATAGTATCTAGACTTAACCAGCAAATGTTTTCCTGCTTTTCTTACTCAAACTCACTGCTTCATTATTTTACTATACAGTATTTGTCTATGAATCAGTAGTTTCATCATCAGTAAAATAACAGCTAATCACACACCAGATTCAACGACTCATTTGAAGTAACAGGGAAGATGTAGGTCTTGACTAAATTTCTTACTATCTCTGCAGGAAATTTCTGTATCTTTTAAATTGCTTTGTATAGTTATACTCACTTTGTCGTTTTATCAAGAAACACCAGAGGGCCTCAGAGAGTTTATGTCGTTTTTTCATTTTCTCCAAACAATATACATCAATTTGTACTTCCATCATGAAACACCAGAGGGCCCTAGAGAGTTGATTCCCCCCCCCCCATATTTCAAATCATAGAACTCATTGGTGCTTCTTTCATGAAACACTAGAGGGCCTCATAGAGTTGTTTTGTTTATCCACTGGCTCTAACCCAGAAGTTTTCAGCTAAATTGAGACAGATGGGTTTGTTAGAAACCACCGAAAAGCCAGTTTGAGACAATGCGGAGTGGATTTTGTTAGTCATCTGTCTGAAAATGAGAAAAGGGATTAAACAGTCACCAAACACACCCCTTGAACTAAACCACAACACTTCCTGCCTGTAAATATCAACATTGATTTCCTTTTGATGTTCCCAGATGAAAAGCTTTTTAAGCTTCTATGTGTACTCTGTATCAAATGCTGATTTCTTAAATGTTTGCCTGTTAAACAAAATTAGCCAAAAATATAAGGAAAATAAATTTTATTTTATTTTGGAGTGATTTGCACAGCTGGAAAATGTATCCAGATTCATATAATTACAGCAATTCAATTTGTGCTTCATTTAGATCAACACTCTTTAAGAAACAGGCTTTAGCTCTCAAGGACTCTTAATGACATAACAAATGTTTCTTAACTTTAAAGTTGTTGTACATTTTTTTATTGCTCAGTGCAACAGTAAATCATAAATAAATACAAGAACCTTATGACTGCTTTCAGACAAGTAATAGTCTTGTTGTTTTCTCACTCAGGGATTAGGCTAGATTGGACACATGTGTTGCGGTATGAAGGATAATATTCCATCACAACATCATATTGAACATCCCAACAGGGGAGCAACAGCTATGCTGGCTGGTGGATTTAGTTACCTTTCTAGAGATTGATCTTTCCAGTGTTAATGCTAAACTTGGCTGCTAACAATAGATTTATATTTAGGATACAGACGTAGAGAGCGGTATCAGTCTTTTTTACCTCTCAACAAGAAAGGGTGTACAAATATTCATATGATGCAATGAAATAAGACTGGGCTTATGAGGAGTGGCCCACTTTTATATAACGTATAGTACTGAAATGTAACTATTGATGTTTGTAAACATCACTCTAATGCTGAAGGCAGTAAAAGTCAAGAGAATTTTATTTGCATCATATCCTTTTTTTTTTTTTTTAAGTTGTATTTTTGGGGCATTTTTGCCTTTGATAGGACAGCTGAAGAGAGATAGGAAATGCGGATGCCAAGAGCAGGGAAGATGCAGCAAATGATCAGGACTGGGAGTTGCACCAGCAACCGCGGCAACAAGGAATATAGCTTCTATACATGGGCCACGCACTTAAACCGCTAGGCCAATGGCGCCCCATTTACATTATATTCTAATCAACTTGTATTTTGTTTTTCTAGTGGAATAAATTAAATTATATTTGTATCTCAACCTGAAATCATATTAAATTATTTTCATGTAAATTTAATATTGTATTGAATGTTACTGAAGTGATGAACGATAAACAAGTGCAGTAAAACAGTAATATATTTCCAGTACAATTGTGGATGTACAGAGTAATGTGGCATAAAATGGAAATACTGAATGACCCTGACATTTTAGGCCTCATGAAGTCTGACACTTAAGTAAACAGGCTAATTTCATAAGCTAAAGATAAGAGAAGATGTATAGTATCTCACAAAAGTGAGTACACCCCTCGCATTTCTGCAAATATGTAATTATATATTTTCATGGGATAACACTGAAGAAATGACACTTTGATATAATGTAAAGTAGTCAGTGTACAGCTTGTATAACAGTGTAAATTTGCTGTCCCCTCAAAATAACTCAACACACAGCCATTAATGTCTAAACCACCAGCAACACGAGTGAGTACACCCCTAAGTGAAAATTGGGCCCAACATGCTTGACCACTCCATCACCTTTACCCTCAGCTTCTTTAGCAAGGCAGTGGCCATCTTGGAGGTGTGTTTGGGGTCATTATCATGTTGGAATACTGCCCTGCAGCCCAGTTTTTGAAGGGAGGGGATCATGCTCTGTCACAGTACATGTTAGCATTCATGGTTCCCTCAATGAACTGTAGCTCCCCAGTGCTGGCAGCACTCATGAAGCCTCAGACCATGTACTCCTCACCTGGTTGCCGCCACCCGTGCTTGACACCATTTGAACCAAATAAGTTTATCTGGGTCTCATCAGACCACAATACATGGTTCCAGTAATCCATGTCCTTAGTCTGCTTGTCTTTAGCAAACTGTTTGCAGGTTTTTTCTGCATCATCTTTAGAAGAAATGTGAGGGGTGTACTCACTTTTGAGATACTGTATTAGTTGTAATGGATAATGATCTTGTTTACTGATGATAATGATACTATGTGACCTAAATGGACAAAAATGTTTATGGAAATCAATCAGCAGTGACCAGCTGACTTTTCCTCCAAAAGACAGACATGTAATTAGAGCTGCTGATGTGTATCTTAGACAAAAAAAGCTCTTAGTATCAGTCAGCGGTATTTGAAGGTCAATCCTAACTTTAAGGTCACTTAGCCCTGTTATGAGTTATGGGACAGCTTGAAAGTGGTATTATCATTAAAAGAGAAAGAGTTAAACAGGAACACGCCCATATGTGAAAGTCTTTTGTTCCTAAAAATATATATATTTTTTGAAATGTTTATAATAGATACAATTTCACAATGATGATGATTTTATTCTTCAACAGACACCAAAGGCTCAGAGACAAAAGGAAACAGTGGTGCACTAAACACTGTTAATTTCCATCTCTTTATTTTAGGATATAAAAGAACCCTCACATTTATCTAATTGTGAGGTTTTGCCTGTTAATCATCGAAAACCTGTCAGATCTTCCAGCCAATAATAATGCTGTATCCTTCACTGCTATTACTGAGGAAATGAACCACGCCAAAGTGATGAGTCATCAAAGACAATACCATGTGCCATTGTCAGTCTGTTCAGACATGTTAGGACTCTGTTTTTAGAAACTCTGTATCAACATCGGCTGCAGCTTCAGTATGAACCTCACGCTGTTTCCATTGTAGGTCAATGGGGGCACATTGGTAGACACAGAGCTCTGAAAATCACTTTGTCATCATACAGGAAATGTAGGCAGCCAAAAGGTTGAAGCATTGATCTTTGAGACATTCTGTTAGAGGAGAGCACACTTTCCAATATCTTGTCAGTGTTTTGAGAAAACAAAGGGCTGACAAAAAGTAAAGAAAAAAGCTTAGAGGCATGTTTTGTTTTGTAAACAGATTAATTTTTATTATGCCAAAGTGGAATCTCTCTTCAGTTTATTGTTAAATATTGAGACATATATTTGATCTTTTTTTAAATTTAATTCAGTAGTATTGGACATGAATACTTGTCATTTCTGACAGGATGCGACTCTACCTCAAAGTTTTCTTTGTATCAATAAATTAATATCTATTTGATTTCTGAAGCTTTAATGTTGAGACTTTTTTCCTAATGTATTTGGTGTTTGTAGAAATTTGAGATTAGACTTGGGGGCGGAGTATGATGATATAAAATGACGTGTTGTGAAGCTGTGTTTACACAGGCCTTATGCCAAGAGATTAACAACTACTAAAGAATCACCTCACCTGCTTCAGTCAGATCCAGGTGTGAGGTACTTCCATTTCCAGAAGGTCACATTTAAAAAAAACTAGTCTAAAAAGTTGAGCAATATTTGACTTGGAATTATGCATGCTTTTCTTCATTTATAAAACATATTTTTATGTTTGAATGTTCAGGAAGTTATAAATGTTTTAAATTTAACTTTTAAACATATTGTTTTAAAAGCAAACATTATTCCAGCAGGGGTTTTAACATCAACTAGGCTCTGTATGACTTACAATGACAATATATCTTGCTAAACAGCATAAAAGAAGCTTAACAACAACAATTAAAGCCCCTTATGGGTTCAACTTAAGAAACTTGCAGATGGTTGTATCTAAAAAAGCACAAAAAGAAATTCACAACCCGTACATTCTCTGACTGAACCATTTTCCAACAATGTCAAGAATGTCCTGATACCTTTCTTTTGGGAAATGAATCAGGTTTTAATTAAAGCTCTATATTTAGCACCTATCTTTGTGCTGAACAGCAACATGTTTGAATGAGTCAGCCACAATTTTTTCCTTTTCTGTTACTCATTTACATAATGTACTCAATATTCTATTGTTTTTTTTTTGCCACATGTGTACTGTTTTAATATCCATGCGTGCAGGATGAGTGCAAATATGTAGCCATGCTTACATCATGCTGACCACAGAAGACAGAACAATCTGTTATAGCTTCCTCTCAGCTGTTTCTGGTTTGATGTCTGATATATGAGGCATGTTAACACTCAGTGGTCTCTCCTATGTTCCTTTAAATTTAATATATTGAAAGAGTCCGATCTTCAAAAAAAGCGTTACAGGTAACTTTTTTTTGCAGTTTAAATTAGAGAACTGGAAGTGGTTAAAATCATGCTTTAGGGAATATGCTTATTTGCCATCTTGCCAAGAGTGAGACTGAAACCACTTACACATCTGTCTGCAAAGAATAAAGGTACCACCTGCAGCAAGCTAGCTTAGTTTAGCTTTAAGGCTGGGAACTGGCTTGACTCACAATCTCATATGCTTACAGACTCAACACAGCAAAGCTCACTAAATAACACATTTCCAACAGCTGTTCAAACTTTAATTAAGACCATGCATTACACAATGTTTTGAACAGAATCTATAACTTCCTGGGGTCTCTGCTGGTGACTGGTCAGCCTTAAACCACAAATTTAAAGTTTCGTTCTCTCCATATAAATTAAGAGTAATACTACAGTATCCTCCATATTGTTTACTGATGCTATTGGAAACTAACACCTTTGCCACATTGCCAACAGGAAGTTGTGAAATCATATGTGAATGTACTGTACACCTTTTCACAGGTCGATTGTGATCATGTTGTTCCTGGTGTTTCTCATGCTATTCAAAATTAAGTTCAGTTGTTAGGGGGTTTTGACCAGGGGTGCAGCTCACTCGGCTGGAGGTGAAGCTTCCACAAAAACTCTTCCCCCTGGTGGCTGGTTGCAGTATAGGTCAAAAAATCTGTCTCCCCCATTCATTTGAATGGGTCTGCAGTCATACTTTAAAAATTAAATACACATTGTACGAATGTTTCTCACATCCGTATGCTGTGTTGATATGTAGTTATTATTGGACTGTTTTGTGTTCAAGGCCTCTTTTTTCTGAAAAGTTTATTTTTCGTTAGTTACCAGAGGTTAAAAAACAGGGTTTCACTTCCGGATTCACTTTCATTGACAGCTGCTGTAGAGGGAAACTCCATAGGACCTCGTGACGCTACGCTGTAGGGTGGAGCTCGTTACCATGGCAACACAGAAATTACTGTGGCAACCACAGAAATTCTCTTCTGCGCAGACTCTGGCTGCACAATGGCTGCGCATTGGAACAGGGTTTTTTGGGCTCAAAACCGTACAATGGGAAAAGGTGGAGCAACGCTTTCCATTTTATATTGTCTATAGTTTGACCAATCAGAGTCAAGTATCTTACATAGACGGTGATTTGTACAAAAGCCTGGCAATACCTGTTATATTTTATTGCAACAGAGACGGTAGTTCTTGACCAGGAGCTTAAGATTTTACACTTTGGGTTTTAAAACATCATGAGTAAGGCTTTTAGGGTAAAACATAGTAGCGAAATCTATGAACTAAGACTTAATTATATGACTGCTCTGTGATAAAAGAAATAAACCAAATTGTTGGAAACCAGTATTTTTAGAGTTAAGAAAACTCCACTCCCACTTTTGCTTCTGAACTTTGCACTACTGACACAGTTAGGACTTATTTATACTGTGAAATTTGAATTTGTAAAAGAATGTAAAAGCCCTCTAGTTAATGTCACATAGTAGCTCATGCCTTACACGTCCATGATCTACCCCACCCCTGCCCCTCAGCCCTTCGCCCACTGTATGCAGTGGGTGGAGCAATTTTCAGACCTGGGGGGGAAGTTACCCTTTCTTGAAACACTGAGACTTCACATTAACTTGGCTCAACTGAATGAAGTGAAAAGGGCAGTTTGTGCATTTTCATTCTAACTCAGTTATTTTCATCATGGCACTTTCTCTCATAACACTCCTCCATCAAGTCAAAACGTCAGTTTCTAATTGGCCGTCAGGGCTAGCACTTAGAGTTAATCCATTTAGATTTGTAACTTTAAACACCTGCTTCTCCTTTTTGTTAATTTCAAAACCCAACTTCATGGCTGAAATATCCTAAATTGCTGAAACATTTTGAAGTTCTGTACAAACACAAAACTACTGTTATAGCTGTCCTCAGCCATCCCCACTAAAGCAGCTCGTACCCAATCTACTTTGGTGGAGATTTGCACCTATTGTGTAATCAGCTGGTTATTTTTAATGCTCATCTTAAATAATTCTCACCATTTTCTCCTTTAACAAAATCTTATATTCCATGTTAAACTTCAGTTACATTACCACTCTACTTTCCCTTATCGTAATGACAGGTTACTGTAATGGAGGTCAGAGCAGGTCACAGTGTTATTTGTCACCTGGACAGGTGGTATTTGAACTAAGGGCTGCAGGCAAAAGACTGTGGCTGTTCAGCCTACTCCACTCTTGCGCTGCCTGAGCTGTGAATTCCTGTCTCTTGATGAGGTAAACCAGCAGAAGTACAGCCATGGTCAGAAACAAGTGCTTCTGAAGGAAAGATGTATGCAAACACACGCTCAAGACCATCAGCATAAAGATTTAAAATGTGAGTTGAGATTTTTTTTTTTGCCAAGCCATTACAGGGAGGTAGGTGTGGTAATTTACAACAAAAAACAACAACTTTTATTCACTCCCTGCATTGAAAATATTTATGAGTTGTTAAAAAAGTGTAATAAATAACATGATGTTTTAATCAGAAAACATGATCTACATATATACAGAATAAAATCAGCAAAGACATAAGAGGTTTCACTTTGGATCTTTCACATGTGGGAGGTTCCTTAGAGGAGCTTCAAAAAAATCTTTAAATCTTTAAAAAATGAAAAAAATAAAAATTAATTCATGGGAAAAAAATCTGTACTGACATCATCAAGCTACCTGCTTAACAGAGAATAAGGACTGTTATTATAGTTGTTTTAGGAAGGAATTTTAAAATAAATGATTCCAAGTAAGTGATATTTAATTAGGGGTTTATAATATTATCAATAGTAACTACTAAATTACTAATTGTGACAAATGTAGGATTGAGAGAAATTATGATTTAAACGATCCAACTCCAACCCTCAAAGAAAAAAAAACATGTTCTCACCTGTTTATGGACAGCAGCTTGCCAATTGTCTGTTTTCACTAAAACAAGCCAGACTTTATGCCTGCTCATCTTTTTTTCTACATTTGGTTTTCTGGGTCTTATCGCCCGCCTCTACAGAATAAACTATTGCCCTGGGAGCAAAGTGCTAGCAAATTATGACAGAAATTGCTCAGTGATGGAATTAAGATGTTATATAGTTTTTTCCCCCAACATGATGTTCTGGCTACACATCCATGAAATACTGCTCAATGATCTTCAACTTTTTTGAGCAGGTTTGCAAGCTGGTTTTAATCAAGACTCTCTCTTTTTCACATTTACATAATCAAATTCTTTTAGTGGAATACCATGAAAATGATCAGCATAACTGCAGTCTAGAAACATGCTTTAGAGCCAATCCATCGAAACAGTCGGGATAGGCTGACTGTCAAACATGAGCAGTAGGACACGGCCATAGGATTCCAGCAGGAATTCACAAACTCCCCTTCCTAACCTTTAGGCTCTTTCATGTTTTAGCCTGGTTATGATTAAGAGAGGGCGATGTCACATACTGCCATGTGAAGAAGAAGATTTGAAGGTGGTAAATTGTGCGCAAAGTGCAAATTGAAGAAGTTTAAACCACAAGTCATCTTGTCTCTATTGTCCCTAACCAACACAGAGTGAAAAGGCACTGTCAGGAGAACATAGTTTCTGGTGCTGGAATGTGTTTTTATTAGTGCAGCATGGTTACGGGTTCAGTTTTGTTGGCTGGTTCAAAAGATCCAGAGCTGCACAACACATCTGCCTCGCACAGATCTTTAAACCTCAGCCTGCCTGCCTGTTTAAACCAGTCTCTGTCTCCGAATGTACAGTGACGCTGAACTGTTACTCACTTTTTCATAATATCCATCTAAACAGCATAGTGTGTGCCTCCATATGTGTGATTGACAAAATCAGTCACACGTATCACTTCCACATGGGATCAGTTTCACTTCTGCCATACAGAACACATGGAGTTCATGAACATGTTCCAATGGAAGATGAAAATTTGCGTGTTAATCTTAATGCTTCACTTAGAAGAGTCTTGTGGCAACATGTTTAATTTCATGATAAAGCTTTGACACAAGGATTTCATCTTGTGCTGGCCTGAAGGAGCTTTATAAACAGTCTGTAACATTTAAACCTGAGATGAATCAAACTCATAATCACTTAGCAGCACGGAGTAGCATAATGCTATATGACAATATATAAAATAGAACACACTGCAGACCAAACTCAAGAACCTATGCACATTCAGGCAGTGAAGAGCAGCACTACACATAGTTTACCTGAAGAAAACGCAGAAAGACACTGATAGAGATATAATTGCTATCACAGTACCAGCTGTGTCAGTAGAACAGGGTTGTGCAGGTATTGCTATGGCAACAATAAAAAGCACTCTAATTAACAGTAACAGTAACAGTAGGAAGCTGCACAGCAAAAACGGCAGTCTATTTTGTGTTCATATAAATTACAGAGGAGGAGATGAGAGAGGATGTTGGGGTGACAGTTGTTGGCAGCAAGGTAGCAAAAGTAAGGTGTGTCCTTTGTCTGACTGTAGTAGACTATTAATTATTATATAGAACAATATGTGCCATATATTATGATGAACAGACTTTAAGTAACAGAAAAGTTAGTTGATGTTTATCAGTGATAATGCTTACTAAGTTCATCTATATTTAGCATTTTAAGTTATTTTGGTAGTAAGCACTTCAAATATGATTCACTTGTGGTTGGTGAGAATCTTAGTGGGTTTGATGGTACAGTTAGTAACCAAAGTGTTGCACAAGACAAAATTTTGACCCTATCATGACACTAAATTATAAAAGGCACATTTAAATTCACCATCAAACCAATATGAATGAATCCAGGTAATATTTGCGCTCATATCAAACTCAAAACCATGACTGCCAGGGGAACTGGCGTACTGACACACTGGGATCCTATCTCACCCACTCCCCCCCCCAACCCTGTCATCACTTATTTTAACTCTACCTGTCCCATTGAAAGTTACTAACCATAGACCTTTCTGAAGTCCCTGAGCTCCATTGTCTTGTAGGTTCCTCTGAGCTGCCAAATAGGCATCCTGCTGCTGTGGACGTTCCAGACTTCAGCTGATACGGATGTGCTGGACTCCAGCGACAACAGCTACTACAACTCATCACTATCACCGCTCTCTCTCTCTCTTGTTCTCCTCTATCCCTCTTTCCACACCCAACTCGATTGAGGCAGATGGCTGTCTAACATGAGTCTGGTTCTGCTAGAGGTTTCTGCCTGTTAAAAGGAAGTTTTTCCTTGCTGCTGTAACTAGCTAAATACTGCGAGGTGCAATGCTCATGGTGGATTAAGGTGGGTCTGCTTTGGTGTTGGGTCTCTGTAGTGCCAGGGGAGGAGAAGGATAATATCTTTTAACTTTTGGGGATACTCTTTAAAACTAGATGGGACTGTTTACATGTGCTAACACCACTTGGTGTCCTCTGACCATGATGGGGTGGATTTCTTTACTGAGGGAACCCCACTGGTCGTGTTCAGTACTATCCATAAAAACTTCACAACCCTCTCTTGACAGTACTGGAACCTACAGTTATAGAAAACCCATGGATTGTGGTTTAATGCACGGGAAACATCTCCTTTCATGTGCCTCTTCATCCTCCTTTCTTGGTTGCCAGGGTTTACTTCAAAGAAACGCTAATCTAAGATTGTAAAGTAACCCCTTAACCTCCCAAGCTTTCCTCTCCCGATCAGTGTGGTTACTCTTCCAATTTAACATGACAAAGGCCAACGGCAAGACACAAAGTTAATCCAGAGAAGATCGAGGTTCAATGCTTATCAGCTATGTGATGTTTGTACTTCATGGACTTGGTAAATAAAATAAATAAAATAAATATAATTGCATCCTGTCTTACAGTCAAAGGTACAGAACAGAGCCATCATAAACATGGTCATTAAGAATCTTCTTATTCACCATATTCACATGGTGACCAGTTTCTTCTAACTTTAGGCTGAAGTTAAGCTTGAATGTGTCATGATGTCTCACTAGCATGCCGTGTAGAAGGTTTGAGATCCATACATTCACCATTCTTGAAAACTTGGGTGATCATGGGGCATATGTTAAAACTGTATATTTGATTACCTGATCTAACCAAGAGTTAAGTCACAACAGCAGTTTTGTACATTAGCTATGTAATATATACCTTAGCTAGCTAACTTTACTGTTGGCTAGCAATGTTAACATTTCCTACACTATTAGTACCCAACAGTAGTATTAGCTAGGAGACTGAATGAGAATATTGCAGTAGCTGATGAATTATTCAATATGTTATTTTTAACTCCAAATACAACTTGTTGTCCCTCCAGATTATCTATTTTCTTTTAACTTACTGATAAGGATATTGAGATAAGATAATCATATGTCAACTTCCCTATATTAATCGCAGACATAGTCTCATTATGACATACAATATTTGTGCTTACCCTATAGTGTGTACTATAGTGTGTAACATCATAAGAAAATGGCAACTTTGTTACTATGCTATATTGAGGAGTTTAACAACACCCTGTATAATTTCAGTACCCCAATTTAAAATACTATATAATACTCTTTACATCTACCTGGAAAACAAAGTCAGGTATGTGACCAAGGCCTTTCACCGCACTCCAGAATTTAACTTTTAAACATAATGTGTCACAGATAAAGTTCCCCTGCAACTTATGCACTGTCATCACAGAAGAAAAAATATTTTAAAATGTTACAGCCATTTAAGTGACTAACTGCACTAGGTCATACCCATAGAATGTATAAAATATGGACGTAGTATTCGTGACGTCACCCATCTGTTTCTGAAGCGCTGTTTTGAGGCCAATCGTTGGCGGGAACCATATTGCTGCTGTTGAGCGATTGTGACGTAAAGACGCAGGCTTTGAGCTTCCTAGCCCACAGCTAGCTACAACCTCCAATCTAAAAATATGAGTCCAATGCGGAAGTGTTAAAAGCTGCAGTTCATCGAGGATCGGCTTGAGGCTGGCTCCGGAAGTATCGGAAGTCACATACAGAAACCACATACACATGAATGGGAAAAAGCTGATCTTTACAGCAGAAATAAACATGTTTACAGCCTGGTACAAAAGACGAGTGTAGTCTGGATAGCTCATTTCTCGATGTGCTCTCACTGTGAAGGCGTTGAATTTTTTTCTAACACGGCAATTTCGAAGATATTGAGATTACTAGTCTTCCAATGAGAATGGGGGAGATGGATTTTTTGACCTATACTGCAGCCAGCCACCAGGGGGCAGACGCTTTGCTGAAAGCTTCACCTCCAGCCAGGCGAGCTGAACCCCTGGTTTGGACACAGCTAATGGCAAGTTACTCTACGCCCCTGAGAGAGTGTGAAAGATTATTTTGGCGTGCTGTGTTCATTAAATTAAATGAATGACTATTAGGCGACAGTTAAATATCATCACTTTATCCCTCATTTCGGGAACATATTCCTGATATGGAGGTGTCTCCAATAATCGCAGACATTCTTTAATCCTGAGCTGTCAGATCAGGTGGTCCTTGTCCTCCTCCGGTTTCCTTCCTTCTTTTCTGTTCTGCTAGTTGTTTTTTTTGCGTACACTGTAATACCATACATTCTTTTCTTAACCTGAGCCACGGTGCGAACCTCAGGAGACACAGCATTAACAGCCTCAGTAAGAAACCCAGGCTTCATTTATTTTTGTCATGGTGACTCCTCCTGCTGATACGCTTAAGAAAAGTGTTGGTTTTCTTGCCTCAAACTCCTCAACAATCACCTCTATTTCTGCCAAGGTGAAATTCAGCATCTTGATGCACCGAACAGATGTCCTTATATGAATGAATTGGGGTGTTGTAGTATGCTGATTGCAGGTTGCGGGCACGCGCCTGTCAATTTAGAATGATTCTGATTCACTAATATACGCACGGTGGTGAGAACAAAATTGGCTGGTACGCACGTGTCATGAATCCGACGGTGACTTTGTGTAAGCACTTATTTTATGCGCAGAGTAAGGACATTTCTACACATTTATTAGTGAATGAGGCCCAATATCTTCGAAATTGCCGCATTAGAAAAAAATCCACCCCCCCATAGAGTGCCGATTGAGAAATGAGCTATCCAGACTACACTCGTCTTTTGTACCAGGCTGTAAACATGTTTATTTCTGCTATAAAGATCGGCTTTTTTGAATTGGTGTGTATGAGATTTCTGGTACTTCCGGAGCCAGCCTCAAGTGGATCCTCGATGAAGTGCAGTTTTTAGCACTTCCACATTGAACTCATATTTTTAGACTGGAGGTTGCTGCTTGGTCTTACCAACAGACTGTATAAAATATGGACATAGTATCCGTGATGTCACCCATTTGTTCCTGAGAGCCGTTTTGAAGCCAATCGACGGCAGCAGCCATATTGGAAATGCAGAACTCAACCAGGCAGAGTGTGATGTAGTGTGAGCCTCTTAGCCAACAGCTATGTGTTCCCGACCGGGGGTCACGTCAGTCATGTCCTTATTTGGGCAAAAACTCAAAATCTTAATATCTTCTGAACTGTCACGTTTGAAAAAAATTCACCCACCGTACAGTGTGTGCCATTAGAGAGATTAGCTACGTAGGGCCAAGCCGTTTTTTGAACCAGGCTGTAAACATGTTTATTAATGCTGCAAAGATCGGCTTTTTCCCATTCATGTCTATGTGGTTTCCGGTGTTTTTGCAGCCAGCCTCAAGTGGATTCTCAATGAACTGCAGTTTATAACACTTCTGAATGGGCTTCATAGTTTGAGACCAGAGTGTGTGGTTGCCGCTTGGTCATACCACACACAGTACTAGCTATAGTCAATTTTCATGTGCGTCACTTCAGGTTCATGTAGCTGACAGTTGACATAATTATTTTTGCATGCATGTTTTAAGATTGCATTATTGCAACTGAAAAGCTTATGAAACAAATGTATGAAATGTTTAATGATCTCTCAAAAATGTGCATATTTTGTTTAACTTGGATCATTGTTAGGTAACTTGTTTCAGGATCAAGATCCCTCTGCAAACTTTGAGTGAAGAGGCTTTACTCAACTCCTTGCCTAAGGTTGACTGTATACAAAAAGTTGTGTTAAAATATAAAATGTTCGTGAAATCGTTTGACCCTGAGTGCCCTGCTTTACCTGGAAAAGTCACGGAAATATTAGGCTCATGTTTCTGCTCCACTTGGTTACACTGGTTTCTTGCTGACAGGAGCAGGGAGGGAGGCACAGAGAATGAGGTAGGGAAAAAAAGAGAAAGGGAGAGTTTAGGACTCCCCTTCAGGCATCCGAACAAGTCTGGACTGTTCTGCTGCTGCTTGTGTTCAGCCCACGCTTTGCAACGCTGCCTCGGGAATCAGAAATATCGTTCACAACCTTGACAGTCTCCTGCAGGGATGCACCGATACAAGTTCTGTTATTGAGCAACAGTTCATCATTGTGGAGTTACCTTGGTGTTGTTTTCTGAAGCTGCGACATCGGTAACTGGGAATACACTAACGACTGCCTGTCCAGACACTGCACGGAGAGATAAAGCTGGATATGCCACAGGTGGAAAGGTGAGGAGCATCAGGCTGTTTGCCCGGTACACGGAGCAGAGACTCCCAGGTATGGTGAGTCAGAGGCGGGAAGGATGAGGGTCTGTGCCGGGCTGTGTGGGAGCTCTCATGTGCATCAATGTAAGGTATTTTAAGGGAATAGCCTACTGCTGTTTGGGAGCGAAGTTGTGCAAAATTTGCAGAGGCTGCACTTGAGAATTAAATGTTACAGGGACTTATAGCTTAATGTTCTGTCTGTGATATCACTCATGGATGGATGAATATTCATTTACATGGCAAACATGCTGGTGATATTATTTCCTATTGCCTGCTGTACATATTGAGTACTTATGTGAATACACAGCTCCCAAGTCTGTTACTTTCCCTGCAGAAAATAACTTGACATTGAACAAGACTGTGCACATCATTCATTGCCTCTTTTTCAACCTCACTGACATTTAATCCTCTTTATCACCTTTCCCATAGCTCTGTTTATCAGGCGATTCCTCTTGGTTATAACACATAAAAAAAAACATGTAACTCATTTTTCAATCAAAGAAAGTTTAACCCCCTCCAAAGCTTGACATAATACTAATTTGCCCTTTCAAACATTGCATGCATTAGTCTTCATCACAGTTGCACAATACAGCAGGGGTTTCAAAATCATGTTGACCTGAGCTGAACTCATTTGGTGATGGGGCACTACTCCTGCTACAATCCATGATGCTGCAAAGAGGAGGGGAATCTCATACGTCCGCTTCCTCCTCTGCCTTTGTGTCTTGATTTGTTTCCATAGTCTGTTCCACTCCCAAGGGCATCCATGTCTTTGCTGTGGTTAACCTCATGCAAGAGCAAGAAATCCCCCCAATAGTGACTCAAAAACCTGTATTAGCACTGATTAGACTTTTCCTCTCTGCCCCACCTTCATCCTCTCTCTTCCTTTCTCATCTTTTCATTCACTGCATTGTTGCAGACGTGCTTGGTTAAGTTACTGGCATGCCACAGTGGTTGAGGATTGTAGTCTGGACTGATCCCAAGTGTGTCGTCTGGAGGACTGATATTTGTTAGTGTTTGGTTTGATGTGTTTTTGATCCGGACATTCTTTGTCATCTTTGCTTGAGTTTTAGGAAGAGGACTTTTTTCATGCAGGGTTAAACTCAAAATGTTTTCATAAATCATGGGGATTTTAAAATCTTAGGGGATATATGTGTATTTGTATTGTTGCTGATGCCTGTGGCTCTTAACTTTGTTTATTTTGGATTAAAACAACTATAACCCAGGAGATATTGACTTTCCGTCTCAGTTCATTCAAGCCTTTGAATGAGAGGGATAACTCATTATTGGATGCAGCTCCCCTGATTTAGTCCATCTGGTGTTTGTTCTTAAGAATACAAAGCTTGTGAAATTCTTAAGAAAGCTTAGATCAGTAATTCTTTTGAAACTTGTTCCAACATAGGGTCAAAGATAGTTTTCAAGAGCTGCTGTTTTGTAGTACTTTTTTAAGATGAAGAAACAGCCGGGAAATCCATTTTGAGACTAAGTGAATTCTGTAGTTGACCTGAGGGGAGATGTCAAAGGTGAGAGGCTTAGTCTCCCTTGTTTTTGACCCCAAACAGCCTTGGAGTCAGACTCATCTATTCCTGTGACCAGCAGCTTGTGGCTTCACAGTACACAAAATCCTGGAGTGTGAGCAGATTTTAAGGGGACATGGTAATTTACTGTGACACCCCGCCCTCCTTTGACCCCTCCATTCCCTCGTCTACTTGTGTCACTCTCTGTCCCTGTATTGATGTTGTTCTGGGAACCTGGCTCTTACACAATCCTGCACTCTGTCACATTGTAGTGGCCTGTGGCCTACCACCCCCCTGGGAGAATGGCATCTCCACTGAACCACAGCCCTGTGATCCTGCCTGAGTGGAGCTTTCAGAGAGCTCAGACCAGACTCAGTACAGCCTCCAGCAGAAGCTCAGAGTCCTGATCTCTGGTTCTTCCTGTCCTTGGAAAGTCCTTGTCCTCACTGCCAGTGCTCTACTTAATTTTTTTCCCCACTTTAAGTGAGAAATTGATTGCTTCCTGTTGAGGCTTAGAGCAGCACTTAACCCCTGTCATTGACCTTTCGACTCTTTGTGTTTGGCTTGATTTCCAGGTTGCCTAGATTTGCGTGGTCATGACCATGCCAGTCACTTCATCTTTTTAAACAGCAGGTGTGAAGAGGGCAAAAAATATACATAAGAAAGACTTAATAAAAGAGAAGTTCAGAGGAAGTGGCATTGAACTCAACCATGAAGTAATATTCGTATCTCACTTTATGATTTTATACAACATGAGATAAAACAGACATGACGTGTAAACTTGCAGAGTAAGCTCTGTTCTGTCTTTGCAGCCTCCTTCTCACCAAATATACTGTTTGCCTCTGTTGCTACTTCTGATGCTGGCTCAGTGGGGGGGTCAGCGTTAGCCACCATTCAGCCTATGTGACTTTTACATACTAATGTATTAGCGTTCCCCACAATACCAAATTATTTCACCTGATATTGATTGTTCTTGCTTTCAAAACAGTCGCTACACACAGAGAGAACTGAGCTGTGCTGCCACCATAGACACCTGAAGCCTTTCTGCCACCACTTTTTTAAGGTTGATACATTGTGTGACATTAGCAAACAACAGTGCAGTGTAAATGGAGAATGAGGGCTATACGCCTAGCTGACACTAATGCTAACTCTGCTCTTTTCTAGTTGCACCTGAAAAAGTGTTACACCTGAAAAATCAGGGACATTCCTCACACAAAGTAAGAGATGCGCCCATTCTCTGTATTTGAAGAATTACTGATGTTAGTATCACATCCATGCAGGACTGGTATTTGACAGCCCATAGTTTAAGGGTATTTGTAGCAAACATTACCCAATATGCAAATACAGGTATCTGAAAATGTACCAGGAAAGATTAAAGGTATCTGAATAGCTTTACTAATGATTTGCAAATATGTCTCTACCGCATTGTTTGAAAATGCGGATTGGAAAAGCATCTAAATATAGACTAGAGTCTGTGGGTTTGTTGATAGAGGGGCAGGAAGTTTTAAACAAACTCTGTTCTTTGAATCTTTACCGCCACTTGTTTTAGCAGTCAGCTGTTTTTTTTTTATGACCCTTGAATTACTAATGCCTTTCAATTATAATTTGCTGAGATAGCCAACATGTAACGGCTCAGAATAGGTTTTACAGTGGGTACAAAGTGTGGGCTCAACACCTGGCATACATGTTGAAACCAGAAATAAACATTGTTTCATCAGATTCCTTACGAGGAAAAAATAACATAGAGGTAAGCAAGCTGGTGTGGTTTGTCATAAGCTAATTGTAAGTCATTTTATTTTATAGGTGGAAGTCTTAGAAGAAGTCTTAGAATCTTAAAAAGGGGGAAAGGGTATTACATTTGGAACATATTAAGCTTTATGTGTGTTCTGCGTGTTTGGGACAGAGAGCTCTGTAACAGTTGGGTTTGTAGACTCTTACGGAGGGAAGAAACATTTATGGGTAATTATGAGCTTTTGGCCTCCGGCTGTGTCTGAAAGTTTTCATTCTTGAACAAATTAAAAGAGAATAAGGCTAACAGATTCCCATGTCTATTTCCAGTCTTGCAGGCTTTTTCATGCAAGTACTTCAACATTGTGTGTATACTTACACCAAGTATGAAAGCACCCAAGCCATATTGTAGAAAGTCAGGAGTCCTCCTGTAACTTTTTGAATAAGATAGATAATGTTTTACAAACCCTGGACATTGCTTACAATATGCACATTTACTTTATCCAGTTAGATTGTAAGAAATTTCAGTTAGAAAACAACCACTGTTGAAACAATGTTGTAGTCAAAGTTGACAATTAGTTAAAAGTGAATGTTTTTTCACCGACTAGTCAAAGATAATGATTAAACATTTATAAACAGGACATATTTCACAGAGGAGTCTGCTTCTGTTGGGAGATTAATCACACAATGATGGATATTGAAGGTGATTTTTAAGTTGCATTTTATATTGCAGCTGAAATGATTGCTACCTGCCAGGTCACAATCAACTACATTGGCATCAAAGGGTTGTTCTGTTGAAGTAGTGAGTGCTTCCCAACCTAAGCGCCTGTGTGTGTGCAGTCCTTTTGCACTCTTCTTTAAAGAATGGTAAAAGCTGCTCCCTTTATGAGGACTCTCAACCTTCTTGTTAACATCACAAAGCCCAAAATGTGTTTGTGTGAAAAATATAGATTTGTCGAAATGACATCTTTGCATAAATGACATCTTAAATACAGCTGGAAAACTACTTTGGATAATTACTTTAACATTAAGCATTTCCATCCTTTTAATTAACAAATTATAAAAAATCTGCTTCTAACCAGTGGAAAACTGTTTGAGACTGGTTCTTGGATCTGAGTTCATCCCATTTTCAACCACATTTTTATGTTGCATTCCCAGTCAGTGCTCAGCGGGCAGATGACGCTAAGGTCACCTTAGCTAGGTTAAACATAAAGTTTGCTGGTATGCTATGCAGCTAGCTTGGCTCTGGCTATGATATTCCCAACATATGTCTAATTGTGCGGAGCAAGTAAACATGCTACAGCTTGTTTATATACTGTATTTCTTCTAAAAAGTATAAAAATGTTCCTGAGGTTTTCCAAGAGGAAAATTGTTGGCTAGGTGCAACAACTTAAAATTACAATTTTCCTTTAAACTGAAGTTTTTGTTTTCTAATTACACAAATCAAAGATGTGAAACTTTTGTTAGCCAGATTTAAAGATTGGGATAGGTTTATATATTACACATGGACAGAACCAGACTAGCTGTACCCCCCATGTTTCCAGTCTTAATGCTAGGCCAAGCTAATAGGCTGCTGTTTGTAACCTTAGAAAGGCATGAAAGTGAGGTGCCGATTTGGTTTAGCAGTTATAATGTACCCCCCATATACTGCAGCGGTTGTTTGGTCAACTCCCACCCTTGCATGTCCTCTCCCACTCTACACATTTCCTGTCTCTCTTCAGCTAAATTCCTTAAAAATGACAAAACAAAGTATGATGTAGGTATCAGCCCTCTCATCTTAGCATGAAAGCAAATACATACGTTTCCAAAATGTAAAGGACAACACACCCTATTCATCTTCAGGATGTTTAATTACTGTGCTGGAGGCTATTATAGCTGTAATAACCTTCATATACAACCTGAGAACCCTTTAATGTAGTTTCTTGTGTGTTGTGAATGTTATCGAGGCTGTCAGCATGTGTTAACTGCAGCTGTCTTTCATGTGGGCTGGTTCTGACGAAGGCACTCTGACTGTCTGGTTTAGGTCAGAGTTTCAAAATGCCAAGATATGAAAAGGACCATATTCCAGATGATGTTAATATTCCTTGCATTCCTATACTAGCTCAGAAAATTATCCCTGTCTGCTGTTGATCTCACTCATAGTATACATTTACACATACATATACTAAAGTGGTTTCTCGTGGTTTTGCTGCCAAAAAATGTTTACTTTAGCTACTTTAGCTCTACAGAGTAGATCAGAAGTTTGGTTCACTGGTCAACATCTGACAGCTATTTGCAGAAGCCACTGTGTTGTGCGTTACCTCGGTAAAAAGGTGAATGTTAATAGCAGTTGTCACAAAGAGAGACACCTCCCATTCAAAATAGAGATCTGTTGGAGATAAAGTTGCACTGGGATGAGCTGAGTGTGTTTGAAGTCTTCTGTTTCTAAATTTAAGATGTCACTGTTCTAAATAACTCATTCAGAACATTGTTGCACTCTCCATGTCTCAAACAACAGCAAAGGTCTGTTTCCTTTTTGCAGACTGGTACATGTTGTCCATAAGGTTCTGGCATCTGCATTCCAGACACACAGTAACCAAAGACAGACAGACAATCTGTGTGTTGGAGATGATTACAGTAGTGAAGTTTGAGGGTGTGTTGGGTCATACTTTGAAGATTGGCCTGAACTTCTTAACTACTGAAGAGGCAAGTTTGGCAAAAAGCCCTATGTTTATGTGTTCTTATGACAGCAAAGAGAACAGAGAGGAAGAGGAAACATGGATGAAACATTGTTTTGGTTTGTGTCTCTGCATATAGTTGAACCTGTGTGTAGGTGTACCAAATATGCCCTTATGTAGATATAAAGGGCTCATTTTGTGTTCACATACAGAACATTTGTTTTATATGCAGGTGATTTTCCACTCATTTAAACTATAGCATGTATGATACATGGACGTAGTCTCAATGACGTCACCCATTTGTTTCTGAAGCCTTTCATATTTTTCCATATTGGGAATGCTGACTTGCACCCAAGCATTCTGTCCAAAGAGCAAGAGACAAAGAGGCAGAGTTAAGGCGGGCCTTTAGCCTCCTTGCTTACAGCTAGCTTACCATCCTCTTATGCCTGGCACACATTACAGGATTCTTCAAACCTTCACACATTTAGAGACCACACACTTGATGACAACAAGAGACAGATCGCACAAGATCTCTCTCTTCTGATCTTATAGTGTGTGGTGCGCACTACGAAGCACAATCATTGAAATACAGTTGCAATATGTGAAATCTCATCTGCGTATCCAACGTTGTTTTTATGTTTTAAATGGTTTTTAAGTGGAGGAGGGGGAATTCCACTGCATACAGTAAACACTCCTTTCAGAGGTTGAACTGCTTGATTATGCATTCATCCCGTAAAGAAGATTTGAGAGGTGAATTAAAAATAAGTACTGGTAATGTAAATTGACACATAAACATAATTTTCTTTCACTTTCATGTGTCAGGTTGACAAAAGTGGACGAGGCTGAGTCCAGGGCTTACCCAGGATCTTGTATGAGGTTGTGCTGTTTGTGTTTGTGATGCTTACTGTGTGTTTTGTCTTCAGTGACTGTTAAAACAGTTTGTTTAAAAGGTTAATGTATCTTTGTCCGTCCAGTTAAAAGGAGTAAGTTTTGATCTTTCAATGACTTGTTTGTCTGATGTAAAGAAGGGTCACCAAATGAAGATGAGGGCTGCTGGAAATATGAGATATTCTGCTTATTTCTCACTAATACATCAGTTCATGTATTGAGGAGAGCCAGAAAGCACGAATGCATTCATCTGTATGAAATATTGGGGATTTCCCTCTTACACATCTCATTTGTCATAGACAGCCAGATTATTTGGAAATTACATTAATATGACAATAATTGACAACATAGGGCTGGTGGGTTGGAAAGGATGAGTTGTTGCACATAAAAGTTGTTTATTGTTTGTTTATGTGCACATGTTCTGGAGCCTGTACTTTTGCAAGTAATTTTGACACAGTTTCAATTTGAATAGAATGTATTAGTGATAATATTTTTTCCTGGCTTTGATGTGAACATCATGAGATCATCATCTAAAGGAATGCAATGCTTTGCATTATATTGAAGTTTGTAGCTTGTAATCACAAAAATTACATGATGTTTTGAACCAATAAATAAATCAGCACCAAGACAAACTTAGTGATTGCAATGTGGTGATAAGAATTTGAGGGACACCAGGAACATTTTCCAAATGGCATTAGCAAAATGTGTCTCATATGAGTTAAGGAATTGATTGTTTATAGTGCTGCTACAGGGCTAACAATGAGTGGACTTAAGCAAACTTTTGAGGCTTGACTGGTATAAAGAAAGAGACCTCATCAGTGGTTAGACAGACAGTAAAAACATGTTCAAAGCGATGAGACTGGCAGGCAGGATATCAAAGGTGGTAGGTGGGTCAGAGCAGGTATGGGCAGGAAGAATAGTTACAACCCCTAGGAAACATAAGTAGACCATCAGACAAATAACAGGGCTGAACTTACAACATATGCTGGGGAACAAAAGACTAATGAGATTCAGCTGAACAGGAAAGTGACAAGAGCATGCAACTAGCAGAGACAGGAAATTCAATGTGGATGAATGGTAATTAGCTGAAGGATGGCAGCATTTCTTCCACAAGGAGAGGGTTGCAACACAGAGACTAATGTGACCTGAAGACACAAGGAAAGGAAAAAGGAGAGAGGAGATGAGAAAGCGAACAAAAGCCAGGCCTTCATAAGTCTTCAAGCATATTTACTGAAGATGTTGTTTTTGTATATTTTTCATCAGCGTAATATCCCCACTGTGTAATTTTGAGTCAATTTTAATTTCTTAAACACATAATAAGCATATTTTTTTGGTTCACAGGTTATGAAGATGTGGAGTTGGGTATTCACTGCGACCATCCTCCTTTCCTCCATAAAACAGACTGAAGCTCAAGGTATACAAATAGGAAACTTTCCTCTAATTTTCTCATTTGTAGGCCCAAGAGTTCCCCTCATGTATTTATGTGTTTTAAATAAGACAAGGTAAGGCAAGTTTATCTAGATCACATACCAGCAACAAGGTGCTTCACACTAGACATCAAAACATCAAGACAAAGAGCAGACGGTTCATTAAGTCAAGAAAAGTAGTAAAACAAGCTGTTTAAAATCAAAGATAAGATCAAATGAAAACAGCCCAAACTAAAATACACTGTGACAGTTGAAAATGGAAACATAAAAGCTACCGTGCAGTTTTATACAGTCCATGTTTATTTCTATGTGCTCACATGTATCATCTATTACTTGTTCTTACAGGCAGGTGTAATAATGTTCAAGCAGCAGATATTGTCTTCCTGGTTGATGGCTCTTCCAGTATCGGCAGAGCTAACTTCCTGCAGGTCAAAGGCTTTATGGCTGGAATAGTAAAACCATTCGCCAGTGCTGTCGGCGAGAGAGGGATACGATTTGGGGCCATACAGTACAGTGACACCTCCAGGTGAATCACAGGATTAATATTCAGCCCTTTACTTTCCTGTACATGTACAGTAATAACAAAGAGTCACACTACAGATGCATGTTAAATTATGAATGCATATTTCTCTCTCTACAGAGTTGAATTTACTTTCACTACCTACCTGAATGGCACTGAGCTGGTCAACGCTGTGCAGAATCTGAACTATAAGGGTGGAAACACTCGTACTGGTGCTGGACTTAAGTTTGTGTCTGATAACTTCTTCAACCCTGCATCCAGTCGGGATGTCCAAAAGGTCTGAGGAGCAACAGCTTTCTGATGATTCAGGATTATTACATGACATATCTAACATGATCCCTTTTTGATCCGACCTGTGGTTTTTCTTTCATTTTTAGATTACTATCCTGATAACAGATGGGAAGTCACAGGACAGCGTGAAGGAGCCAGCACAGAAGCTGCGCAGTCAAGGAGTGCATGTTTTTGCGGTTGGTGGGTGTCTCCCCTGCAGTTTCTTCTTCTATATGACTCACAGCAGTTTTTGAAACTTTCTTATTAACCACTGTGATTTATTCTTTCTTACTCTGCCAATTTGTTTTGTAATTTTGCTAGGTATAAAGAGTGCAGACAGGACTGAGTTGGCTCAGATCTCCTCCCAGCCCAGCAGTGATTTCACCTCCTTTGTTGGAGACTTCAAACTGCTGAACACACTTCTTCCTCTTGTGAGCCCCCAAGTGTGCTCCAAAGCAGGGGGAGTGTATGCCAGTGATGGTGTGTTGGGCAAGCTTACTAACATCAATTCAAACCAGCACTAATATAAAACTGACTTTTATATCAAATTAAATGATCAGACTATAAACCTTCATTTAACTGAATCTATGTCAATGCTCTCCTCTTCTCTCAGAGGCTTTTACTGGCCCATCCAACATTCAGTTCACAAGCCAGACAAGTGATTCTCTGAGGTTTCGTTGGACTCAAGCAGGGGGACCAGTGAGTGGCTACGTGGTCCAGTATGTGCCCCTATCTGGCTTAGGTCAGCCCACAACCTCTGAACTGCGACAGGTGAGTCGACCCCTGCCTTCAAAATTGCAAACTTTTCCCTGATTAATATTGTGCACACAGTTGTCATAACCATCCATTTATCCTCCCCTTATTCTGAGCCGTGTCTCAGAGGTAGCAGACTAAGCAAACTGCCCCAAACATCCCTCCCCCCAGTAATGCTTTCCAGTTCATCCTGGGAGATTCCAAGGTTTCCCCATGCCAGATGGGATAATCTCTACAGCACATTCTGGGTCTTCCCCGGGGTCTCCTCCTGGATGGACTTGCCAAAAAGACCTCCAGAGGGAGGCACCCAGGTGGCATCCTTGTTAGATCCCTGAACCTGCTATTCCTTTCGATATGAAGGAGAAGCAGCTGCACTCCTTGCTCCCCTGGATGTCCAAGTTCTAAAGGCTCCATCTTTAAGGTCAAGCCCTGCCATAATTCTGCGGAGGCTCATTTCAGCCGCCTGCATATTCAATCTCATTCTTTCAGCTGCTACCAAAAAGCTCATGACTGTAGATGAGGATTGGAAAGCTCAGGCTTAGCTCTCTTCACCACACCCATCTGATACATCACTGACATTACTGCTTACTCTACAAGTCATGTCAACGTTATTCTGATGTGATCACAGTGAGCATTAATCTTTGACCCTTTAGCTCCTTCTTTCATAGCAGTATAGTGCAACAAAGCTAAGCATGAGGTTGTATTTTATGCAGCCTGACATTCCTATTTTGGGACTTACTGATTCTTTCTTTGGAATGCTAAATAATATGGAAGTCTTGTTATTGGTAAGTAGCCCAGGTGGTGACAGATACTCCTGACACATGACGACAAGCATGAATATGACCTAGATTGAAGTAGTGAATCACGATGTAAACAGCCAAAATCAGTCCTGCGTCTCCCAGAGAAACACTTACCTTCAATTCAGGCTGAGTATAAACATGTCTAATGGGTGGATCTTCATGTAGGTGCTATAGAGATTACATTTTGGCAGAGCAAAGAGTGAAATTCCCTTCTGTGTACCCTGGCAGACAAGATAAAGATTGAAGAATGCCACAGTTCAGCCATCTATCATTATGCTTCTGTTGTTGACTTTGCTAAAACTTGTTTCAGCCCTGGCTGTTTACAGAGATGACCTCTGCTTTGCACCTGCAGGAGACTCTACCTGCCAGCCAGAGGAACTTCATCGCACGAGAGCTGAGGTCAGGAACTGACTACCTGGTGACCGTTATTGCCCAATACCCTAACAGTGTGGGAGAGTCTGTTTCTGCCAAGCAAAGAACAAGTGAGTAAATGACTGCAAAAATGCCTCTGCCAAAACATAACCTCTCGTTCACCTGCAATGTTATATCTTCACCACATACAGGATCTCTGCCAGGGGTCTCAAGTCTACGTCTGGTCCAGGCAGGCTTCTTCTCTCTGTCTGTGGGCTGGGATCAGCCCTCCTCTCCTGTTCAGGGCTACAGACTCACCTATGGACCACGAGGTCAGGCAAACAAATGTGGCCCTCATGCACCTCCAAAACCTCTCACTCTTTCAAACCCCATAGATCTACATTTGAAATACATTGAGGGAAACAATAGGAAAAAAATTAAGGTCTGAAAAGATATAGGCTGAGGCTTTAGCTTAACCTACCTACGCTTTTAAAATGACAAGCCGTTTACAACTAGGTGTAACCTACGCAAGCACAAATCAAAATAAGCATTATGTTTCTAAGCATTTCATTTAAAAGACAAGCACAAAAAACAAACAACAAGAGTTTTAAAATGATGTTCCAATTCAGTCCAATATGTGTTTTTATTTTTATTTTTAATTGGAATCAGATATGTATTGTTTGTTACCATATTTCAACCAACATTGCAGAATTTAAAGTACATTTGTGACACCTCCTTTTGATCCAAGAAAAAATCTGACACTAAGTACTTTTCATGCAACGTCAACTGCTGACAGAGTTATCTGCACATACTCTTGGCAGGATGAAGGATTATAAAAGTGAAGGAGCAAAAGTGGCTACAGGAGTGAATAACAGTTAACCTGTTGGTAGCAAGTTTGAAACATGTCAAGAATGTATAGCATTTAAGACAGAGTACAGGAACATGAGCTTCTCTAACACCTTAACCCCCCAAGGCACTGACTGTCAGTGAGGATTTTTATTGCCCATTCATTAACTTAGATATCAAATACATTTTATCATCACCAGTATGTATGCAACATAGACGGTGAAAACTCTTACCAATGTCCCAGATCACAGGTTATTGTGCCGTTGTGATTTTAGAGACAGGGTGTGGCACTGATCTGTTAGAATGTCTGGGTGCTTATACCATGATTCAGGTGAGGAGAAAAGTGGCCCCCGAGGGCTGATATAAACACTCTCTGTTTTTGAACATGTGGCAGGAGTGCCAGTCTCACATGGAGCTTAAGTTAGAGTATTTAAATGAGGTCTGTGTATATCCTATAATGAAAGGTGGGATGTTTGTACCTGTTCCTTTGTCAGCCAGTCCTGGCAAGTGTGCACATATGACACAGATAACTCAATCACACAGAACGGATACTGACACACACGCAAGGAAAAGACATGCACACACACATTTATCTACAGCTGGCTTGAGGCCAAAAAGTTGAGAGTGACTAAACTTAATAAAGTGAAGACACATCCCATATGTTGTAGCTTGTTGTCAGCTAACTTGGCTTATGACACACTGTTAATATTCGGTATAAATTTGTGATTGCTATTGGTGAAATAATGAATCCCCTGCACACTCTCCATTATATTCACCTTTATATTTCTGTGGGTGGATGAACAGGTCAGCCAGCCCCTCAGCTGTTGGAGCAGTCTCTGTCTGCAGACTCCAACTCCATCACTCTGGAGTCCCTTCAACCCGACACAGAGTATGTCATCAGTCTCTACCCACTGTTCCCACGAAACTCTGCATCCCCGTCCATCCTCAACGCCCGCACATGTGAGTTCACCAAGTTGCTCTTAAATAATTTAATTTGTAGAGTTCAAGATTTCATTAGGATACATAATATGATACAGGTGTATGTTAGTATTAAAGCTCCTATAAGGATCTCTGTGTCATTTTTAGGAACCCCTGTTGACAGAGTGTTACCTTTTATTTCTTGCTGATCTTGTCTTGCACGTTTGTTTTTAGTGTTTTCTGATGAAAATCTCATCCAGCTTTCTTTTAATGTTTCTTTCTTTTTTTTTTTTATTATTTGCATTTTTCAAGATTATTACATACAGTTAGTCAAACGAACAAAAATGAAAAGAAAAAAAAACATGACAGCTGGATAAAGTAATATACAACAACCAATGATAATGATAATGATAATAATAATAATAATAATAATAATAATAATAATAATAATAATACAATGAAATACAAATAAAATAATAATAATTAATTTTCAATAAGCTTGCAAATTACATTGAAATTTAGAAATACATAGAATTTTGATTGATTTCTTACACTTGTAAAGTATGGTGATTTATTAGCATTATTAGTGTGAGTGACATCCAAGGGGCTTAATTCATAGTTAATTCAGCGAGTCGATACATATTTGAAAATAGATAAAGTGTGTACCTGTGTACAATTTATTGTTTATATTAAGTTTTGAAAAGAGGAGAGAAGCAAGTGTTAAAGATACAAAAATAAATAAATAGAGCATTTAATAAAATGAAGAACATGTACTACTGCCTACTTATTTCCCACTTATAACTAGTGAATCATTTGAAGCATTGCTACTTGTGCATCTCTCCCATTTCTCTCATCTTTTTTTAAAAACAAAGAGCTGATCTCTGATTTTCATCGTAATTTTTTCCATTCCATAGATTTCATTTACAAGGTCCTTCCATTTTGCCTTTACTAAACTGTCATTTTTCAGTTAATGTCTTGTAATTTGTTTCATTATTGCTGCTTAATGTTTCTTTCAATGTAAAACTCATTGTAAAAATTTGCTGTTGAAAGTGTAAAAAAATTCCTGTCTTTGCATTGACTTGTCTGACACTTAACCCTGGCAGAGGTTACAGACATTGAAAATAACATCAGAGAACAGATCAGTCCTGTAGCCAACTGTCTGGTTTACTTTTGTAGGTCACAAAGAGGAATCAGTATTAGTATCAGTATTAATTCAACTATATTTCACAATCAGTAAAAGCTCTTCAAAGGAGGTTAAAAAATTAAGTCTTTCTTAAAAAATTTATTACACAGATTATGTTCTCTTTATGTGTTGATACTGTCCCCTTGAATTAAGTTTCAGTATATTAAGCTAGTGTTTTTCAGAGTATGTGTGTTCATGTTTTTGCATGTGTCAGTGCGCCTTGAGGCAGTGCAGCAGTTATCAGTGGAGACAGAGTCAGAGGGCAGTGTTCGCTTGCGGTGGAGAGGCGTCAGCGGTGCGCGGGCGTACCGTCTGGTCTGGGGACCATTTACAGGTCAGATCAAAGCATCAAGATTCAAACAACATGTTGTATTTCACACTAAGCATTTACCAAAATAAAATTTGCAAACACATTATTTTTCTTGTTTGACAAAAGGACGAAATGTGGAGACCGTGGAGGTGGCTGGTGACAGCGAGTTCCATACTTTGTCCAGACTGCTGGCTGACACTGAATACATCGTGACTGTCATCCCACTGTATGAGGGCAACACAGAGGGGCCCGTGGCTACAGCCAGGTTCAAAATAGGTAGGTTTGGTTTGAGTAGTTCATCACAAAAACAACCATCTCTGTGCTTCCTGTTTTCTGTGTTCAGTACACCCCCCCCCCTAAAAACACACAGTTAAACCTTAAAAAAAAAGCTGTTAATTGACACAATTTATGATATGGAATTTTATCTTTGAGCCCCTTGATGTTATTTTGATTGTAGAAACAGTTGTAAATGAACAGTTTTCCAATGGGTGGTTCCATCTTGTGTGCCCTGCCCACTAAAGGGACAGAATGAGACAGAAGATTGTGACAATCATCCCAGATGTTTGTCTCTGACTAAAAACCTCCACGTGTTAATGTTTAGTTCTGTTTGAAGCACATTGCCAGCACACCTACACACTCATTATACACACACACACCATCTGTCTCCCTTGAGTAATGTCCATATGGAGTCACAAAGGTTGAGGATGTGTTATTTGAATTGTTGAGTCAAAGAAAATCTTTGTGTGGCCCAGTCCTGTTATCAAAGAGGTTAGATATATACAGTGTGCTGCATAACGTTTACCACACAAACTTAAAACTGAGCTTGTTTCTGTCATGTTTGTTCCTGTGTAAACTAGTTGAGTAATAACAGTTTGTTGTGTCTGTGAATCGTGATGAGTTGGCTGTCCCTTCTCATTAGGAAAAAATGTTGGCCCGTTTTAATGCTTTTAGCAAGGACCGCATTTAATGAAAACCAAATTTTAATTTCCATAAAATTGATGAATATGAATGTGGTAGCGTCAGCATGAAGGATACCTACAGTTACAGTAATTCTTTAATTAAACAGGACATTAAAATCTGGTTTTAAATTAGTGCATTGTATTTATCTTCCCCCACATTTCCAACCACTTCAATAGAACTCAATCAAGCAACATGATGTGTTGTGGAGTAAAATGTTGAACTTGTTAGTGTTTAGTCTGGCTCTCAGGCCCTGGGGGGACATCAGCTGGTGCCAGTTGCGCTTACGCTGATCTGAGACTTTGTTCTTTGGCCTGTATGCTCCACATTGACATTTCCTTACTGATTTATGTTCATCACACGTACAAGCAGAGCCATGTGGCCACGTGTGGTTTGGGAAAGAACCTTTTTTTCTCACATCACTGACCTGTGTGATTCTTTTGTTCTTTGCCAAGGAGTGCATTTCTTCTTTTTAGCATTATGGTCCACTACACCTGCACCCTGAGGGCGGAGGTGTGGTAATGTGCACGTAATTTATTTAGTCATGAATGATTGACTTTTGGCACCTCATCTAAACAGCAATTTTTGTATCATTTCCCAACACATATCTGAACAGTGATCATTCTGGCATGATTATTAATAGGTTTTGTAGTGGATTATGCCAAAAATACTGCATCAGGCTGTTGAACCCAATTAATTCAGGTTTGGATCTGTTGTGTGGTGGCATGCTTATCCATGATTAACTACTTGGTTCAGCTGCTCAGTGTTGTTTTGCGCAGCCTGGGCCAGTGGGATATTTGGTAGTGTCAACGTGTCACGGTGTCAGTGTTTGAAATGAGGATGATATTTCTTCGTGTCCTCAGTTCTAATTAAAGAACAGAGTAGTGTGCAGAAGTGTTTTCTAAGAATGTGAGTATGCGTGTTCATTTTATTGTTCAATTTTTTTTTACATATACCTGCTTAGGGCAAGAATTCTTTATTCAACATTATTAATTTATTTTTGACTCTTTAAGTTCATAGATTTTCAGTTTTCTTTGAGATACATTTTTTAATATTCTTAGTTGAAACGCAATAAGTTGAACAAAAACTTACCGCATAAGCAACCGCATTGTAGGTTTTTATGTTATTTAACATTCTTCTGAGGTAATGCTCAGGGTGGGAAATCTCCAGACTGGTATAATGTGTAACTGCTTTATGTTTATGTTTATTGATTTGCACAATTAAAAGAAAATACACACAAAAAAATAGCAAAGATAAATAATATACTGTTCAGGAAGAGGCAGAAAACTCAGAGAGCTTATTTGAAGCCTCCACCCAAATAGTGTTCTAATATCAAAAATTAATTAAAAAATACTTAATTGACACATATAAAGAAAAAAGTTGACACCAAAAATAAAATAACATAAGAATATACAAAACTAACAATTGATATAAATACAGTTATTACATCAACAGAATTCAAAAGTACAAAAAAAGAATATGATGAGTATGCGGTTCAGCATGATGGGTATAATTAAGAAACAGTGGTTAAAATTTTTTTCAAGCATCCTTTATAACATTTTAAAGATAAACAGTTTTTTGCCACATTGGAATAAATATTCCAGAATTTGCTGACCCTGAAACGTATTGAGAATTGACTTCCACAGGTAAAACATTTAGCTTCGCTTTAGGGTTCGCAAATTATATGAATGTAATCTAACAAATTGCTGTAATTTCAAAGCTTTCTAATTGGTCATTCACTGAAAATACAATGGACAGTGGAAATATGGAGGGACAACAGGCCCTGTTTGTATTTAACAAGATATTTATAACTCATTTGCAACCATAACACAACAGTTAATGTAAACTTTTAACCAACTAGCAAGCATTTTAATTTGTGAGATTTACACAGGCATCCTATGGTGTTGAAAAATAAAGTCAATGCAAAGGTTGAAAAAACTGCTGCACCTCAAGTGTCCACCTGATGCTGGCTTTCAAAGCCCAGCAGACCCCATTAACACCCATGTTAAAATGTCACATTTTTTACAGCAGAAATAGACATGTTTAAAGCCTGGAACAAAAGCGGTTTGGGTCTTCATTGCCCATTTCTTTATTAGTACACATTGTAGGGGGGTGATCTTTTTTTAAGCAGGAAGGTAGTAGCCTCTTGCCAGCAGGCTGAAGTCCTGCCTCAACTCTACCTCACTGCCTTTTTTTTGGTTGAATGAAAGCTTGGTAAAGTCAGCATTTCCAACATGGCAACCACAATTGTTGGACTTCAAAATGCCTCTTCAGAAACTAGTGGGAGACATCACTGAGACTACATTCATGTTTTTAGTTATACTGTGTATGGTTTTACACATTAAAATTATAAACGTGTAATCACACAAGCTAACAGTTAATTGAACCAGCCAAAAATTATGTTTGCAGTAAATGCAACTGGTTTTCTGTTGTGGCATAACTGTTGGTGTCTTGAGAATCACCAGATATGTTGTTTTAAATAACATATAATCAGTTTCCCCTCTGGATTTCCACAGTATATCTCTACAGATGCTCTTCAATCAAGAGATAATTCAATCTGCATTGTCATGTCAAATGCATTTACCCATATTTGATTTTCAGACCTAGAAGGAGTCAGTGCAACTTTCTTCAGCTCCTCACCTTAAGTGTGATGTCAGAAGAAAAAGACTGCCATGTAAAAAAAATGGTGGATTAGCTGTTGCAGTTGTTTTCACTATAGAGTGACCACAACTTATCCTCCTTAAGCATTATAACAGTGTTTAATGTCTCTTTTGCTTATCATGTTTTCTTTAGAGCGTCAGGAGAAGCAAACCCTCAGAGCAGCTACCACTGGCCCCTCTACTATTCGCCTCACCTGGAGAATTATTCAGTCATCTCAAGGGTACCGCCTGGAGTGGAGGGAGGGGGAAGGTATGATGTGAATGTTCATTTAGTATTTTTTCTGTACTTGTATTAAAAAAAATTGTACTTTTAAGGAGGGCTGCCCAAGTTGGAAAAGTTATTACCATGATTAAATTAACATGTTGTTAAAGGTAATTATTCAGCCTGCATCATTGCATTAAAATGTAGTTTGATACAAAGTAGAATGTTTGTGCAACAGAAATGCAATTGGCACTCACTTAGTCATTGCTGTATTGCTACATAATTTGCAGCCTAGCTTTGTATAAAATGCAACTTTAAAGATGTATGCATTTATACTGTCAGCAGATTTAACATGCTGATTTTTGTCTCCAGGAGGTCGTGTCCAGACCCTGTCCTTTCCTAAAAGCACCACCAGCCATGAACTCACAGGCCTTCTACCCAACACTGAATATATCATCACTCTGTACACCCTGTATGAGGGTCGAGAGGAGGCCACACCTGTCTCCACAGCATCCAGAGGTCTGTGACCTGGCCAGGAGGCACCAAACCTTAAATTCAGCTTGGATTGATGGGTTATTGATGAATTCTAAGCAGTTTTGTGTTATAACCCTCCTGTTATGTTCGTTTCTCTGGAACAGCACTAATGTTCCTGGGTCAATTTGACCCAGGTCATATTCAATTATCCAAAAGTGTCAGACAAAAAATCCCAATACACATTTTTTAAATCTCATCATTAGCTCCATTACTAACCATTTGAATCAAGATTTAATCCATTGGTGTTCTTTAATTGTCACAGATCATGGTTCAATGAAGATAACTCACTCGTTTTTCATTCAAATTAATGTTAAAACTTTTTGTATGTACATTGGAAAGCCTTAAATATAAATAGAATAGTTTTACATTGACATTGATGTTTATTTATTTTATTTTACATTGTGATATATTTTTTTGAATGAAGTGTATTGATAAATGAACACGACACCTCTTCTGTCACATGCCGCCCAGATTTTTATGCTGCACTTAGCTGGTTTGGAAGGCATATATTGCCTAAAATAGACTTTAAAAAGGGTAAATTTGACCCACAACATAACAGGAGGGTTAAAGAAGATATAATTGTTTACAAAGTGAATTATACCATTCTTTATGAGTGTCCTAATTCTCTATTCCCTGGTGTTGCAGAGGAACAGCCAGTTGGGAAGGTGTCCAACCTAAGAGTGGTCGAGTCTCTGGGCAGCACAGTCAGACTAGGCTGGACAGGTGTAGCAGGGGCCACACAGTACCGCATTGTTATCCTGAACACAGAAGGTAGGTTGAATATCTCTTTTACTTTTAAAGGTTTTGTTCTTATTTTTAGCACCCCACAATGAATGAAAACATGTTTGTCAGTACTGTGACTGTGTGTTTCAGCTGGAACAGAAGAAATCAGGAGTATCCCAGGTAACCAAACGACCCTTGACCTCAGGGACTTGACAGTTGGAGTGTCTTATGGTGTCAGCGTCACAGCGCTGGTGGGAGAAAATACAGGAGATCCTGTGACTGTCTTCATCAAACCAGGTGTGTTGAACATTAAAACTGCTTTGCTGTTTGTGTACGGTTAGCTGTTTCAACCGTTAACTGCTTTTATTTTTTTGTCTTGACACTTGAGAATGGCTTTTATGATCTGTCATGTATCACGCAAAAATGATGACTTTGAATGCTTTGATTTAGCAGACTATACAGATCTAGGCAGATTAAGTTTTGTCTTTTCTTATCTGTGTTTGATGGAATAACTGTCTGGATGTGTAATAAGTAAATGTGGAGGAGACCCGAGTATGAAGATTTCTTAACAAAAGAACTAATAATAATATATATTTTATTTAATGGCGCCTTTCTCGGCACTCAAGGACACCGTACAGAGATATATATATTTATATACATACAAAAGTTTACGCATTAAAGGAAACAAAATCAAAATAAATAAAAAAACAACATAAACTGACAAAGTGGTAAGAAAATAGTAGAAAATGAGTTCCAGAGACGGTGAGCAGAGCGGCTGAATGCTCGGCTCCCCATAGTGGTGAGACGGGCGAAAGGGACAGGCAGGTGTATGGAGGAAGAGGATCTGAGGGAGCGGGAGGGAGTAGGAACATGGAGGAGGTCAGACAGATATGGGGGGGGGCGAGGTTGTGGATGGACTTGAATGTTAACAGGAGGACTTTGAATTGAATACGGAACGGAACAGGGAGCCAGGGGAGCTGTTGGAGGACAGGAGTGATGTGGTGGATGGAGGGGGTTCGGGTAATGATACGGGCAGCTGAATTCTGGACCAGTTGGAGTTTATGGAGGGATTTGTGAGGGAGGCCGAGAAGGAGAGAGTTGCAGTAATCCAGATGGGAAGTGACAAGGCTGTGGACAAGGATGGCGGCAGTGTGGGGGGTGAGGGAGGGGCGGAGACAATTGATGTTTCGAAGGTGGAAGTAGGCAGTCCGGGTGATGTTATTGATGTGTGATTGAAAGGATAGTGTGCTGTCAAGGATGACACCCAGACTCATAACCTGGGGGGAGGGTGAGACGGAGGAGTTATCAATAGTGAGGGAGAAGGTGTTGGATTTGGATAGAGTGGATTTGATGCCAATGAGGAGAACCTCGGTTTTATTACTGTTTAATTTAAGGAAATTTAGGGTAAACCAGGTTTTTATAACTAAAAGGCAAAAGATTAAACAAAAACTTACTTAAATGCAGAAAAATAAATCCAAAAATAGTCCAACAGGAAACACAGAAGTAAACGCATAGAGAACACTGGAGGCAGGAAAGGCATAGGAAAAAACAAATTGATCCAACACATGAAGGAGGAGACAGAAACTAAATACACCCTGGGTAACGAGCAACAGGTGTGAATATAGGACACAGGTGAAATGTATTGGGTGCAATCAAGGTGGAGGTAAACACACAGGACAGGAAGTTGATCAAGGCGTGAAACACAAGGTGCCAGAACTTACAAAATAAAACAGGAACGATTCACAAGCAAGGAGTACAAGAACACAAAAGTATGGCAATACTTTTGTATAACGCAAAAAATGAAAACTGAATAACATCACTGGAGAACTAAATAACCAATGTACATGTCAAAATATTTGAGAATACATTTCAAAAACCTGGACTTTAGTTAGGATTTTGACTGTACAACATTTGGGCTGTCATTAATATGAAATGCTTCCTTTTTTTGGAGATGTTTTATCCTGTATAACTGTTGGTTTATATCCTTTTTCTTTCAGAGCAAGGTGCAGGCAGAGTGACAAACCTCAGAGTGACAAACACAAACGGTCGGAGACTTCGAATTGCCTGGACAGGTGTTACAGGAGCCACAGGATACAGGGTAACTTGGAGACAGGAAAACAGTAAGTGTTATTTAAAGTAAGTGTTTGTGAGTTTTTGAAACTGTGTTAATGAATTCCTCTTTACATTACATTTGAATACAGAGCAGGGGCTGTATTTTTAGATCTCGCCTTTTGGTGCTTCACAAAACAAAAGCAGCAGGCTTTGAAGCTTTGAAGCTCTGTGTCATAACCTCTCTCCCTGTTTTGGCCTGTGGCCAGAATTTTAAGAGGATAATTTTATTTGCCCTTTGTTCTGCTTTGCAGGAGCAGAGCAGTCTCGTCTTCTTGGCAGAGAGGCCACGTCTTTCACTATAGATGGGCTGCAGCCAGATGAGGCGCTGGTTATTGGTGTTGCAGCTGTGGTTGATCAAAGTGTTGGAGAAGCAGTCACACTCTCTGCTCGGACTAACCCTAATGGTGGATCAGTGTCTGGCCTTCGTATCATTGATGTCACATCTCAGAGGATTCGCATTTCCTGGTCACCCACCATCCGGGCAACTGGCTACAAGATCACTTGGCGGAGTGGTGATGGTACACCATCTTTAGAATTTGCGTTTTGAAATTTGTATAGACAAAATTATGGAAAGAAAGCAATAGGAAGAAAAGTATAAGCATTTGAATTTAGGTTATAATCTTACTGTCAGCCTCTTCTATATACATGTCACTGTAGCTGGAAAAATATATACATTTTCCTTCCCTTTGCCCTGTACTCTTGGAGCAGGAGTTGAGACAACTCGCAATGTGCCTGCCGACATCTCTTCCTACACCATTGATGGCCTACAGGCAGACTCTGCATACAGCGTGTTAGTTTCCTCACTTAGTGGCTCTCGAGAGGGGAGTCCTTCCACCGTCAGTGTCAAAACAGGTACAACATTGATTCCATGTAAATATATATAAATGTTATTGCTGTAGTTTGGTGTACCTTTTTTCAAGAAGGTTGGCAAGGGAGTAAGGAGATGAAGAATATATTAATTGAATGAATGTTTGGTATTTTGATCTCCAGAGTCAGATTCTTCCGTGGTCGGGACTGTGACGTCACTGCAGGTCCAGGAGACTCGTGGAGAGGTTGTCCGAGTCACTTGGGTTGGTGTGCAGGGAGCAACAGCTTATCGTGTGTCCTGGAAGAGAACCGATGGTAGATCATTCATTTCTTGTTTATTGAATCCTTATTTAACCTGTTTTGTTCCAATTGGAACCAGATATTACTCTGAATTCCTCTTATATAGTTATCAAATGCATATCATGTCTGAGTTTGACCTTAATAGGAAATAGGCACCTTCAACTATGGTGGAAGTATTGTGACAGTCGGTGCATGTTTACACTCATCTCTGCTGCAACTCTGTGCTTCTGTAGGTGGTCAGGAGAGGAGCCAGCTGGTTGGGGGAGACGTGACAGCAGTGGACTTAGACCGATTGGACCCTGGAGCCCAGTACGAGGTGCAGGTCATGGCTTTAGTTCGAAACAGAGAAGGAACCCCCGTGTCTGTCAGAGTCACCACACGTGAGTATCGTTGGCCTTAGTTCAGACTCTAGACTTTAATAACCAGGGAAAGTACAGAGATCAAAGAAAATCAAACAAGTGACGCAAAGCCTTAAGATTCAGCTCAACATAATGAATGGATGAACAGTGTTTGATGTTGAAGATGAAAATGAAGACAAATCCTTCCCTTAAACTTTTCTGTTTTCATCAGTTTACCAAGTAGAAATGGTGATAAACATGATGTGAAGGTTATCATGGAAATAATATCTGTCTTCTTTGCAAATGTTCACACACAATCCACATACAATCCTGTATTTACTCAGTTACATCAGCTGAAGCATGAAGTTGAATGTCAATTTACACACCATTGTGTATTCACTGAGTGACATTGTGTATACAGCTGGTACCACCACTCCTACCCAACAAGCTGCCACAACTTTACGTGTGGCCGAGATTACCCAGAATTCTGTGCGGCTTAACTGGAACCCACTACGAGGTACCACAGGATATATTCTACGCTGGAGAGACCAGACAGGTAAAGCTTGTCATTATAAGCTTAACATTTTTTTTTCACTACCAGGTTAATGTGCTCATGCTCTGAAGCTTATAACTGTTGACTTTTCTCAGATCTTGGTCAAGGCTTCTCTGTCACACTCCCTAGTACCACCACCTCCTATCAGGTGACAGGACTGCGTTTAGGCAGGCAATATCGCTTCACCATTCAACCAACATTTCAAACTGGATTGGGAACAGAGACCTCTGCAGATGAACACACAGGTAACAGGATCATTCATATTTAGAAGTTTACCACACCTCATCACTGTTTTATCCTTACTGATCCAAACCATCTTCTGTGGCCACAGTATGTGTGGGTGGGCGTGTGGATGTGGTGTTTCTGGTGCCTGCGTCTACTGATCGTATCCGCTTTGCAAGACCTCTGCGAGATCTCCTCACCAGTGCAGCACGGTCGCTAAACACTATCGGACCACGTGACTCCCAGGTGCAGCTTTATTTTCGGTATCAGCTGGCATGAGATTGTTTGTTTGTATACTCAAAACGTTTTGGTTATTTTTTTTTTGCCATGTCCCAGGTTGGTGTTGTGGTGTACGGCTACAGACCCAAAATATGGTTCCTGCTTAACCGCCACAGCAGGTCTGACACTCTCCTACAAGAGATCCAGTCCACTCCCTTTGATGAAGTCCCAGGCAATAACATTGGTCAGTTGGTGTCTCCTATTCTCCTCAAGCTTCCTCTCCCTGGCTATTTGGTATGTGTGTGTCACCAGTTGTGTCTGTCTCCCTCTGCAGGTGAGGCAGTGACTTTCGCTAGACAGTACCTCCTGACCCCCTCAGCTGGACGCAGGCCGAGGGTCCCAGGTGCTGTTGTCATCATCTCGGATCAAAAATCAACAGATAACCTCACTGTGCCAGCCAGTAGTCTGAGAGCGACAGGTGCGCTGCATTGTCCATCGCATGTAACTTATTGATTAGCTTTCTCTTCTTTGGAATGTTAAGAAGCATGAAAACAGAGAAAATATTGTTGCATCTTTTCTGTGTCTTTGTGTTTGCTAGGTGTGACTGTGTTAGCCGTTGGCATAGATCAGGCAAATACTGAGGAGTTGCGTCAGGCGGTGACGGATGGAAGCCCCCAAAACATCTTGTATGCCCGGGATGGGGCACAGTTGGACGGCACACATACTGATCTGGCAGACTTGCTCTGTGGAATAGCCAGAATACCGGAGGTAAGACAAAAACCGAAAACACAGGGGTGTTTTGTTTGTAATTTAGTTTATTTTTAAAGCTTGGCATGTTCTGTATTAAGTTGAAATTATAAGGTCAAAACTGAATATTTTCCCATTATTGGGTACTATTACTCTCAATGTTGCTACCCGCCAAAAGACAATGTGTTTTAAGGCAAACTCAGAAATAGTTTTTTGTTTTTTGACACTTTTGTGTCCATGTTTTGTTCAGGGAACTCCAGGAACTGAACAGTGTACTGTTCAGTGCCCCCGGGTGAGTAGTTCTCACAATTGACTTACTGTTTCTCATGCTCTGATCATTGGGTAGGCTCCACTGTAGCTCTCATAGAAATAATACAGATTTGATGACTGATGGAAACATAACATACTTTCCTCTTCTTATCTTCTTCTCTATACTCCATGACACTCCTTTGTTTTAGGGGGAGAAGGGAGATCGTGGAGAGAGGGTACGGAAAAATTGCACAAGTTCACTAATATCCTTTTGATTTATATTTGCTTGTTTTAATTTGAATTTTCTTGGTATCCCAAGGGTGAAAGCGGAAGAGATGGCACAGAGGGGCGCAAGGGGGAGCCTGTGAGTCATGACTTAACACCGACCTATATGGATGTTCTTGCAGCAAAGTTGTTAGATAAACGCACTTATACTGTGTCCATGTGTGTTTGTGTGTGTAGGGCCGTGATGGTTTATCTGGGAGGGAAGGCCCCAGAGGAGCTGAAGGACGCCCAGGTCCTCCAGGTCCCCCGGGCCAAGCTGGCCCGTTTGAACCCTCAAGGACGGTGAAAGGAGAAAAAGGGGAGAGAGTGAGTAAAGCCGAGTACAAAACTATAGAATGTTATCAAATAAGAACCGAAGGGGAAGATGTTTTTTTTTTTCTGTTTAGGGATTTCCTGGAATTGATGGAAGTCCGGGTTTGCCGGGACGACCAGGTGCTCCAGGAGCAGCAGGGCTCCCAGTGAGTAGATGGAAGGACCAATGGACCATTTTGATAAGATTATGTTGTTGTATTATCACAGGTATGTATAACACAATGGCATTTTGTGTCTGTAGGGTTCACAGGGCATACCTGGTATCAGAGGAGACCCAGTGAGTATCTCAAATTTTCCTAAACTTTAGAGTTCTTGAGGTGGTATGTATGAGGTTCAGCACCTCTTAGGTGTTTCTCTGCTTTTCTAGGGTGGAAGAGGTGTGACAGGGCCACCAGGATCACAGGGCAGTAAAGGTGAAAGGGTAAGCTGAATTCCTGTTTTTCTGACTTAAAGCGTTTCTAATTTTGTATGCTCATATCAAAAACACTTAACTAGTTGTGATGTTTGTGTGTTTCTTTGATATGTTTCCTTGTGTTTCAGGGTGAACCGGGCTCTGGTGGGTCTGGAGGGGGTCTTCCAGGGAGGAAAGGCGAGCCAGGCATCCCAGGGATACCTGTAAGAAACAAACTTGAAGGCCGTCATAGAACTTTTGATAACAGCCATCTGACAATTGTTTGATCTAGGTCCAGATGGTGACATAATCCCTCCCTGATTCAAACTAACTCTTTGTACTTCCATCTGTGAAGTGATGTGGGCTGGGTTAATCTGTACAGATGTTCTGGATGTCTTTTGTCACTCTATCCACCGATTGTTATTTGTGTCATGTGTGAAGGGTACTCCAGGTCGGCCTGCCACTGATGGGGCCAAAGGTTCCCTTGGCAGTCCAGGGACACCAGGTCAGGATGGTCGTCCAGGTATACCAGGAACACCAGGACTCTCCATCAAGGTTTGCCCACTCCTGAGCTACTCCTCATATCAGTCAATGTGTAAAAACCCATAAAGGAAAGAAACTCTTGAAAATATGTTTTGTGATTAAGTTTTCAACCATGCACCAGACTAGATTATTCTTTAAATAAATCTGTGTCAAATAATGCTAAGCCAGTAACAGAAAACACATCAACACTCATCAATTGAGGATAAATGATTCCCTCTATATCAAACCAAAAACACAGGCTGCATCTGTCAGAGCTTAATAATGATAGATAATCTGCTGCTGTCTTTCTTGAGGTATTTTGGACCAACATATAGCTGGGTCTGTGCATAACCATGAACATGACTGTGCTGTGTTAAGTCCACTTATGTAAATGATATGTAATGTCTATAGACTTTAGATTATTCAATCAGTTCCCTCTCTGCTATTTAGCACTTAAAACATGTAATGTGTGCTGGCAGATTTAATATTCAGGCTGGTTTCATATTATTTTATGAGTACATGACATGATTCAAATGAACAGACATGATTACATTTACATTAGACCACAAACTCAGCCTATAAATCACAAACTCAGCCTATAAATTAAAACTAATTGTGTTATGCTAATGAGGATTCTGAATAATATTACTGTTATAACTAATTTATATCTTCTTATTCCTTTCAAACCGTATTCCTGAACTTACAACTTACATAGAGTTCCTTGGCTCTGATCACTTGTCTTTCTAGTCTGAGACACAAGTGTTGTTTTCAGACTCGTGCACATGGTGGTAGCATTGAGCTGCTTATGTATTTCTTCAGTGGAGATTGAACTTGTTACTATGTGTCTTTGGGAATCAGATCTGTGAGGAAGATTTGGTTACACAACATCATTTTGAATGTTTGGTTTCAATTATGTCAGGAATTTAAAATCTAAAATGTGTCCTTTTTTTATCTGAGAAGGAAGACATCCAACAGACTCACTCCATCTCTTTTTTTAAGTATATAAAAAACAGTTTGATTATTGAGATCGGCACTTATGGCATTTTTAAAATATTTTGGTAAAAACAGAAACATTCTATAAATAGTCACTTATATAACACTACTTAAAATATTTACTATAAATAATTGATTTTTATTCAGTGCATACTGGTTTTATAAAAGTGTCTGCTTCTTTTCATTGAAGAGAGCGTTATGATTTGGAAGGACCAACTTCTTATTTCTATTTTATCAGTAATTCAGTTTTGTTTATGATGATGTGTTTTTATTCTTCTCTCTTGATAAGTTCCTCTTAATATGAAGGCGCTCTATAGAGGAGCAGAGGGTGTGTTACATGTGATCGAATCAACCTTTGAGTTTGTGCTTGGAATCTTTTTTGGATCATCACAGAGAATCCTGCCCTAAAAACACTCTTCATCATCCTTTGTGTGTTTGTCTCCATCTTTCTGCAGGGGGACAAAGGCAGCACGGGAGAGCGGGTGAGTCACACCATCAGCAGCGTGTCCTCATGGTGCAGAAAAGTCCTGAGGAGCACACGTGCATAATGATCCTCAGCTCTTATCTCTCTTTGCTGACAGGGACCTCCAGGAGTCGGCAGCGGGGTGGCCGTCAAGGGCGAGAGGGGCTCCCCAGTAAGAGCTGTCAATCACTGCCATTGTGCTGACATGTTTAGTTTGCAGATGAACCTAGTGTGCGTGTGTGAGGGTGTATTTTGCATTCGCTAATTGCATTTTTATTATCAGGGTACTCCAGGGACTCCAGGGGCTCAGGGTCCTCGAGGGCTGGCAGGATCACCGGGCAACAAAGGAGACAAGGTAGTTTCAGAGAGACTCAGTATATGAATATTTGAGCATGTGAGGCGTTTATCTGAGAGAAATGGCTTGTGGTTTTTTTTGTTTTCTTTTTAGGGTGACAGTGGTGATGGGGTACCTGGACCTGCAGGCAGACAGGGAGAGCCTGGGGATCGGGTAAGTTGAGCAGACAGTCATTTTAAATGGCTGATGACAATGACCTCATGTCATAATGGAAGGCACTGGGAGCAGAAACCACTGCACATTCCCTGCAAACGCAACAAAGTTTTAAAACTTTTCATCTACATCTAGATGTAGATGATGCTTTCAAAATAAAACACAATCACACAGAGCTTTCCAAAACATGTAAACGCTGGGACTTTGTATGAGGAGCTTTTGGTCTGATTTTCAAGTGAAAGTGACCACAGTCAGACTGTTTTATTTGAATAAATGTAGTGCCACACATCTGCCGAATACCATCAAATTCGGCATGATAGCATGAACATATTACATTTAAATGTGTCTGCATATTTTAAAATCGTCCACAAAGCAAATTCATCCATGCTAATGGATGAAAAATAAGCTACTTTGAGATGGAAAAATAATTTGGTGTTGTGGTAGTTTATGTGACCTGGGCTTTCCAACCATTTGCAATACAGAAAGTGCTGTGGAACAATGACTTTTATCATGATCAGGCTTAAATATTATGCCTTATGACTGGTAAACATTGTATAAAAGGGCAGAATGTATGTGGCCTGGTTGGGTCTTTAAAGGTTAGGTTAATAAAAAAAGAACTCTGTCTCACAATGGAGGAGAGAGGAGCCAAGATAAAAATGAGCTATATTACTGACAGTCACATGGTGGCTCCTGTACCACTAAAGGTATTCAGTTCCTTCTAGTCTCAATAATAGATAACATTTCCATTGCTATGTGTGGGATTTTACAACAGGGTTAAAACATAATGTCCCTGATGAAGTTAATATATTTATGTCTCAACATTTTTACCTTTTTCAGGGTCCTCGTGGGCCTCCAGGAGAAATCGGTACCAAGGTAAGAAAAAGGGAAGAAAAACAACTTCTTCTTGTAAGCTTTAAATAGAAGAATGACACCCATCCCTCCCTCTCTCTGTTAGGGTGACCGAGGACAGCCAGGTGAGACCGGGTCACAGGGAGACAGGGTGAGTCATGTGATTTAAGAGTGAATCAGAGGGGTGTGTGCATGTCTGTGTCTGTGAGAGTGTCTGTGAGAGTCTGTTTGGGGATTTTTTTAATAGTCCACATTTTTACAGCTATGCCGCCAGGCTTCATATTAATGTTCACCACAGGGAAATGAACATGCAAATGTACAAAATGAAAAAAAAATACTGGGATGATATTAAATATGTGGCTGAGCTTAATGTGCAGCTCCTCAAGCTTGCAAAAATGTTGGTTAAAAAGTGTGGAGGCAGATCACACTGTCATTTTCATCAATCTACAAAAAGACAGGCAGCAGAGAACTTGGTGTACCTGAACTGAAAGCTGCTTACATGGAGATTACAATTTTCTCTCTTTTTCTTTCTTATCATTCAACGGATGTCTGTATTTGGGATATAATTTCAAGGATGTGTGCAAAGGGTAGGACGCTGTGGTACTGGATAATAAATTAGGATAATTGTAATCAGCAGAACATTTGTACAAAACTCATATTCTCCACACATGATTATTATTCGCAGGAAATAAATAATAACATTTGCAGACACCAAGCACAGATAGACTGAGAAGCTCTTCCAATTACAAGCAACAAATTATCCCAATAACTGTTGAATATTTACTAAATTCACTGTAGACATGTTCCAATACTATACCAGTATTCCTAAAATGCTAGTGTGGTTTTAAAATACATGTTATCGTATAAAAAAAACAATGTTTTCTGACATTTGCCAGGTTTTACTAACATCCCACCCTCTGTTATCAATGCACTGTTATCACTGCATTGTTGTTGCCTGTTATCATGACATGATAACGTCTTGAGACCAGTTGATTACTGAGAGGCTAATGTTTTATGGTTTTATTTTGGTGTATTGACTAGGCACATACCATATTTTAGACTGTACAAGAGGCTGATATTGGTTTGAACAAAACAAATCTAATCTGCTGTATGAGCTGTTCTGTAAACATTTCAGCTTGGCTGTAACCATTTTGCTGTTGGATGCAGGTATTCTCAACAAGTCAGATTGTAACAGATGGTTTACTCTTAGAGAGATAGATAGAGATAGGCACTTCATCGTCACTATATCTTGATTGATGACTCCCTTAATTTTAATCAGCATGTGCTGTACCTTGAGAGAAAGCTGAGGCTGAAACTGAGTTTTTACTTTCTAAACAAATCCTGTTTCTCATTTAATGTAAAGAAGCGTCTTGTTGCTGCAACTTCTATACCCGTTCTTGGCTATGGTGATCTTCTGTACATCAACACCACTGCTCAGTGTCTTCACAAGATTGATGCAGCCTACCATGCTTCCTTGAGGTTCATTACCAACTTTAAAGCTCAAACTCACCATTGTGAGTTGTACTCGCGGGTTGGTTGGCCGTCTCTGGCGACCCGTAGGTTGGTACATTGGTACATTGTCATTTACAAGGCTATTCTTGGTCTGCTGACAAACTACCTCTGTGTCGATATCACACAGAAAAGTGCTGGACAGTACTCACTGCGTTCCCAAGACTTTTTAATGCTTTCTGTCCCAAAAGCTCGAACAGAAACTGGGAAATGAGCTTTTAGGTATTCTGCACCCTCAGCCTGAAATTCATTGCAAAATGGCTTGAAACTCAAGGAGCTGGTGTCACTGAATGTTTTTAAATCTAAAATGAAAGACGTTGAAGCTGAATCTTTAAAATGTCGTTGTTTTTAGTGTATCTTGTTACAACTGCCCCCTAGGTAACGGCTCCTTCTGCAACAAACATGCTTGTAAAGAGTACTTTGGTTCTCTGTGTGTCTATGTCTGTAACTTTGTGTTTTTTTTGTTGCTGACTGTCTTGGCCAGGTCTCCCTTGAAAAGAGATCTTTGATCTCAATGGGACCAACCTGGTTAAATAAAGGTTAAATAAAAAAAATAAAAAATAAAATGTTGACAGAAATACAACAAAACTTTGTTCGGCAGTATTTCTGTACAGCAGCATTACAATCTGGCCAAAGAAATACTTAAAATGTATACTGGAAAATTTAAACATATGTACATTATTCTTACTCAAGATTCCAGTAACAACAGTGAGGGTCAGAGAGAGTGACGTGTGCTCCTAGATGTGTTGCTAAAGTAAGAAAGCAGACACATTTCTCACTGAAAAACAGTCAGTAATCCTGACGTGTGTCTCTCTGCAGGGGGAGAGAGGACCAGCTGGTGAAACTGGAGAGAGAGTGAGTACAGAAGCGTTGGTTTACTTTTTAATTCAAAGAAGTTCAGCTGTTGACATCTTTTCATTCTGCTGGGATTTTGAGCTGTAATCTGTTTTTCTCTCAGGGAGACCCAGGGAAGCCAGGCCTTGCAGGAACAGCAGGTTTAAGAGTGAGTGACAGGCTGCCCCTTAGTATTGGCTAATGACATCAGCGTGCCTTTTTTATTGTTTCAATGAAAATGCCCTGTTATAAATGCACAGCGACTGTCATGAATGCGTCTTTTTTCATTTGTCATCAGGGTTTACCGGGGCCGCTCGGACCTGCAGGAGAAAAGGTGAGACTGATTCAATTAAGCATAATCGTACGAGACGCAGCGGGTCAATGGGAACGTGATTCCATCTCAGAACGTTTCATAATCTGATGTAATGAATTTCTTAGCAAAGATGAAAGGATAAGTGAACCTGTCTGTTCCCAGGGAAACGAAGGAGCACGAGGGGAGCCCGGCAGGACTGTGAGTTATCAGATGAGAAAAAAAAGTCATCTCATATAATGATGTATCTCTCCTTTCATTTTGAATACGCTCTGAATATACATGGATTTCTCTGTGTGTGATGATGAGTCTTTATTCTGTTATTTCAATCATGCAGACTCCAGGTTTTCCAGGGAAGAAAGGGGACCAGGTGAGTTGTTAAAATCCGTTCTCATACAGCTGTTCACCAACACAAAATCTGTCAATCTGATGTGTTTCCTGCCCTCTGCTGTCGTTTAACAGGGCGATCGAGGCCTGGCCGGTCCTGAGGGGTCGAGGGGAGATAAAGGAGACATAGGACAGAAAGGAGAGAGAGTGAGCAACCGGACAGTGATGTGCTAGAAAAGCATGTCATTGCTACATGTGGTGTAAGCCAACAATCTGGTCTTCATCAGAGTGACATTTCCTGTTTTTGTCATTTTCCCAGGGGGCTCCGGCTTCAGGAGGATCTGGTTCTGCTGGACCTAAAGGAGATCCAGGCGAGAGGGTGAGGTCATGTAACCCCTCTTTATCAGAACAACAGCGTGCTCAAAAATAACTTCCTCAGCTTTTGCAATACATCCCTGGCAAGAGCAGCCTGTTATTCATGAATCAGTTCCCTTGTGCCACCTGTCAGTGTAAGTCATGCCCCAAAAAACCTTTCAGACCAAAAATACATAAAACATGTGCTCCTCCCTCAGGGACTCGCTGGTATCAATGGCAGGCCGGGTGCCAAGGTGAGAAGCCTGATATTCTTTTAGTGTGTTTAAGCTGTTTCTGCCTCTTTTAGGATTTATTGGATTGTTAAACTGTTCTTCAGGGTGATTCAGGTGAACCAGGAGAGAGAGGGGAGAACGGACGGCCAGGCATTCCAGGAAAGCCCGGACTTCCTGGGAAAGAGGTCAGAGTGTCTGGGATCAAATAAATTCACTCTCTAATTATACCTTCTCGTTACTTCTTCTTCAGTCTCTTGTTAGCTTTCTCTACATACATAAGAAAATACAAGCAGCTAGGTGATGACTGCCAGACTTTGGACTGAGTTTTATTGTAATGGTGCCACATATGAAGCTGAACTGATTGATATCAAGTAATATTTCTAATTGTTGGAAAACTTATTTTGTCATCTTGTGGAAACTTGCTTTTGTTTTCTTTGCAAAGAAAATGAAGTTACAGTTTTAGAACTGTCTAGTAGTTGTTTTTCTTTGTCTTGCTCTCTGTGTTGTAATCAAAGCTTGCCTGTTTCTTCCTTCATCATGCATTGATTTCTAATGATGCCATTTTAGAGGTAAAAATAACAAGTCTTCTCACAGTTTCTCGTACTTTCTCTGCTCTGTATTCATGTAATGTTTTGAAATGCAATGCTGCTAAGCATTCCTCTCTGTGAAAATCAATGTGTATTTATTCACATATATTTCAGGGAGGGCCAGGAGAGAAAGGTGATGAAGGCACACCTGTAAGTATGGTCTCTTGTGTTTGTTCTTCTTGCACACTGGAAAAATGCCCCTCCAAAAACAAGAAAAAAAAACTATTTCAAGGTACTTTTACCTTGAAATAAGCAATAAAATCTGCCAATAGAACAAGTGAAAACTTACTTGGCAAGATTTCTTAAAATAAGACGTCATATCTTAAAATTAGCAGGGAAAACTTATTTTAAGTAATATTTAACCAGTATTTTAAAGCTGATTGTCTCAGAATAAGCCAGGAATGCTAACAATTAGCATTTCTCACACAAAAAAGATTTTTGCACTAATAAATTTCATGTCAACTTCTTAATTTGAGATATGTTCACCTTAATTTGAGTTGTATTATAGTGGTACTTCTCTAGGTTTAAGACCATCTTGTACTAATAAGATGACAAAGTTATTTTGAGAATTTTGAGATATAATGTCTTCTCATAGTTAGCTGGATATACTAATATTCAGTCATGTTGTTTTTAAGGATAAGCCAGCTATACTCAAAAGTATGTGTTTCACTGTGTGCATGTGTGGATGTATATTTTTATCTGATTTAGAAGAAACGGTGCCTGAAAACTGTAGCCCATCCTTGAAAAAACAACTTTTCTTTCTTTCTTTCTTTCTTTCAATGGAGCTTCTTTTTGATAGATTCCCTGATGAAATGCATTGACTTAAATCCAGTAAAGTGTTTGTCTTAAATCAAGATTATCCGTCTTCTACAAATAAGATCTCAGCTTGAAAAATCTGTGAAATTTAAAATAAACCTTGTTTCTTCTAAATTACAGCTCAAAACAAGATCATTTCAAGATTGCTTGACATAACAAGATATTTAAGATGCATTGTCTTAAAACAAGTCCCTCTATCTTGCTCAAATGTTACTTGTTAAGTAAATTTACCTTAAATCAAGTGAGATAAGACATTTTGACTAAAAATGAGACAATTTCACTTGGTAAGATTTTGAGTTTTTGCAGTGCAATGTTACCATCCCTTTTATTTATTTTCTTTTTTTGGGAAATGTTTTTCTATTGTTGCTAACATCTTAGCAACAGCTGTAATTATGAAAATGTTGTTTATGTCTACATGACTGCAAATGTTCTATTTTTCCTTTCTTAAGGGGGAGTCTGGCCTTCCAGGGAAGACAGGAGAGAGGGGGCTGAGGGTAAGAGTCTCAATGCTCAATTGTCTGGTCAAGTTTTCATTCATAAACTTTTCAAACTATAAAAGTAGGTCAATGGAGAGTTCAGTGAACAGACATATTTATTGACCCTCCTCAGGGACTGGGCGGTCAGCCAGGACGACCAGGAGAGAAAGGGGACATGGGTGACCCAGGAGAGCATGGGCGAAATGTGAGACACGCATTTATGTTTCATCATACAGATTTTCAATACTCTCTCGTGTTATTCCACTGAAGCCTCGAGAGATGAAACAGCGAGGAAGGTCAGCTGCTCAGCATCTTTATTGATCTGTGTTTTATCACAGGGCAGCCCTGGACCTGCCGGCCTGAGGGGAGAGAAAGGAGATCTGGTTTGTTATCTGCTTTCTTCAAAAAGAGCTCATCAAACTTTGTATCTTTAGTAAGTAAACTCATATTTTTCACTCTCTTCTTTAAGGGCCCCCAGGGTCCTCCAGGACCACCAGGAAAAGTGGTGAGTTTGTGTTATAAGTCTAAAACAAAATAAATAATTGATCAAAGCAAAAGAAGAGTTACCATTAAGACAGCCTCCTTCCCCATTTCATGCACTGTAAATAATGCAATTCTGAAATAACATGCAATTTTTGTGTTTCCAACAGGCTGACATCCAGGGCCAGCTGAGAGGAGAAAGAGGAGAGAAGGTATGAACTGTGCCTGTAAAGAACGATAAGCATCCTTCACAAATCCAGTCTTATTGGTGTTATTTCAGAGACATGATGGAAGAACTCCTGAATATATCTGCCATGTCATGATAAGCTGGAAGTAACAATGACATTCTGAAGGGAAAGAAGCAGCTCAGCTAAAGAAACTAACGTCATTGTCATTCCCAGGGCGACGCTGGAGACCCCGGAGAGCACGGCGGCAAAGGTCAGAAAGGCGAAGCAGGGACTCCCGGAGCCGCAGGCCTCAGAGTGAGTTTGCTTCATATTTTTAAACGCTTCTATGAGCATCTGATAAGCCTCTGTACAGTATATGCATCTGTATGTGCACTGAAGTCTTTTTCTGTTGATTTAATATGGGTGCCTGCTGATCCTATGTGACCTCTTGTTCTTTCCCTGCTGTCTATAAAGGGTCCTGAGGGACAACGCGGGCCTGCAGGCACAAGAGTGAGTTTGCTCTCTGTCAATGTTTCTGCACTTTGACTCTCAAAACTAGACTCTGTTGATATCTGAATCATCCTTCTACACGAAACATTTTCACTGCTAATGTTGGATACTATTGTTTTCCAGGGTGACGCAGGAGAGAGAGGAGCACCCGGAGAGAAGGTTTGAAATAAATTAGTGACAGGTCCCTCATAATTTCACAAACCAAACTGAACATGTTATTTTCTCAGCACCTAAATATTTAAATGAACTTGGATTTTGTAGATTCTGGTGCGTAGCTTGTAATTTTCTAACCTCTTCTTCTTGTGAACAGGGAGAAAGGGGAGCATCTGGGTTAGATGGACGTCCTGGTCTGGATGGTAAACTAGGTCCAGCTGGATCCCCTGGTCAGAGGGTACTTGAGTTTATGGCTTCTTTTCCCAATTGTATTTAGAGTGGAATTTCAGTAGATGGTAAAAGTGCATGTGTGCATCTTTTTTTCCTTTCATCATAGGGTGATCCTGGAAAACAAGGGGATCCTGGGAGAGATGTGAGTCGTCTTTTTCCTGTCTGGGCCTCATTTTTATTGGGAAAAGGACACATCTGATATGTTTGTGTTATGCTCATTATGTAGCTGCAGAAGTATTGGTCGTACTGTATATTAGACTTGCCTCTGAATTGCTTTCACATAAGAGCACTTTCTATGTGCATGCTGCAGAGGGCACTGTGGCGGTGTTACAAATCAGTCCTCACTCTTGTGGCTGGTTGCATAAGCAAACTGGAGGGACAGACGATCACAGTCTGGTTTCACAAGACACTATTATGTAATATTGATCTTAATAATAATTCTGAAAGTACACAACTTATAAACTTAAAGTCTAAATAAAGAATCTGAATCCATTTCAAAGGAGTAGACACATGTCAGCTTTGCACTACTGCTACGGTACAATCAGAAGAGATGACTGCGTGCCGTACATGGAAATGTAAATTACAAATGGTTTTCAGATACCGCTAGAGATTTACATAACTAAACTACAACAAAATTCAAAGTCTTTTTACTCCCCCCAGTATAGTGATTTGTTTAACCAAAATATCAAAGTTAGCTGAACAGACATTCATTCTGAATAAAAGCAAAATGAAACTCTTTGGTGTTATATGTGTTTGTGTCATTTTGCAGGGTTTACCTGGACTTAGAGGGGAACAAGGCCCTTCAGGGCCTGTTGGGCCTCCAGGTATTCTAGGGACACCTGTGAGTACACAAGGAAGCACGCAAAGCCCACAAAGTTAATTATTTTATTTCTGTACATCTCCATCCATGTCTTCCATTCATTTCTTTAGATCTCAGTCTGTTGAACCTCATTTTCTCATTGTGTTTTGTCATCTTTGCTGTTTTATTTCAGGGTAAAGCAGGAGAAAATGGCAAAGCTGGGGCCCCTGGCAAAATGGTAACTCGTACTGTAATATGTAACATTTACTGGGGACCTGACTGTTATATTTGATATTTATTCTGCCTAGTCTTTTAATTAGTGCCTGGATTTCTTCCCAGTATGTATCTGCTTCTTTTTAATTGGTAGTGATCCTGAGTTACTCTTCCCTATGAATATATTTTTTCCCAGATCAGAAGCAGTGCAGACATTTATTTCAGGGTCTACTGCATTGTGTCTGTCTTGGAATAATGGCTCAGAATAATCTGAGTGCTCCTGCAGTGGACCCGCCATTATTCAGTGTGCTCCTGCAGAGTCTTAAATGCATTCTGCTTTGACTTACAGGGTGAGGATGGCGTGCCAGGTGAAGACGGGAGGAAGGTTTGTGGCACTTTATCACTTTGTACCATCAGCAGAAGAGGTTTAGTCTAGAAGTGTATTAGCTTTTCCTTATTATTTTTAATCGAAGTTATTTGAGTATGTATGTGTATAAGAGCTTAATCTTTAGTAAAATGATTTAGGAAGAAAGGACAAGTGTCATTTATTGTGGTTTCTTGGATTTTCCTCATTATGTTTACTTTGCATAGAGATCCTAACTCAGCTTTCTTCCATCTGCAGGGTGACAAGGGAGAGTCAGGAGGAGCTGGAAGAGATGTCAGTTTGGCCAAATCACCTTTTTTATCATGTGTTGTGCTTTATTATCTGTTTGTGTCTTAACTGTTTCCTGTCTTACTTAACCTGCTCTATCTCACCTCCTCTTCCTGTATTGATTCAACATTCCTCTACTTAATCGTATAATACATCAGCTCTTCTCCTTTCTTTTTTTCCTCATCACTTTCCCTCTCAAGTGTGTATTTATCAACTGTAGTCTGCTCTGACATTGACATTACCATCACACTCTCACTCACTGCTGAATCAATAGGCTTCTCAGAAGAAGCTATATAAATTCACTTGCCTCTAATGATCAAGCTCAGCCTTTAAGGGGGGAAACACTTCTGAGAGGCACCCAGAGAGGAGCCAAATGTCAGGGAGCTGTTTTCATGTGCAAATTCATATTAATTATCTCCAGGACATCAGAGGAGGGGTGGCAGCAGCCACCTGCTTTGAATTTATAGATTAGCCTCTACTATAGTGCAGAAGGAAGGAACCCTGAGAGGGTCTCAGTTATGTAAGCATGTGTGTCTTTTTCAGGGCCGTGATGGGCAGAAAGGAGACCGGGGTCTGGCCGGGGCTGCAGGACCCGCTGGACCTTCTGGACCTCCTGGAGTACCTGGAAGCATTGGTCCACCTGGACAGGTGCGTCTGAGGGCAACACACTAACTGTGTTTAAAGATGGAAAATATGTTTCCACATCTTCCTGTTGTACTAAAGTGAAACCAAAATCGCTCACTGACAGGAACTGATTCACTTCATTTTTGCGGATCTAGTTTCCACAGCATCACATTTGTAAACAGAGCCATCAGTCATGGCATATACCATATTTGTTATTTTTAACAAATTAAACATTTCAGAAAAAAATGATGCTCAGACATAGATCAGCAAGAAAAGAACTAACTATAATGACACAAAAACTCTGAATGGAACTCTAAATGTTTTTGCTTCACTTTTGGGGACCTGTCATGTCTTCCATATTTTTAGACAGTTTATGGGCAGGTCAATATATACTATTCTAACTGATTTAAGAAAGATATTTTGGGAATGGTACACCTGTTCGACAGTAAAATATTGGACATTTTGAGATTTCAGGCAATGCTTCATGTACCGATGATGATTGCTCGATATCTCCTGTCTTATGCGTGATAAAAGATAAGATTATTACAGTTCCTTTATCTTCTTTTGAGTTGTATATGTATTGAATGAGCATAATAGTTGCCATGTTTTCTCATCTGTCTCTGTCTCTCAGGTTATTTATGTCAAAGGGGCTGAAGCAGCGCCAATCCCTGGTCCTCAGGGGCCTCCAGGAACCCCTGTGAGTGTGCATGACTTGACTGTTATGTTAACTACATTCTTTAATGCATTTTACACTTTTAAGACCTACATTAGAGCTTCTCCTGCAGTGTTGTGTGATAGGAATAATCTGAACCTCTCAGGCCTGTCCATTGACAGAGGATAAAATGATTGGACTCACAAAACAAACTATTCCTCTGCAGTGAGTTATGTTTTCAAAAGAACTTTCCTTTTTGCATGCCATCTCAGAAAAGTTAATTTTACTGAAACAACAGATTGAAACAGCATTAGCTCCTGTGAGGTGCTGTTATCCCCTGCAGGATCTCTGTCCCACATGTAGCAGCAGAGATGTGTGTTTTATCTACATCTGTCTGTGTTTGCTGCTGCAGCCCTCCCACTCTCTTATCTGTTGATATTTTTATCATTGTCCTTGCTCCGTCCTTCAGGGCGTACCTGGGATACCTGGAGCTTTGGGAGCCAGAGTAAGTCCTCGCTGTCTTTATTGATCTAGCTTTACATTGGTAACCACTTAGTCTGTCTTCTGACCTTCTATCTATTTTGTTTCAGGGCGACAGAGGTCAATCCGGCCTTAAAGGTGAAGCTGTAAGTTAAACTGTTTTTCCTCTTTAATAGTGAAAGTATGACAAGAGTGAGGTTTCATCTGTTTTTGTGTTGACACTTGAATTTTCTTTTGGCAGGGAGACCCAGGAGAGGACGGGATGCCGGGCAAACCTGGAACAGCACTGGTGAGACGGCAGCACATCATCTGTCATGACCAAACTGATACTTGTGGAAACACATACCCACACTTTTCTTTATTCTCTCAACAGGATGTACAGAAAGCTTTGGCTGGCCTTGGCATTCAGGTACATGGAGAAGTTTTGCTCTATATGTATAATGTTTTACCGTTTACTGTGTTATGGTGAAGCAGATTTCCTAAATCAACTTAAGGGTCTGTTCAGATTGTTAGTCAGACTTTAATGTTTCTCTTTCTGCATCATATTTCTCCACTTGCTTCTGTAAATATTGCACTATCATTTACAGCTTCCAGATTTATGTACAACTAATGTTCAGTTTTTTTCACCTGTGTCAGAAATTGTGATTAGTCCTTGAGTAGAAAAAAGTTCAGTCCAGTCGAAGTGGATAAACAAAGCTGCCACAGTCAAACATGAGACTTGCAGAGGTTTCAAAAGGTTTCTTTGCTAAAGTAGACTGACAGATGACACTAATAGAATCTTTTTTCTAAAGCCACAAATTATTTGTACCTCATTAGTTTCCACTTAAAGGGAGCTTAATAGCACATGTTCATGTCTAATGTAGGTTTATGTGTGAATTATTACTTTCTTACTGCCCTCATTAGGTGTTCTTGAAAATGAAAATCTTTTTTTTTTAACAGTAATGGCTTTTTGATACTGAGCCTGTTCTTTCTTGGAAGCATTTTTTGGATCCCTGATCTGTTAAAAAACATTACCCGCAGAAACCTTGCACACTGAGTCTAATGTGTTTTCCTAATTTCCTATTCTTTGCGAAAATTCTCTTTTTGACACTTGTTGAAAAAAATAAAACACTGGGTCTACCCACTCTTGCAAACTAAACGACAGCACAGAGAGTATGAGTTTGAATTATGAGCTGCAGAATTATTCTGATGGCTTCAAGGTATATTTCAGGGTGTCAGTGCTCCAGTTCGAACCACACATTTAAAGGAAGCTCACCAATTTCCACAAGGCAATTGATAATGAATAGTGGGTAGCAGTATTTTGAACATAACCGACACAATAGGAGATTTCTTTTGAAACATGTGGTACTTCAGTTAAAAAAAACGGACTCAGTGTTTCAAATCACCATTAGATTTGAAATACAGATTTGGGTAATTGTGATCTCAGCAGACTTTGATTTTAAAAACTGTACAGCACTTTGGTCAACTGAGGTTGTTTTTAAATGTGCTTTATAAATAAAGCTTGACTTAGCTTGATTACAAGCAATTTTCCAGCAGCTGAGATGACATCTAAATGACTGGATGAAAGTTACAAAGCTTTTGCAAAACTTTCCTCTTCTTTGCTCTGTGCACAGGTGTCTGATCTGAAGGTGGTGGTGGACAGGAAGGACATACCAATCGCTCCCTCCGTGCAGAAGGCAGAGAAAGGTGAAAAGGGAGTCACCGGTGAACCTGGCCAACGAGGACCATCTGGTCTAGATGTAAGTATGACTAAGGGCATCTTCGAGGTTTTCAAGAAACACTTTGTTCAGACCTACTGTCACATCAAAGCAAGTCCATATGGTACTGTGTTTCAATGTTGATTTCAACGTATCATCAATGTATTTCAAACCATAATATTTTAAATTATCATTATCCATCTCCTATGGTGCACCAGGGTATTCGTGGCATTCCAGGTGAAAGAGGGTCTAAAGGAGACCAAGGGGAGCGAGGTCTTGCAGGGCTTACTGGGCCTCCAGGGAGAGCCATTGGAGAGCGAGGGCCAGAAGGACCACCAGGACCTGCTGGAGAGCCAGGCAAGCCAGGAATACCAGGAGTTCCAGGGAGAGCAGGAGAGCTTGGGGAGGCTGGTAGACCAGGAGAAAAGGTAGAGAGAAGAGTCGGATGACAAAAAGACTTACCATGGACTGGACACAACGTTGCTATTTTAATGTCTTTATATGTTTCAGGGATCCACTGGAGACAAAGGTGACAGAGGAGAAACTGTAAGTGTTTATGTAACATTGTTTACTTTTGTCAGTCATGGTCGTCAGGGTATTGAGTAGGCAGATGATAAAGAGTAAATTGACAGAAACCCATGATGTTACAAAGTAACTTTTGCTCACTCATTTATAATAGTGTTAATTAAAGAGCTGTTTAATGTTCTTTTTGTGTCCTTGTAAACAACAACTTATTGTTGTATGTTATATGGAACATGTGCTATTAAGGTCATGTGGAAGAGATTGTTGTTTGCTACTCTGCTAACCTGTTAACAGTGATTGTGGTATTTTATGTTGATTTTTTAAGTGTAATTTTATTAGTACTAGTTGTGAGATGGCTAATTATTGTATTGTATTGTAATGTTTATTAATTTAATGTTATTTTATGTTTTACATAATCACCTCCTCCCTGAACTAAGAGCCTCTCTGTGCTTTTCAGGGCAAAGGTGGGCTTGTGGGACCAGCCGGCCCACCAGGTCAAAAGGTGAACTCCTTGATCATTTTATTGACGAACAGAAACCCTGCTGAGTCCACATTCACTAGATATAGATACAAAAAATTGAGTTAATTTGCATTTGCACTGTAGGGAGCATCTGCTGACTCAATACTGAGCGGTGCGCCTGGGGTGCGAGGCCCTCCAGGACTTGCAGGACCGAAAGGAGAGCCTGGTGCTGCTGGGATCCCAGGACTGAAAGGAGACCGGGTAAGATTTACACATGTGTAGTCATATGTTAATATTAAGTGTCAGGTCAAGCAATGTTATGTGTTCTTTTATGCTCGTGGCTTTTTTGTATCTTACAGGGCTTTGCAGGACCTCGTGGAGATAAAGGGGACAGAGGAGAGTCTGGAGAAAGAGGACGTGATGGCTCACAGGTGAGCTTGGTGTCAGGTCTAATCTGAAACACTATGTTAAAATGATCACAATCTTCTTAAGTGGCAAAAAGTTTGACATTACCATAGTTGCCAAACTATTTAATGTTATCACATATTTTATAAGGAAACATCTTTGTCATTACAGGGAACACCAGGAGAACCAGGAAAACCTGGACTGGATGGGAAACCGGTAAGTGGGGTGTTCTGGATGTGAGCTAAGCCAATGCTGACAATACTTGTGCTTTTCACATTATCACATAATTACATTCTTGATTTAGAGAAGATATTAAGTGAACATCTCTTTCAAAAATTGCGGTAAGTGTTATTTTTCCTGCTCTGAGGATAACATTAAAAGTGAATTATATGTATTCAATAATTTACCTATTTTGCTCTTTCTAAAATATTGAGCTTTATTAGCAATCAGTATTATAAACATGACAGAATTAACTTGGTTTCTCTTTGAAGATTTCTTTTACTGCAGAATTTCAGCCAGAGAAATCTTTCTCATCATTTCAGTTTCTGTTTTACTGTCATGATTTTTTGGTCTGGTGCAGAATAACTGTCAAAAAGGAGAGGAGAGATATTAAACATTACCTCACACATTGTGTCTTCCTTCCCTCCATGTTGGAGCAGGGCCTCACAGGGCCCGCTGGTCTTCGAGGCCAACCAGTGAGTAACCAGTAACCCAGAGATGGGCCTTCCCCCGGGCTTGATCCCCAGAGCAAACCACTGGGTTGGCTGCGAACACTAATGATGGAGCTCTCTTTCACCCCTTTTGGGCCGAGGCTTCAGAGATCCTTAGACAGTAACCTTTTGCAGCTGTGCGGCTGAAAACTGGCTCCCTAACTTCCTGTCTCTCCTGATATGTGCCTTACCTCTGTCTGTTTCCTTTTTTTTGTCATTTCAACACTGATCTCCTCCCCCCTCTGTCCCCCTCCTGTCTTCCACCTTCTTCTGTCTTTTATCCTCTTCAGGGCCTGCCTGGGTTCCCCGGAGTTTTAGGCAGACCGGTAGGTTCTCTGCTGCTGGCTGCCATGCTTCCGCTCTGGAGGAGTGCAGGGAAAAACTAGTGGTGTTAGATACAAAATAACATGGGGAGTTAACCTGTAAGATGTATCGGTATTTGAAATGAGGAAACTACAACAAACTATCATCAGTCTGAACACACTGTTATATACCTCACAGGCAATGGTTAACACTTCAATCTTAAGTTATTTGTTTTGGAAAAATCCCTCTGGGAACAGAAGTCTGGCATAAAAGTTAAAACCATGATCTGTTCATCATGTCACAATATTGAGACCACCTATCCCCACAGAACCCGCTATAAAACTCAAGAGTTTAGTGTAAAGTTGAATTCTGAGCGTGTTAAAGACCCTAAATTTGTTGTAGGAGATGAAAGAAAAAAAAGCTGACGTCCTGAACTGAAGCCCCCGCCAGAATCCAGCATACAAGGGGGGAGAGGGGGGTTATTAAATTGGTTGCACTCCAAAAAGTACTCTGTTGTGGATCCGCTTGTTTCGCTTGAGTCTGCTTATCGTGCATGCAGCTGTGCCTGCAGTCTGTTGTGCGCTTATCCCTCTCACAGCCCTGATTTTTCAGAGCTTACCATGTGAGTGTCTCTTTGTCGACATTGTTGATTCTCTGTGTTTGTGTTGTCATACCTGTTGTCATGAATCAGTCAGATGTCTCTGTGTTTATATATGTATATGTCACCTTGTGATACAATCACACGTCTCTGTTTTATGCATGTCTGTCTTCATGTCCATGTTGATGTCCTTTACTTAAAACAGGAAATTAGTTCATACATTTTTATGTGCTCAAACATATTTATTAATAAATATGCTGTGTGTGACTATTTGTTAGCTAAATGTAATATCTTGCAGTTTGTCTCACTGTCGGCTAACAGGCAACTAGCTATAAAGACATTTGTAGCAGCAACATGCCTAAATTTTACCAAAATGTATAAGTATCCCTTAAAAAATGTGCTTCCTTTAGTATATGCACTCTTTAAGGAGTTTGAAGTGGTAGTGCAATTGAATGAATTGAATACTGATGCCTCCATATGATGTGGCAAGGCAAGGCAAGTTTATTTATAAAGCACCATTCATACATAGAGCAATTCAAAGTGCTTTACAGAGTTAAAAACAAAACCAGAAAAGTAAAACCCAAACCTTCAGGAATAACTTTGACTAAATAGTGATTTTTGAAGCCTGTCATTGTTGCCTCCAGGTTGATGTCTGACAAAACATGTACAACATTTTTTGTTGACATATTCTTATACAAAGTTTCCCAGTGAGTGGTTGAAAAGACAGTTAAAGGGCACAGGACAAGACTTTTTGTTAGACTGCCTCTTGTGTCTAAATTATAGAAAAGAGACAATATAGAGGGAGATCAGGGTTGTCAAGATTGACACAAAATAAAAGTTTAACGTTGTTGCTTTATTTAAGTATTTATTGATAGGAATACATTGTATCTGACTTGTGTCTTGTTGTAGGGAAATCCAGGAGAGCCCGGCGTAAGGGGACCAACTGTAAGCATTTCTCTCTTGAAGGAGCATGCACAGATATTCATAGATCAGCATGAACAGTAACAGCTTAAATGTTGATGTTATATCTCTTATTTAGGGCCCCATGGGTCCCAATGGGCCTCCAGGTCCAGCAGGTGTTAAGGTGTGTTCACTATATGCTCAGTGTGCTACTTGTTACAGCATTTAAACTATAACTCTTCAGACTGTTGTCAGACAAAGTTGTAAAAAAATGTTTTTTTGCAGGGTAATCAAGGAGAGGCAGGTGTTGGTGTGCAGGTAAAAGAGACATATTGCATTCATATCTAATCACACAAAAATCCAGACAGTGAAGTTGTTCCAAATATTTAATCATGTGACTTTATTTTGCTTTTCTGCAGGGTCCTCCTGGTGCCCAAGGGAGCACAGGTCTGCCGGGACCACCAGGTCCTCCAGGAGCTGTGGTAAGTGTTCCCATAAATCACAGCCTCTCCTCAGGGAAGAATAACTGTGTTCATGTTTCCTCATGATTTTCACTCATATGTGTATATGCAATTGTTTTTCCTTATTACACTGCATGCATCTCTCCCTTCAGGGTCCACAGGGTCCTCCAGGACTACCTGGGCAGGTGGTGAGTATGCAATCTCGATCCAGCTGCTTCTGTTGCTGCACTACAGAGCGCAGCGAGGAGGTGTAAAATCAAAGTAATGTTTTGAGCTTAAGGCATTTCAGAATTAGCTGGAAATGGGAAGGTAATTAAATAAAAATGCCAAAACATGTGTACCAAGCTTTTGGTGATAAATGGCTGCTTCAGCTGGGTTTTGTGTCCATAGAATGTTTGATTTCTTTTACCTTCAGCTGAATAAGCAGCAACACCTCAACATGCCATGTATACCACACTGACTTATTATCAAAAGTGACCACAAAAACAGACTTTTCTCTTGCACCATTTCTGCTTAGTATACTGTACACACAGTATATAATTAAAATTGATAACTTGAGAATTTGACACTTTTACTAAAGTAGACTACACGCATACTAAAAAGAAGTAGTTTCCATTCTTCAGAGGTGTGCTGTACCTTCTGAATTGCATTTTTGTTGGGAGCAGGAAAAAAAACCCTAACACTTGTCAAAGTGTTTTTCAAACTCTACTGAAGGACCGAAGAAGTCTAAGGCATCCAAAGTGTTGTGGGCTTTCTTCCACAGTTACCTGACTGCAGTTCCATTAAATATTTATGGGAGTAACTTGAGTACTGAGAAAGCAAAGTGCTCTGTGAAATCACAATAAGGGCTTTAGAAGCATATCAAAGCATGTTGGGATAATGAGATGTCTGGATCAGATTTTTGGACCCTTTGAAATTCAGAACCGCATAAGTGCATGCTGTTATTAATCTACTGTAAGGATACACTGAAATTCATGTGAATGTTTTAAAGTTTGAAATTTGAGCGTCAACTGTTTAACAGACATTATCACAAGAAAACAACATTTTATAAAGGGCAGTCAAGTAATACATTTTTTATTACAATTAATCACAACATTTTAATCATAAAACTTAAATAGTGGAATTGTAATCACATATAAAAAAAACTAAAAAAAATTGATATTTCAAGTGAGTTTTTTGGACCATGTTAACAATGTGAAGCAGTTTTAACCTGTGTCAAATAAAAGCAAGGAAATGTTCTTTATGATGTTGACTTTTGGATTAATTTTTCAAAATAATGCTGCTCTGCTACACCAGTGTGGTCTGAAACCATGATGTAGAGGTAGGAGAATCCAGTGATCCCAGGTTAATACGACAGCATTTGCACTTTTCAGGAGTTCCAGTTTGTTTGCTGAATGAAACTGTTGTTCTCTGTGATGGTGAGGCATGACAGGAAACAACATGCCAACCTGAAGACACCCCATAGGCCTAAGTCTTCCACTATGTTAAATGGACTGCAGTCAGTTGTCACCAATTAAGCAAGCGTTATAGTTCTCTTTTTAGATATACGTAGTTTCATCCACAGGTCTGGGGCAAATCACCCAAAATAGTGCTCTGACACATTGTGTGATGCAGATGCTGTTTAATATCAGTCTGACTAGCTGAGCTTCTGTGCTTAGCTTGGTAGTTGCTTTAGCTCAAAGTACTTTGGGGATAATTCAATTCTGTTGAGACACAGTATTTATTACTTTTGACTTTTAAATTAAGCCGTCTGGAAGTTTTTAAAAATGAAATGTGCCATTCAGGAGTGCTGTGGTGGCAGCAGGAGGAGAAGCAGCTTGTGTATGGTGTACCTCAGGCTTTAGACAGCAGTGTTTTTTACAAATGTGAATGACGCTACACTTGCATGATATTTTACTGATGTATTTTACTGCTTTTTAGGGTGAAGCGGGTAAACCAGGAGTCCCTGGCAGAGATGGGATCCCTGGCAAAGAAGGAATACATGGATTAACAGGGAAGCAGGTGTGTGTGCACCAGTGTTTGTGTCAATGTTCTCAACTGTGTACATAGCATGTGCTGTGCACTGTGTTGTTATTACAGATATTGATGTCTTCATTGCGTTATTTGTTCCTCAGGGCATCGCTGGACCTCCAGGCCAGGCGGGCTTAAAGGGGGAGCAGGGAGACAGCGGTCCTCCTGGGAAGGTGAGAACATGTGTGTCTCTAGATCTGCCTCTGGCCATAAGGATGCTGAATGAAATTGCTTTTTGCGCTTGCTTTTATTGGATGTGATCCCAGCTACAGACTGATTTTCTGCCTGAAGTAATAAAAAACATTTCTGTCTTGCTATAATAAGCTCCTTACTGCAAGAGTTTGGTCTGATGCAAAACAGTACTGTCGGTTGACTCTTCTTAAGTTTCCTTCAGGAGTCATGACATTTGATATATATATATATATATATATATATTTATTAGATTTGAAAGCAAATGGAAAAGAAAGGTATCTTAAGAAGTAGTCACTATTGGACCTAACTAGACTCCCAGAAGCTGGTCTGGTTGTCCACCTAGGGCCGGAGCAGCCTTTAATCCTGTTGGTTTTCCACAAACATTCCCCTACAATTTGCACACTTGTTAAAGTTGTCTGGGGGTCCCACTGTTAGCTGTCTATTAACTTTCATATTTTAACTCTGATATTTGAGAGTAAGCTGTAGCAATGTGAGCCGCGAGGCTAAAGTGGTAGGAAATAGGATGAGCACTACAAACAGCTTACTGTGAGAAAACCTCAGAAGAAAGGCATTTTCTGTCTGACCCTGTTAATGAGGGGATCTGTCTGCAGCCAGTGGTTTAAAAACAGTTAAGTCAATACAATTCACAAAGCCTGAAGGCTAGAGTAATTAATGGATGTTTCATTTGTTAAGTGTGTTTTAGATAGGAGGGTCAAACATAATAGCACACCGCCACAGTGGAGTTACAGCAGATATTTGCAGATCAGCTCTTATTTTTGTCTGAACAAATTTTCCTCTAAGTGCAATCAATACAAACCTCCAACCTTATCAATGTTAAGGTTTGGTTTGTGATAAACCATTTCGTTTGAGCTTTGAGGCAATACTATTTCAGCTGTCTTGGCTGTTAAAAGTGAGAATAGAGCTGTTAGAAAAGCAGTTATTTGTCTTTTTCAAATTTGTCTCAATGTCCATGAAAACCAGAAACACGAAATTCAGTGTTAGACTAAACTAACTCCTTTCTGCTTTCTATCATTGACCTGCCAACTCGAATATAAACTTCCCAGCAAACTCATCCCCATGGGGAGTATTTTGAGCACAGATTAGGCAGAAATACAAGAACCTCCTCTTCTATGATCTGCCTCAGGGAATTATCAGTTATATGGCTGTTATTGATTGACATTCAAAGAACAAACCCTCTGGCACATATTGACCCAATAAAATTAGTTTTCACATGTTAAGTCTGTGTTGCTAGTGTCCACACTCCCCTCATACACAGGTCTGTTTAATCTGGTGCAGTGCAGCCCTGTAGATTTTTTTTTTTCCAGAATTCTAGCTAAATGGGAGAAAAAGCCCAGTGGAGGCTGGTGCGGCGGAGCCTCCCACACTAAAAATAACCAACCATGGATGTGAATTTCAACTAAATCCCTGCATATATTTATGGAAAATTGCCTCAAGTGTTTAATTAAAGCACTGAACCAGCTTGTCAGTTTGCAAGTGTCTAAAGCAAGCCTGGATTGCCTAGCATCGATCCATGAATATCTTAGAATAAGTGAGGCATAAATGTGGGACTTTATCATTATGTATAACTGGAAAGAGAGGCCAAATAACCCCTCTGACTAATGATTTAAGCTGTGAGGGTTCTGAGATATGATGAGTTAAGTTTCCCACACCATCACGTGTGATCTTGTTTAATAAACATCTGCAAGGACCTGTGAAAGCAGAGTGAAATGGGTGTATCTGAGAATATTTGGCTGATTTGCTGTTTACCTGAACTCCACATAAATTTCCCACCTCTGCCTGACCATGATATGTTAGGATTGCACCACTAACACTGAATTATTTATGCCTGCCAGTTGTTTGTATTTGAGTGACTGCAGACATCTGTTAAGACAGATTGGCTGTGGATGACAAAATCTTTGCCAGTCCTGCCAAAGAGGATCTCAATTTAGCTGAATTTCAGCTCAGTGAGACTGAACATGACAGGGAAGGTCACATACACGCATAACTCCTTTAGGCAGGGCTCCTGTAAAATCATCTCAATGTCAATTAGGCTGAAATCATATAAACATTTATCAAATTCTAAGTAAACCGTCCATGCATCTGACTTCATTTTGTTCTATAATACACACTGTGTATTTTTTTTTCTACATTGTTGATGGTGCAGCTGATTCTCCCTCTGGAATGAAACAGGAGAAATTAAACTTGTTGGCCCACAGCGCAGCTTTTTGTAATGCAGCTCTTGAATACATCAGGTGTGCTGCCAGGTTGCATAATGACATGTAGTACCGCACAGATTTACCAGCTGCTCGATCAGAGCTGCAAGGTTTTCTGAGCATTTTGACAGAAATTCTGCAGCTTGCTTTTACAGATGTTGAACAGATGTTCATCTGTTGAAATGTCACATGTTTGTTAATGTGTAGGAAGGCTTGGTCTCATCACATCAACACATTTATTACCATTTTTTATCACCTCTACTTTGTTATCTGGAATGAGTTGTTCAGTTTCGTTATGATGTGGCTTTGGGGATTTTAAAATAAGTGCTTGCAGGTGGCAGTTTTCTTTTTTTTTTTTTATACTTTATTGTGTCAATTTTATATATATATGATATACATTTCTTACAAGTTCAAACTTTTTTGACACAACACTTTGTTTTACATTTTGTGACCCTCCACCCATACAAAATTGGAAAGTAAATTATATAGAAATATACAAAGAAAGAAAAAAAGGAAAAGAAAGAAAAAGATAATAATAATAATCATTTAAAAATTAAAATTAAAAATAAGTTTATATAAAGATAATCAAAACTCAAATTTGAAAATACATAAATTCATATATAAATAACCCAAAAGAATAAAATAAATATACAATTATATATATATATATATATATATATATATACACACATATATGCACAGACATACACATGCACATACATTCACATACACACATATATGCACAGACATACACATGCACATACATTCACATACACACATACATGTGCATATATATATACATGCGTGTTGCAGGCAGTCCGGGTAGGCACATCCACATCACCACTCATCACAATCAACCCTGGAGCACCACAAGGTTGTGTGCTAAGCCCATTTCTCTACACCCTCTAGTCTACACCAATGACTGCACCAGCCCATCACCCACTACCACATACCTCAAATACTCAGACGACACAGCCATCATTTCTCTGCTTACAGACAACAACTCTGTCCTGGACTACCACCACACCATTCCACACTTCACTCAGTGGTGCGAGGATAATCATCTCCATCTCAATGTCACTAAAACAAAAGAATTCATAATCAGCCCCACCTCACCTCAGCACCCTGCCACCATCAACCATCAGACAGTAGAAACAGTTGACAGCTTTAAATACCTCGGAGGAACACTGGACAATCAACTCACTTTCAACCTGCACACCAGTGACATCCAAAAAAGGAGCCATCAAATACTGTCAACCATCCGTAAACTCAAAGGACTCTATGTTGCCCCCCGTCTCTTTCTGCTGCAATATAAAAGCATGACTCAATCCATCCTCCTCTACTGCTCCACCTGCTTCTTCAACATGTTGTCTGTTAAAAACAAAGCCAAACTCAAATGCATAACCACCACAGCTTCTAAAATAATTGGTCTCCCAACACCAAACCTCACAGACTTAAACCGCAGGGCCATCATACGCCTGGCAACCTCAATAGAACAGGACATCACACATCCACTAAACACCCACCTCATCCCACTCCCCTCAGGGCGCAGGTACAGGGTTCGAGGTGCAGAAGGGCTCGCCTTGGCAAGAGCCTGATTCCTGCTGTTATAGTGAGCCTGAACATAAGGCCTCGCTGAATCACACAACTCTGTCTGAGTGTTGATGTCTTGGTGGACAGTTTGTTGAGCCTACAGTGTATGTTATATGTTTGTCTATGTCTGTGGAAATGCAGGAAGGTGCTGTGGAAAAGAATTTCCCCAAGGGGACAATGAAGTCTAAAGTCTAAATTCTGAAGTCTATACATACATATAAGAGGAATAACTTTATATCCTATTGATATCCTGTCATGGCTTGAAAGACACCCATTTTTTTTCGAACAGCTTTTCATTTTTATTTGTTCTGTAGGTTACTTTTTCCATCGAGTAAAAGTTCTCTACTGTTCCTGACCACTTGACTGCACTTGGAGATTCCTTTTTTTTCCTGTTTCTTGTTATTTGCTTGAGTGCTGTTATTCTCAAAACACAGAAGAGGTATAACTTGTGTTTCAGTCCTTTAGGGCGTGTTCCCAGGAGTATATTTTGTTTTCCAACATTGCTCGTTTTGCCTAACATCTGTTCAATTTTGCTTATTACATCTGACCAATAAGTTGGAATTTTTCTGCATGTCAAAAATATATATGTGTGTGGCAGGTGGCAGTTTTCAGGCTCACATGATACATTAGAGTTACTCTGTTTCTGTTGTGATGTTCATTCTCTTACATTATGTCTCAAGTAGTATATGGCCTTAGTTCATATTTTATTGTAAATTTGGACAGAAAGAGAATATTGATGTGTAATAAATGGTTCATAGCAAAAATCAAACCAGGAATGCTGCAATCACAGCATATAGTGCACGTATTAAGCATCCATCCAACAGCCAAATTGTCCCGTTCTATTTCATTAAAACTTCACTGCCTGGAGCTTTTGATTACCTAGGTTGTATTCTTCCTGCTGGTTAAAAGTGTCTTGAATAAGAGACGAAGAGATGCTCTGTATGCTCTGCATTTGCTGCCGCCCCTGCTGTTGATGACATGATTCGCTAGGAGTGTCTTTAACAGCTCCCTCACTGTTGACAGCCTCAGGTTCAGCACCTTGGACAGAGCTGTGGTGACACTCTCAATGGGTTCACCAGTTTGATAAATAACCAGGCAACACTTGTCCATCTGCTCAGCGGCTCCACCATTTGTTCACATACTCACCATGCATTTATACAGATAGAAAGATGAAGTGGAACAGCATTTTTCCGGTAACAAAGCTGCACAGGACTTTGATAAGAGACATGTTTTTTGGTATGAGTCTGGGGGTTACGGTTAGGATAATTCTACTTTGGTTCATTAATTCTTGACCCAGAGAACTTTTCTTTAAGTTGTAATTCTGGCCAGACAGGAAATGATCAAAGAAGCAAGGACACAAAAAAAATACCCTGCATAGTCTTTGTAGCTTTAATGAAGATTTCAAGATCAATCGGTGTACTATGGTGTGGGAAGTACCATTACTGAGCTGCGGGAGTTGTACATTTTATTTCTGTTCTTGCTGGGGACATTAAAACTCTTAACCTTTAACTGCTGAAAACACTAATGGCAGGCCGTTCCTTGTGCTAGAATACAAAGGCTATTAAGTACACATTTATGTCTGTTCGTGAACAAGAGCCCATACCATGCCGCACAGGTAATTACTATTATTTCCTCTCGTTTACTTTGCTCTTACAGGCTGTGGCTGGACCACTTGGACCCAAAGGAGAACGGGTGAGTCACTGTAATTGACACTGAACTAGTTATATAAACCTTTTTTATTCCTCCATGCCAGTCACAGTGTGGACACAATCTTAACAGGCTATTAAAGGCCTTCTATCTGCCAAAAACTCCTCAAATTTTCTAAAAACTTGAACTTGAACTGAAAGGATAAACTGACTGGATTTTGGTGGTCAAAAATCAGGGTCAGGGATGTTGGGACGTCATGTCTGTGTCATCCTCTTATCTAGAGCCTCAGAGCTGCCCGGGGCTGAATTTTATTGCATCTTTCTGTGATTTATTTTTATCTCTCCCAGAAAACTAGATTATCCCAAGTCAATTAGTTGAAAATCTCCCATTGCACTAACCATTGCATAGCTGTTGATACAAAGACACCCATCCTCACTTTTCCGCCCATTATTATAACTGTAACTTGTCACTGACTAGTCACTTGAGCTCTGACAGCTAAAAAGAGTGTTGGGTGTAGATCCATAGCGTATTCATTTATTGCAGCACAGTCCTTCAATAAGAAACGGACTGATATTTGATGAAGCAGACCAGAGTAACAGAATGCATCTGACATAAACTTGGTTGTTGCAGGGTTTACCTGGTCAAACGCTGCCAGGCGTGACTGGAGAGAGAGGTCTAGCTGGAGAAAAGGTGAGTTCCAGTGAAAGACACATGACATCCATGTGTGAACATGTTTTAAGAGCTTTTTTATTCAAACAGTGTGATTTATGTTCTTTTATGATCTTTTAGGGTACCAGGGGAGATAAAGGTGCTTTTGGTTCAAAAGGAGAGAGAGTGAGTACCATCAGGCTCCATATTATCACATTCTGTAAACATAATGTTGTTAACATCACACGTTGGCAACATGTGATCTGTTTGTAATGTCAGGGAGTTGCTGGTGAATCGGGGGAGCCTGGAGAAGATGTAAGTATTCAACATTTTCTTTCTGTCCTCTGGATTGAGACTGTTATTAATGGTTTTTAAAATGGATTCTTAGATGTTTTATGGCATAATGTGGGTTTGTTGTAAACATACTGTAAATGCTCATTTACTACCAAAGCTCTAATGCAGTTACCTGTCAGTAAACGTTTATCACTACAAATGTAGTAGCGGGGCGCTGGTGGCCTAGCGGTCTAAGCGCCCCACGTACAGAGGCAACGGCCCTCATTGCAGGGGTCCCCGGTTCGATTCCCGGCGGGTCGACCATTTCCTGCATGTCTTCCCCTGCTCTCTACTCCCCACATTTCCTGTCTCTCTTCAGCTGTCCTATAAAATAAAGGCAAAAAAGGCCAAAAAAACACAACTTTAAAAAAACAAAACAAATGTAGTAGCATTATGAAATCTAAGATAAAACGTACATCTGGTTTCTCTAGATACTTTCTTAACAGGTAAAGCTAAGGGCTCATTAAGGTGTTTTTTAAAATAAACTTCAACCTCTTCTACCTACACCTGATGGTATGACTTCATTTAACCCAGGAATCTTGAGTACAGTTAAAGTACAGTATATTTATAAAATTAGATTATTTTTGTTATATTCAGGGAATCCAGTTATTTGATCTTACCTTATTCAACCCTCTCTCTTTAGCACTGTGATTAAAGTTTCCAGACTTTCTATTTAAAAGTGTCAACTGTAATCTCCTGTGACTCCCAAGGTGTTGATTATCTGTTCTCCTTCAGGTTAACAAGGCATGCTAACTCTCATGACTTCACCAGAATAATAATGAAGGCTTAACAGATATTTGGGAGGCAAAAGTTTGTAAAACTATTCAACAAACTTGCACTGCACTGTTTTGAAAAAAAGACGTTGAGTAATATTGTTCAATTTAAAACAGTCAGCTATTCTAACTTTAATAACTCAAAGTCTGGGTTTCCTTGCAGGGGGAAAAAGGATCTCCTGGGCCAAAAGGAGATAAGGTAAGTTTTTGTCATTCATTAAATACATTTGCCTGGAATAAAACCCAGTCCTTGTGGCAGTTCTGTCAAAATGTTTCCATTTCAGGGAGAGAGGGGAATCGGACTGGCAGGTCCTCCTGGTCGAGATGGGCCTCAGGGTTTGAAGGTGAGTAGCATCTGGTTCCCCTCTGATTAGAATTTTCCAACGTGCCAGGCATCAAAACCTAACCTTGATTTTAATTCAGGGAGATCCAGGCCTACCCGGTCCAGCTGGTCCTCCTGGACTGCAAGGGAAATTGGGTGGTATTGGGCAGCGTGGCCCAGGGGGAGAACCTGGACAACCAGGACCACCAGGACCACCAGGGGAGAGGGTGAGTGAAGCTACTAATGAAATAATACTGAATGTTTTAGTCCTTACATACAGTATATAATGTGATTTTAGTTAATGAGGTTTTATTTCAGGGTCTCCAAGGATTTGCAGGCCGAGCAGGAAACGTTGGACCACCTGGCCCTGCTGGACCACCCGGACAGGCAGTGAGTGTTGATCTGGATTTTCTTTTCTGCTAGGGTTGGATATAACAAAACAGAACAAAACAAACATATCTAGGCCTCCTGCCTACAGATGGTATGTTATGAAATTATTTTTTTAAAGGAGCCAAACAATGGTTTTAAAAAAGCAAGGGTGTTAGTGAAGGATGTAAATAACGAAAAGGTGTGATTAATGATTCCTACCATCTATATTTTGTTTTAGGGCGCTCCCGGCACCAATGGGATCAAAGGGGACAAGGTGATTATCCAAGCTGACACATATTTCTGTCTCCCTTCCTAAATGTTAAAGGACCCATTGAAATGTGTACTTATTCTTCTGTTGCCAGGGGGGAGTCGGTGTAGGGGTCCCCGGTGTCAGTGGAGAGAGAGGAGTTGCAGGGCCCAGAGTAAGACATGACTACATCATTCAAATGTATCCGGATGTGAATATACCTCCAGATGATTGAGTCTTTCATTCAGGTTTTTGTGTGGCTATCTCCGTTTCTCTTAGGGGGAAGAGGGTCGTGCTGGCGTGGACGGGGAAAGAGGGTCAACGGTAAACATGAAGTGTTTTCATCAACCACTCAATAACACAACATACAACATCCTTTCATCAAAAGCTTTTAGGATCAATTTTTGAGTATTTTAAAGAAGACTAATGCACCAGGAAGCAACCGGTAAAGATGAATAGAGGGAAACCACAAGCGTAAACCATAAACTGTTGAAGAGAACATATATTCCTTAGATAATAGAATAGTGATTCACTTGGCCTTCTCCTCCCTCTCAGTACTTACAAACCCATCGTTATAAATCTACTCAACCTGTGCTGGCTGTTTAATCACTCTGAGGATTCATGATGTTTTTGCTATTTGAGTTTAGCTTCCTATACAAAGAAACAGGCACTGAGTGGAAACATACCTGTTATGTTTTAAGTGCCTGTTGTGTATCATTTTGTTTTCATCAGGGTGCACCAGGAACTCGAGGAGCTCGGGGAGAAAAGGTAAACATGACCACTCATTTTTACCGTCTATATGTGACATCACACTAATTTCTGTCCCCCAAGCGATCATCTAAAGTAGTGAATTTAATTTACACGCCTCAATGAAATACTTTGCATTCAATCTTTCCTTTTTTTGTCTAGGGAGATGGCGGGCTGCAAGGTGACAAAGGAGAGAAGGTGTGTGCATTTTAATATCTAGTAAGCCTTTCTCTTTCTTCCTTCTTGCTTGTGTATTTGTTTGTAAAGACAACAAGGGAGCAGAAATTGAGAAAGAGGGAAATAGGATTTATTTGTGTTGCTGTTTTTGAAAGAGCTCTCTCACATTGTCAAATCTGTTGATAGCCGGAGGAATACATGAATACACACAATGTTAATAAGCTTTGATACAACAAGTATTTGAAGATAAGGTAGCAGGAGCACATGGAAGAGGTTTGCCTTTCTCAATTTTTGCCATACAGAATTTCTGTTTACCCTAACCTTGGAAAGTAGGCAAGGTTCCAAAACCTTACCAAAACAGGCATTTCACAATGTAGCTGCCACAGTGAACCTTTTACATCCCTCATGGGTTGGTTGGGTAAAAGCCACAAAACAAAAAGAGTATGGTTTAGGCTTATAGAACATATCTTCTGGGTTTGTGCACCAGTCTGGGTGAAAAGTTGCAGGTTTGACCTTTCATCCATACTGATCTACTCACATTTAGTTTATGACTGTTTTTGTGGTCAGACAGACCAGGACGAGAAATAGGTACCGAGAGAGGAAACAAAGGAAATAGCTACATGAAATATCAGAAGCAGCACATACATCTCTCGAAAGTTCAAATGTTCAAAGTTTAAGCATCAGGTATAGGATTGTCGATTCAGACTTCAGGAATAAGGAATAGTTTCTGGAGAATATACTTATTTTGATAAAACATTACCAATTCAATTTGGTTGATATTAATGCTTGTTTGTGAGGCAGAACTATATTCAAAATTTTATGAAATCTTCCTTTTTAATTCAAAACTTGACTTGCTCCTTAAATGATCTTACCTGATGCTGCCTAAAGGCGGTCTGGCAGAGCCCTGGAGCTAAATGTGTCCCATAAATATAACAGGGTGAAACGTTGTGTGTTGATGTTTAGCAGCTGTTGTTTCTCTCTCACAGGGGGACACTGTGCTCGTTGGAGGACCACCTGGAGAAAAGGGCATCAAAGGAGAAACAGTCAGTAAACTCCTGGATGGGTCTAAATGTGAAACGCAGTACAAACATCCACCCTTGTTTAATTTTCTTTCTTTATTTTCTTGATTATTGCTTTCAGGGGGACAGGGGACCCAAAGGTGTGCAAGGAGAAAAAGGAGTGAAAGGCCAAGAGGGACCTGCTGGGGAGTTGGTAATTTTTTTTATTCTTGCCAGTGTCTGTGATAGTTTCATGGTGTCTAATGGTTACCAGAGCTAAAGCCTCCACCTGCTCCACTGACCCTATGCCCACGGCGCTGGTCAAGGCCTGTCTTCCCACCCTCTGCCCCATCATTATGGACATCATCAACTCCTCTCTGGCTTCTGGAATAGTTCCCTCTAGGTTCAAAAGTGTGGCAGCCCCTACTCTGTGGAACTCTCTCCCTCCCGACATCTGCAGCGCCCCAAACCTGGACAGTTTTAAAAAAAGCAGTCAAAACGCACCTTTTCCTCAAGACCTTTCCCCATTAGCTAGTGTTGTCCCCACCTCCCCCCCAGACCCCCTACCTGACCATGTGAAGCAACCTTGGGTTTCTTGAAAGTGGCTATATAAATCCCAGTTATTATTATTTATTATTATAACTTGTCATCATATTTGAGTTACAGAGCTAAAGCTGAGGTATCTATTGATTATTGGGCGTAGAAAAAGTGTAAAGGAAAGTAAATATGAATCGAGGTTTTCCTAAAGCCCATATAACTGAACAAAACTGCCTGTTCTTTCCAAACAGGGTTCCAAAGTGCAAATATTTTAAATTTTCACAAGATATAAAGCAGAGAAACCACCAGATTGGTTTTGTTCAAGCTATACAAATTGAACTCTGCAATTGTTGGGTATTTTTATTTAGAAGCAATCAATCATCATAATTGATGTCAATATATTTTAGCTAATTTCCCTGATTTCAAATATTTTTGCTTGTTATGAAATGTAATCTATATTTGGGTTTCTATTGTAATTTCAATTTGGTGGTCAGTCAGGCTGAGGACAACTTGTTATTATCTGCAAAACAACAGATATAAATCACTCAACTCAAAGAGGACATTTAAACCGTGGTCTTATATTTCAGTAACTAAACCCTCAGAAATGATTTTACAGTATTGATTTTACAAATGATCAACAAGTGTAATTGTTTTCTGTGTTTGATACCAGGGTCTGAGAGGTGAGCCAGGAGAAAGAGGATCCACTGGATTTCCAGGTGCACGTGGCCCTGGTGGACAGAAGGCAAGTGACCCTGAACGTGGATGATCATTGTTATTAAATCAGAGCCAGTGAGTAGACAGCACAGCCAATAATTTCACCTCACTTATTACTATAATTCTGTCTTCTGTCTGCAGGGTGAAGCCGGCCTACCTGGAGTACCCGGTGAATCGGTGTGTGATCTATCTATCTATCTATCTATCTATCTATCTATCTATCTATCTATCTATCTATCTATCTATCTATCTATCTATCTATCTATCTATCTATCTATCTATCTATCTATCTATCTATCTATCTATCTATCTATCTATCTATCTATCTATCTATCTATCTATCTATAATGGAGTGAACAAGGGGTAACTCATGTTTCTGTCTTCCAGGGTTTACCAGGAAAAGATGGGCTGCCTGGGCATAAGGGGGGAAAGGGAGAGATTGGCATCGTTGGAATGAGAGGAATCAAGGTATCTTCATTGTTTGTGTGATTGTGTGTGTTGCCACGAGACGGATGTTTGTTCACTCTGTGTGGTTTCAACCTTGAAACCTCTTTCAGGGGTGGGTGGTGACTATCACAACTCCATGGTAGCATGAAATTTATATAATTACAGGCAATGAACACAAAATGTGTCAGAAATATTCATGCAGAATATTTGCTTTCACACCAACATTATGATGATTAATACCTGAAAATGGGTGCTCGTTCAGCCTGGGAGACATTTTTTCACTTTATTTATTCATTTGAACTCTATTTGAATCAATGAACCAACCAGAAATGTGGGCAACGGTTCAGAAATTTAAAGACTGAGTTTATTTCATTGTTTTGATTATATTGTATTCCTTTTTTAATCAGATAAAGTCAATTAAGATTTTTTTTGTAAGAGAAACCAGCAGAAAGATTAAAGGTACAGTGTGTAGTATTTAGCAGCATTTAGCAGAACAGAGACTTGGTAAAAATGGAATATAATATTCGTAAGTGTGTTTAAATATAGTGTACAGTTACTTGAAAATATAAATCATTCTTTATATACTAACTAAGAAAGAGCCTTTAATATCTACATATGGACCGGGTCCCCTTCCACAGAGGCCACCACCCTGCACCGCCCGGTTTCTTCAGTAGTACAAAACAGAAAAACTAGTTACATATTTCCGTATCAATAAACACTTTCAAGAAGTGAGTGGTTGATGTGTGCAAAACAAGCGGCAACCTCCGGTCTCAAAATATGAAACCCATGCAGAAGTGTTATAAACTGCAATTCATCGTGAATCTGCTTGAGGCTGGCTGCAGAAACACCGGAAACCACATAGACACCAATTCAAAAAAGACGATCTTTGCAGCATTAATAAACATGTTTACAGCCTGGTTCAAAAAACAGCTTGGCTCTACGTAGCTAATCTCTCTATCGGCACACACTGTACAGGGGTGAATTTTTTTCGAACGCGACGGTTCAGAAGATAATAAGATTACAAGTTTTTACCCAAATAAGGACATGACTGACTTGACTCCCAGACGGGAACACATAGCTGTTGGTTAGGAGGCTCAAACTCCGCCCCTTTGCGTCACACTATGTCTTGTTGAGTTCGGCATTTCCAATATGGCTGCCGCCGTTGATTGGCTTCAAAACGGCGCTCAGGAACAGATGGGTGACGTCACGGATACTACGTCCATTATTTACACAGTTTATGGTGCAAATTAATTTGTATTGATAACCCTTTTGATAGAAAAACTTGACAAATGGCGGATCAGACTTATCATGCATCCAACTTATGGAGCAAATCGTTTTCCTACATTCTTCAGAAGAATTGTCTGTTCTTTAAGTGTAGCTGAAGCTGGCAGCTGCTAAGCTTAACATAGAAAAGGCGACATCTGAATATATTTCCGAAACAAAACAAAATCAATCTGGTCAAAAAATTGTGCTTGTTTGTGAGCCAGATCTAAATTCAAAATACACAACTTGATTTTCTCCTTATATGACCTTACCTTATACTGCCTTAAAGCTGTCTGGCAGAGAGGCCTGAAGCCAAATGTCCCCTATTACCATAATAGGCTTAAAAAATGATGGTGTTTTACCTTCAGGGTGAAGACAGATGTTCAGCAGCTGTAATGTCTCTCACAGGGGGTCACATTCAGTTCGGTTAATGTTATTGCTTGTCTGTGAGTTCCAGAGCCAGATACAAAATTCAATAAGTTCTTCACTCATGCATAGTACACTCATCCATTTACTTTCATGATGATTGGGCCTTCAGCCTTCCTGTAACCCTGCTGGCCATCAAATGAATGACACCAAAAAGGAACTCTTATGGCAGAGGTCATGATAACCTCTTCATTTATGAGGATGTGTGCTGGGGTATTTCTTCACCAGGACAACATACTTCCAGACTTCACAGTTTTCTGTTAATGTGTCTTTGCTCAGAGATTGTAAGATACTAAATGCAGTGTGAAGCTGCAAATTGGCATTATTTACATTCGTTTTTTGTACACATTAAGTGGGAGATTGTTTTCCTAGCTCCTGCAGCCCAACTGCATCAAGTGTTCTAAGTCAAGAAGCATAACTCCCCAACCCCAAATCGCTCGCGTGCATAGCAATAAGTGAATAAATGTATACCTGTGGGAAGCCTGGCACTTAGCATAGCAGCCTCTGCCCTCCAGTGTGTGAAAGTGTTTTTAAAAGGGTGAATGTGACATGCAGTGTTAAAACACTTTGAGTGGTCTGAAGACGAAAAGGTGCTACATAAGTGCAGTTTAACATTTTACATACAAGTGGTTCTTTGCAGATTTTGTTACTTTAAAGAAGCCATGCTAGCTATTTTTTTTCTGTTTCAGTCATTCTTCTAAAGTAAGTAAGTAAGTCAATTTTATTAAGTATAGCACCTTTCATAGAATAAAATCACGAAGTGCTTCACAGGAAAAATATTCAATTTAAAATGAAATCATAAAACAGTAAAATAAACAGACAATAGCATAATTAAAACATTAGTCGGTACAAAGTGAGTCGAAGGCCTGTTTAACCCTCCTGTTATGTTTGTTTCTCTGGAACAGCAATAATGTTCTTGGGTCAATTTGACCCGGTGCATATTCAATTATCCAAAAGTGTCAGAACCTCAAACAATCCCAATCAGATTTTTTTTTTTAAATCAACTCCATTTAAATCAAGATTCAGTCCATTGGTGTTCTTTAATTCTCACAGATCATGGTTCAATGAGGATAACTCCTTTTTCATTAAAATTAATGTTAAAACTTGTTTTAATGTACATCGGAAAGCCCTTAATATGAATACAATAGTTTCACATGACATAGATTTTTTTAAATTTTATTTTACATTTTTGAATTTGATGTTGATAAATTAACACGACACCTCTTCTGTCACATGCTGCCAAGATTTTTTATGCTGCATTTAGCTGGTTTGGAAGGCATATACTGCCTAAAATAGACTTTAAAAAGGGTCAATTTGACCCGCAACATAACAGGAGGGTTAAATCAATTAAGTGAACTTCTAGCTTAACTAGACATGATCCTAGTTCTCATCTAGTTCTCGATCCTCAGTATCCATGTGGTGTCAGAATATAGATTTGAAAGTGTATTTGTTCAGTTAATGTGGTGGTATGCACCCCCTAAAAATACCATGAGTTAGCATAATAATTAGTTTTTTTGTTTGCTTCTGCAGAATAAATTATTAAAAGACAATGATAGTGTGTACATTCTCATCTTCTTGTTGCAAGTGGGACATGTTGACTCATATATTATGCAGTGAAGGGATCAGTTTTAAGTTTGTGCATCAAGTTGTTTTAAAGGTGACATATCATGCAAAATCGACTTTTTAATGGTTCTCTACCTGAAATATGTTTCCCTGGCATGTCTACAAACCCCCCTGAAAATGAGAAAAATCCATTCTGCCCCTGTTCTGATTTCTCCACCTTTCTGTAAATGTGTGCTGAAACAAGCCTTTTCAGACTTCCGTGTTTTTGTTACGTCACAACAATATCCGGTCTGTCACGGAGTCAGAGCTCGGAGCTTGTTCAGCCCATAGACTGTATAAAATACAACTCAATCCCTCCTCTGTTTTTCATTCCCTGCACACATGTGTGCTAACAAGGAGCTTAGGAGGGAGGCATGCTAGTTGTAGGCTGTCTTAATAAACACAAAGGTCGGTTTTACTCCCCACGTCTGCAGATTTGAAGATCTAGTGGATTATTTTTATTTTTCATTGAAAAGTGCTAGCGCTAGTTAGCATAGCCACATAGCTACATGTTCGTCGCTGTGTACCAAGACACACGTCGACATACTGATAAATAGAACAACAAGAAACACTAAATCTGTGACCAATCGTTCAGAAAGGTCCTGCTGCAGGCGCCTCTCCGTCAGGATCAGATTCTGGATCAGATTCAGAGGGTTGAAGTAACGCTATCTGTGAGCAGCCGTGTATATTCAGCCAACATGTAAACATTAGATCAACGTGCTGGACAGCCGAGGGCACATCCACTTCCTGAGGGGGCGTGGTCAGAGAGAAGACAGACCGTTCTGAGCAGGGCTGACAATGAGAGTTTTTCAGGCATGCCAAAATCTGATTTCAAAGTGTTTTTTTGAGCATAAACTTTAAAGACATGTTTTGGGGACCTCTTAGACCAGTATATTTTGATGAAAAGAGCGTAATATGACAATTTAAAATAAAATGAGCAACATGGGGGTACAGGATCAGGAGGTTTTATTTGGTCTTTTTTGTGCCAGTTGCTGCAGCCAATGAAATGTATGTATGATAATAATACGCTAACTGCAACTCTAGCAATCTCTCAAAGTCTATAAACAAAAACTGCTTTGGAAACTGCCTGTATATTTATACATGCTCACTGTGTGCTTTTAAAAATGATAGCTGACAACTCTGCCTTGCTTTTATATGTCATGACTTTCTGAACATAAATTATCAGGAAAATTACAGTCCTGGGTCTGCTCTGTACACATGCTGGTTCATTTACAGAGTGTTTAGAGTAAGTACTCACAGACTGTGATTTAGTTTCTGTGTCACTACAGAAAGGACTGTCTGTTTCTCTATGTAAGGACTTCCTGTCTGGAAGGGCTGGTGTATTTCGTCCACAAGCATCATAATGTGTGATGAACTTCATGTGTTTCCAGGGTGACCGAGGACCCAAAGGGGCCTGTGGAAACGATGGAGCAAAAGGAGACAAGGTAGGATTGAGGCAGAATTTTTTTTCCACATGGAACAAGAGAAGCGGAGAAAACATTTTCACTGATTCTGAAACTATTATATGAATCAGACAATCATGAGTCCTGTTCAGTATCCTGTACATTGCAATGCGGTTGGCACTTTAAAGTGTAGTGATTAAGATTGTCTGTGTTAAAGGGTGATTCTGGTATTAATGGAAGACCAGGCCTGCCAGGAAGAAAAGGGGAACAGGTATGAATTCTCTCAGTGGTAGAGGACATGGCATCATGTTTTCTCTCATAAGCCGCCTCTGTGGGCTTCTGTAAGACTTGGTGTTTACAGGCTTGCTCTCTTTGTTTTCTAGGGGGACCTCGGACCATCTGGCCCCACAGGTGCACCCGGAAAAGAGGGAATTGTCGGCCCGAAGGTTTGTGTTGTGTAGAGGTTTTCTTTTGTTAATTAAAACTTTGCACTTTTTTTTAAGCCTTTGTGAGGAGATTTTATTTGGTGATGAAACAGACTGAACAGTGATGGCTCTTTATGACTTAGAAGACCAAACAGGACCATCTGTAGGGGGCGCGTTGGCTGTGGTTCAGGGGTAGAGTCAGTCTTCTGCCAAATTGAAGGGTGGCGGAAGGTTGGCTCCCATAGTCACGTGCTGATTTGTCCTTTGGCAAAACATTGAACCCCCAAATTTCTTTAGATGACACAGCCAGTGGCTTGTGAATGGTTCTGAATGGAATCAGTTAACACTGATGGTCTCCTACTCTAGCATCCTCTGCCATCAGTGTGTGAGTGTGTGGGAATGAAATATGACGAGTATTGTAAAAGGGCTTTGAGTGGCCAGAGAGACTAAAAAATATATGATATATAAGCTTAATAGCCCACACCCATTACCATAACAACAGGACTGACAGTTACTATATTATCATTTTAAAAGCCTGTAACAGCTGCAAGGGAGTAGGTGTCAGTCCAGATGATTGACAGCTCTCTGACGCAAAACCATTCATTACTTTTTCCAGTAAAAGTATTCACAGTGAGTGAACCATTTGACTGTTACAAGTAAGTATGATGACATGTTTTGTTATACAATACTACTTGCACATGAACAGGAAAAAACAGGTCAGCAAAGCAACAAGGCACAATATTCTTCGTCCACTTTGTCCGAGGAGGGGGGCAATATTGACACAAACAGAAGTTTCTCACAAACACTTTAAAGTAGACTTCTCTGAATGCAAAGTTTCTTTGTTTTTCACCACAGGGAGACAGGGGTTTTGATGGAGTTGCTGGACCCAAAGGAGCTCAGGGAGAGAAAGGTGAAAGGGTGAGTTCCTAAGAATACCAATTTCTCCAAAACAATGTATGTAATCATTCTAAATGTAACTTTAAGTAATTATAATGCAATGTAGATATAATTATATTGAATTCACTGACAGCAGCACAACATCACTCATGCTCACGTTTGCAGGAAACCCTGATGTACAGTACATAAACAACAGTGTATTTGCTTCACTTAGGGTCCTCCGGGGGTCCCTGGTCCCCCTGGTCCAAGAGGAGTAGATGGGGCTTCAGGGTTGACTGGCACCCAGGGACCAGCTGGTGCTAAAGGCCCAGAAGGGCTCCAGGGACAGAAGGTGATTACCCTACTGGACTTATGACAGTTTCTTCTACAATTTTTCCCACATGTTTTAGTTGCTGAATTCTGGTAAAGACACAATAAAACACAATTGTGACTTTTTATGAATATCTTTCACCAGCAGGTGGGTGCAACATCAGTCAGTACACAGATTTGATTGTGACAATGAAAAGGTCAAAGAAAAACACAATGAAATCAAATAAGAACAAAGTGTTTATCCCATCACTTAGTTAGTGCGCAGGATACAGACACTCAAGTGTAGGTAGTGATGTGGCAACAAAGACAAAACTTTTGTTTTGGACAGTTTTGACATCTAAACTATGATGGCAGGCTGCTATAAAAAATAATACAGTGTTTCTCCTCAGTTGTTTGCCTCTTTCTTCTTTACCTGACTGGAACTTCAGTTTGATGCTTGTGTATTGCTTCATGATGCTTCAAGATGATTGACAGCTTGATGGGCTCTGTGTTTGACTGACTTTTCTGCCGGATCATTGAGTTAATAAAGAAACTGGTGACAGGGGAGCAGGGCCTATCAAGTCTTGATAGGCTTGAACACACATGATTCAACATAGTTGCATTGTTTTCTAAAGAAAAAAGAATATCTGCGTCGTTGTAGAGAGGCTAGGCTGAGAGGCATTTGATCTACTGATAGACTGGAAAATGTAGACAAATATTAAATATACTGTATATACAGTTAAGCTGAAAATTATTCATACCCCTGGCAAATTTTGACTTAAAGTTACTTTTATACAACCAATAAATGTTTTCTTGATTGGAAATGACACAGGCGTCTTCCAGAAGGTAATAAGATGATGTACAAGAGGCATCATTGCAGAAAAATTATTTCTTAGCCTTTATTTACATTTGAACAAAAAGTGGCATGTCCAAAATTATTCATGCCCTTCTCTATAATCAATAGAAAAGCCTTTATTGGCTATTTACAGCAATCAAACGCTTCCTATAATTGCTGACCAGCATTATGCATATCTCCACTGGTATTTTTGCCCATTCATCTTCAGCGATGAGCTCCAACTCTTGGTGATCTTGGATTCTCTTCACCTCTCTCACTATCCTCCTGGCCAGCACAAGTGTCACTTTTGGCTTTGGCTTTTTAATAATACTTTGCACTGTAGTCACTGGAACTTGAAAACATTTAGATATGGCCTTATAGCCCTTTCCTAACTCAGAGAGCTCCTTTGTCTTAGCCATGACTTTCCACAAACCAACTGCAGAGAGCTGCTGTTTTCCCCCTGTTGAATTCATTAAAACAGCTGTCGAACAGCTTGGACTATTTTGAATGGTATAGAACTTTGGATTTTCCCACAGACTGTGAACGTTTGCAAAGGGGATGAATCATTTTGGACATGCCACTTTTTGTTCAAATGTGAATAAAAGCTGAGAAATATTTTTTTTCCCACAATGATGCCTCTTGTACATCGTCTTATTACCTTCTGGGAGACGCCTGTATCATTTCCAATCAAGAAAAACCTTGCTGGTTGAATAAAAGTAACTTTAAGTCAAAATTTGCCAGGGGTATGAATAATTTTGGGCTTAACTGTATATACAAAATATGGACACAACATACACTAAATGTTTACATTATTTGATATACAAACAAGAATATTTTAGGAGTCAATAAAGTAATTCATTTCACATTTATTTACTCCTTCTGGTAGGTAACAGTTATTTGTTTGAATTTCAATCTTGGTACAAAAACAGATGTGCAGGAAATACATAATAACAGTTTTAGAAATGTATTCTGCATAACCCTGACATCGTACTTAGAAATTAGGATTGTGTGTGTAAGTTTAAAGAAGCTGAAAATAATCCAGTTGAAATGAAAGGCAGTGTAAGTTTTTTGGGATTTATTGTTACTAACATCATGTCAGTGTTAGCCTCAGCCTCAGGGCAACATTGCACATTTGATTGTTTGTTTTTTGTTCAAAGTGTTACATTACATTTTTCAAGTGCACACACATGTATGCTGTAACTGTGTTCTTCCTATGTTTCAGGGAGAGAGAGGTCCAATTGGTCCTGCCATGGTGGGTCCACGTGGTATACCAGGAATCCCAGGAGAGCGAGGACGAACTGTAAGGCACCCCCTGGCTGATTTTTTTGAATCAGCCTTCTTTGACAGGAAACTTCTCGCTCTTATTAAAGATTTTTTAGCTTTATTAATATTTATCCCTCAGTTGGACTTCAAAGGGACAAGGATACAGACTGTCAACAACGAGACCAAAAAAACATCTCTTTAAAATCTATTTCCATAAGTTACTGAGGCCAGTTTAACCTTTCTCTTTGACTTTGCTTTTAGTTCACGTGCTGCAACTTGTCTCAGTCTAATAAACTTATATGCTGCGAGCCTCTCTGTGGGTCGGATGTGTCCTAATACATGCCCATGTTGCAGGGAGAGTTGGGCCCAGATGGAACAAAGGGAGACAGAGGAGAGCCAGGCATGACGGTCAGTGCTTGATCCTCACCTCAGGGCTCAATCTGAAGACGCTGACACAAAACAACCCTTACACAAAGCTGAAACTAGGGATGTGTTTTTTAAAGTTTGTTTTGGTCTGTTTCCCTCTTATTTTGAATTCAGGAGGATGAGGTCAGAGAGTACGTTCGCACAGAGATGAATCAGCACTGTGGTGAGTCTTTCATGCAGCTTGCATTACTAATTTATAACCGTGTTGTCCCCAAGTTGAACTTCAGATGGTGATCACAAAATGTGAGTCACAGCCTCTCAGCTTAATTCTATGAATGTATAAGATACAGAAGAAACAGCAGAGAAGTACAGCAATGACTCCCAAAAAACTGACCTTTATTTTCTCCTCTCTTTCTGCTTCCTTCCTGTCCATCTGTCCGGTCCTCAGCGTGTGGAGGTGAGTAAGCTGCTTGGATGAAGTAGGAGAGAGAGAGAGATAGAGGAGGGTGGACAGACGGGCTGAGATTGAGCATGAGTCACAGCAGTGTACTATACCACATATGCTGGGGCAGAGTCTGCACTGAGAGCAGTCAGGCTCATTTATATTTTATATTTGATATAAAATGCTTTCGTGCATTTGCCCTCGATGAGCATTTGCGTGGGGACTGAATGAGAAAAATGCACCATCATTGAAGCTCCTGTACACAAAAAGAATTCCCTTTTTGGTGGGATTTATTTGAGAAAAAGTAATAAGATGGTGTGAAATCTGCTTATTATCTAATTGCTTGATATAGTCATAAAGCAAAATTACTTTAAATAGGGGTGCAATGGATCCCAAATCTCCCCGGTTTAGATGGTTTCACGGTTTAAAGTCACAGATCAGATCATTTATTTCATTTACAAGCTTTGACAATTTTGTACACATTTGTATTCAGTGGATGTGTGTGACTCATCTGTTGTGCAAGTCATATAAAACATCAAGCAGGGAGTGTGCGTTTAGGGACTATATCTTCAGTTTATAACCCTGCAGAGAGCTGTTTATTCTGTAATGTCGGTAAGTGTACAGCTACAGACTGCAGCAGACTGCTGGTGTGAGTAACTAATGATAAGCTACTGTTTTTTTGTCGCAAGCTATCATCAGATGGTACTGTTACTAATTAAATGCAGACACAGTGAAAGTCAGAGGACAAAGCAAATCACTGTTTGGTGCAAAGTTGCCATACATAATGAAAAATAAACACTGTGTGATACTTTTTCAAGTGAAAGGCTGTGGAAAACCTGCATAAGCATATTCAAAAAGTGTGGTCTGTCTTTATAGTGGATCTCCCTGGCTCATACAGTATATCCAAAACTGACATGCCGCTACCATGCCAAGTGTAGCATCAGGGTAAATGTAGCTCTAGGTTGAAAAGGAATGATGACCATCATATATCCAACCTCAAACTAACTTCACTGCCTACTGTATTCAAATAATGTTTCCTTTTATTTCCAAACTGAATGTTTTACACCTGTTATTTGCCTTCAAATTTAAACTGAAGACTCTGCACAGGAATTTATTGGCAGTAAATCATTTTTACACCATGATAATACATTTTCCATCGATCCTCAGATCACGTGTGCAGAACCAAGGGGTGATGATCCATATGAATCATGAATCAGCTGTGATCTGTTGCACCACCTACCTTAAAGATTGTCTGCTGTGCATGAATGTTTTCTGATACTACTTTTTACTTTAGCACCTTTGTGCACACTATATTTGATCATTTTTTAAGATAAACTCCTTTCCCTTAATTATGTGATCCAAACACAAACACAAGTCTTTTTTTGTGAGGGAGCATAATACCTATTCATAGGAGCTATATAACACACTCTCCTCAAGCAACATATCCAATATGAATGTCCTCACAGTTTAAATGAATAACAGTTATTTACAAGTAGATTAACTAAAAGAATATTAGAGAGAAATAACCAACTTTTAATTATATTTGAACTAATCTGTTTTTCTAAGCTGTTTATCATTGCAAGACTTCATTAGTGTTGTGAAGCAGCAGCTGCAGTAGCATGTGATGAGTGATGAGAGGCAGGCTGTTTAATATGCAGCGGTAATGAAAACAAGGCCAAAACAAACATTTTACTCATGTTTATTTAATATTATCTAAGGAAAAAGATGCGTTTCAGAATGCTTAAGTCAGATTCTGCAATCTTAAGTTGAATCAGTGATGATTCAAGTCAAAATGTTTGACTCGAGTGCGACACAAGTCCATGTAACATTGGCTTGAGTCCTTAAAGGATTACAGCCAGTTTTTGGAAGATTGGCCCGTGCTACAAAAACTTGGAAAATCCTTTTAGTCGATGTGTATGTTGGAGTGGTGGAATGATTTCCGGGATGCTTTGGGGTTGTTTTGGCTGATGTGTCTGAAGGTTTTACTACCAGTTTGTTCTGTTTCTGGACCTTCCCTCTTTTCCCTCCTGTGTAACACTCACTCCCTGAATCTTCTCTCTGCTCCCTTGGTGTCCCTGTTTTCGCTTCTTCTTGTCCTGTATCTGGCTCTCTCAGGTTCGGGCCCAGTAATTCGCTCCCAGCCCACGGTCAGGGCTCGGCCTGCTCCAGAGCAACAAGTGGCCGTGAAGGGTGAGGCGGAGGGTGAGTGAGTCCGTCCATCGCTCTGCCTCTTGGGCCTTGTTCTGTATGTGTCTGTCTGCGTGTCCGTCCTTAACAAACAGGTTTTATTGGTGGTGTCGTGTCTGGAGACCTCTGAGCATTGGGTGGTTTTCTCAGCAAGAAAACAGAGGACTCCATTTTTGTTTTTGTCCAATATTTATTATTATCTCTGAGCATACCCAGACATTTACAAGTTTTAGGATCCAAGGTATGTTTAACTTAACGCTCTTTATCTGATTTGAAGGATCTCTGACCTGTGTGGCATTGCTCTCCTCTCAGGCCGTGAGCTGCGTGTGGTGGTCAACACCAACGACCCGGACTACGAGCACATCTACTCCATCGAGGCCTATGACGAGCCACTGGATGAACAGATCCTCTTCTCTCCCTCTGCCAACCAGAGTGATGGTACTGTGTTTTGAACTACATTCAGTGCTACAATGAAGGGAAATACCATTTTCCAACTTTTGAGTGTTCCCCAAAACAATCTAGTTGCAGAGGAATTAGTTGCAAAGGCACATTCTGCTAAAACGTTTTTCAAAAAATCTGGACAGAGGTACATTTGTCTTTGAAGGATGTGAAATGCCTATTTGTGCTTTCTTAACCATATTTCCTCGTACTATTCTTCACCAAAAAATAACTGTGTGCATCATGAAGGGCCTGTGTCCACCAATGGCATTTTTGCACTATTTTCTATACAAAAACAAATGCAGTTTAGCATTTTAATATTTAGTGTCCTGTGTGCAAAAAATACCCTTCATGTTCTCTCTTGTCTGGGCTTGTATTTTTTGCGCTGCATTCACAGTTCTCTCAGTTGAAAATACTAATATGTTTTGGAACACTGCCCACATTCGTCAATGTCCCTTTCCATCAGTGACCCATGAAAATCTTAAAGGGACCAGACTTCTGATATGAACTTTACCAGGCAGATGTCTGTACAGAGGAGAAACTGATCTTACTCGTTTCTTCTTGGGTACAGTTTCCAGGGTCTGGAGCTGCTACCAATGCTAGGACATAACATCCATCAATTATTTGTATTGTTCCTTTGTAAACTCCAATTGAATAGAGGCAAATATGAAGTATGAAACAAAGCATTTTAAAACAGACTTAACGGTCACTACTGAGGGAAGCAGAAGTGCTGCAGGACAATTTTCCTCACCTAGCGACAATAAGAGCTGGTAACAAGCACTCTGTAATCAAGGTTGTGTGTGCTTCCAGTGCAACAACACTGTTAGTGGACACAGGCTCTGTGTAGAGTAAAATTATGTGTCAGCTCAGAACATCCATACTGGAAACGGAGAGTTGCATTCTGAAGCTGACAATCATAGAGGGAATGAAAATGCAATACTTAATTAATGGAGAGAAAGTTACATTTCTTTACAGTGAAGTTTTGGCTCTTTCCAAAGATTCTGGACCACCAAAGAAGTGTATGTACAAATTAAGCGAAGTCCCAACAAAAAACTATATGTTTTTTTTCTACTAATGAAAGCATTTAGAGAGCCTATTGTTTTTAAGTGTATGTCTTTACAAGTTTTTTTTGCCTGCCAACAGTCCTCCTATTTTTTTTTTACCCTTTTGGCAAACTTCTATTTCAGCCACCAACAGCTCATGTGCAAGGTTGTGTGAAACGACTGCTACATGACAAAACAACTTGTCAAAAATCCAGAGGATACTTTTTAAACAAACTGGGGAATGGTTTACTTTTGTAATTTTACCTCAAGTACATCTAAGCTCCAGCGACCTTTGTACAACTTTAGACGTAGGCCACTAAGTTTGTTTGATTTCCTGACAAAATTTGTTCCATCTATTATGATCTTTGGCAAATTACCAATAACAAAGGAGGAGTTGATTTTATTGTTATTATGACCAAAATTCCAAACAGACACAAATGTATGAAGACAACCAGATCTGCAAATACCAACATCCCCCTTTAGCTAAATGATTTTAGTCACCCAGCGATAACCCGGACGTTAATTCAATTGCTTTACATGCTCCAAACTTTGCTGTTGCATGTGATAAACAGAAGATGGCGTTTCAAATTTCTGCTCATGACCCATAATTTGATTTATTCAATCAGCACATAATCCTATTTGTGCTGGAGGAGCGTGTCTCATATTATTTATGCGTTTCACTTTGTGCTCATTTTGCCACATTATGAGTCTGTGTTGGCCTTGCATATTTCCTCACACAGCCTTCTGCAAGCACACACCATCCTCAGTCTGTGTCCGTGCATGTAGATACACAATCTTTAAACCTGTGTTTTCACATGTATTTCCCTTTCTTTGATTGACTGTGTTTATCCTGTGTTTATCCTGTGTTTCTCTGTGTGTGTGGGTGTGTGTGTGTGTGTGTGTGTGTGTGTGTGTGTGTGTGGGTGTGTGTGTGTGTGTGTGTGTGGACAGGTAAGGCTGTCAAAGCTGGAACTGACAAAACTGTCAAAGTTGAAGCAAAGAAATTAGGCAGTTCTGCTGTTAAGAGAGCAGCATTTGTTGATCAGAAAGCAGTCAAAGTAACACCCGTGAAAGCAGACAAGCTCAAGTCAGTCAAGTCCAAGAAGAGAGTCACAGGGGAAGGTAACCAGCTCTGTGCTTATCTCCTATTTTGGGATTTGTAAGGATTACTTCTGTTGTCATTCCTGCCTGGTGTCTGGCCCTTCTGCATGTCTCAGGCTGCATTGGCTGTTGACTTTAAGAGATACATGCCTCCAGTAGAGTGAAAAAGAATAATATATCAGCTCTGATTAGTTTGCATCCTAAAATATTTAAACTCTTAAAATAGTCAGGTTGGTTTTGATGTGGCTTAGTGGTAACGAATGCTTGTTTTGGGTCCCTGTTGCTCTGTGCTGCTGCTGCCCTGTCTCTGCACCTTTCCACAAGGTCTGCCTTTCCTCAACGCTTGTGCTTTTTTTTTTACTCTACACTCCACTTGTTTTTGTGTTTGTACATTTGTTTGTGTGCGTGTGCTCTGCAGCTCCAGCAGACCTGTGCCAGCTGCCCATGGAGGAGGGCAGCTGCGGGCGATACACTATGCGCTGGTACTTTAACAGTCAGGTTCAGGCCTGCAGGCCTTTCATCTACAGCGGCTGTGAGGGAAACGACAACCGCTTCATTCAGCTGGAGGATTGTGAAGAGGCCTGTCTTGGGAAAGTCAAAGGTACGCAAACAGACACCTACACTAACACATTTCTCTCAGCGACTGAATGTATACAGACTAATGACTGATGTGTTGTGCAGGACCAGATACCTTGATGACAGCACGGTGATTGTGGCCAAATCCTCCTCAGCTACAGGAATTTTAGCCTTTTAATTGCTTTTTATTGATCATTATTTTGTCAAATGTATATGGTTAAGATTTTTCTGTTTATTTATTGATTCTTTGAACCCAAACAAACTGTTACCCAGGTTGAATGGATACCAGAGTGCCTCCTTCTTTATGTTCTAAAATCCAAGGAAAAAGGCAAACTATACACTGTTTATTAGGTTGAAATATTCCTTTACTGTTTGTGCAGGGATAAACAGTTGCACCCCTTGAAGCAACTTCTTTTTAATCATATTTCACCCTCATTTTCAGCATTAACTATGCCCCAGTATTAGGTGCTACAGGACTTTTTCCTTTTCACGCTGCACAAAGATGAGATTTACATCTGCATACAGAGAGGGAGCAGACAAATGGTGTGACACCTCCCGTGGAATGCAATATTCCTGCAGTAAATACCAAATTGGTGAGGCTGTTTGTAGTGTTGTTTAATTATTATGAGTGGTTACATGAAGCGTTTTTATTCATCCAATTATCGGAACAAAATATCCAATAAAAGTTTGACTCTGTTTGGAACTAATGATTCATGAACTGAGTTCATAACACAGAAAGATGTGCTTCTCTGACTCCCATTGTTTGGTATTTTAAACTACTTTGTTTCATTTTTTTCAAAAGGTGCTTATTTTTCTGTTAAGAATTTTCTGCTTCACTGCTTTAGACTCAGATTCGTCGGATGGGGTTGTAGAGGGTTGAAATTATTTTGTTTTGCAGTCATTTAATTCTGTCAGCGTCATTAATCCGATTGACAATAAAAGAGAGAAGGTTTAATATGACCAGTGTTCCCCTTAACTACTGGTTAATTTCATAACAATTTAAGTACCACTGATAAAAGCACCTTCTATAATCTAAGCCTATTTTTCTTCTGAATTTCACAAGTGAAAAAGATCTCTATATTAAGGCAGGCATGTACTGCCTCTTGGTAGTTGTGGCTGCTTTTGTCATCATGATTTGCAACAGCTTTTACCTAGACTGATTTAAATGTCTTACTGTTACACTTGAAACATTATAAAAAAGAGTAGCCTCTCATAAACACTGAATAAAATACATAATGGGACATCTTTCACCAAACTGATAGTTACTGCAAGGATGTTGTATTGTAAAGATTGTTATTATCATCCGCTGACTCCCATAATGTGTGAAGTGTGCAACATTCAAAACTACATCATAGACTAGTAAAGTAGGTGAGGCTGTGTGTTCTGGAAGTATACTTATTGTTTTTAATGAGCATTTGAAAGATGTTTTCTACTGATAGTTGCGGAGATAAATCAGCCATGTTTTAGTTAAGTGAGACAATTATTTGCAGTCTCTGCAGCCAAAGTTGTGGAGGAGACATAGCTTCAATAAAGAACAAAACACCATCACTATAACTTCTGAAGCCATTCAAAATGAACCAAAAGGATGTATTTTTATACTGCTTAATGTGCAGCAGTATAACAGCATAATCTATTTTTTATTCCATTTTTTCAGGCATAACAGGACGCTTTAATTGAAGCAGTAGATTTCCCACTGCATGATTAAAATAGTATAAATAAACCAGAAGATGGAAGCCTTCAGAATGTCTTTATTTCAAGTGTCTCCGCAGAAAACAAACAGGTCTTACTTTCAGAACTCTAGATGCCAAAAATCACTCATCCCTCTTCTCTTCACTGCAGCTATGCAAGCACAACTATATTGGGTTAATATAATGGTTTCTCATTCGTATTAAATATGAAGAATCAAGCACAGTATTCTGCCAATATTTTGTACATAATGTGTTATTGTTGGGGGAAGTTGTGTTACTGATCATGACTGCATGTTTGCCTGCCAGAGAAAAAGGTGCTATTTTTAAAGGTATTTTTATACTGTGTATTGACATTGAAAGCTTCTGTTTTTGTGGTGAAAAACCACTCTGTTTTTACTGTATTATATAACATTTAATAAGTATTTCTAATAAACCAAATGCTTGAGTACAAAATGTTGGTGTTTTCTCATTTTGCTTTAATCTCACAGATTATATCTTGAAAAGTTAACGTCAGCAACGGAGCTACCACAACAACAGGCAACACTTCATAATCACAACCTGGGACCTTCTCATTAGTCTGTTTGATGACTGACATCAAAAGATAAGGTCTCAATGTTCTGTGTCTTAATAGAAATGGAAAACCTACCGCATAAGTTATTAACAGACAGGTTAATGTAGAAGATCAGGAGATAAAGAAAGTTGTGTGTGTGTGCGTGTTTGTATATGTGTGAGAGATAAAGAGAGAGAGAGAGAGAGAGAGATCAAGATGTTCTAATTTCATTAGCTGATTTTCTTAATGAGAGGATTTTCTGCCTGTTGGCCATGACTCCTCTGTCCTCAGTTTTTCCATGCACACTGCCCTCGCTTAATTTCCCTTGATGAAAGACACGCCAACTCTATGTTCACGTTATCACACTCCGACAGATCTCACACAAGTTCATCTTCCCCTCACCCTCGTCTTTTACCTGACTTTGTATGAAAATGTTATCTAAGGCAGCATGTTATCATTCTTTAGGCGTACATGTGTTGGGCTTGGGCAGAAGCTGTTTGACAGCTTGAACAAATTATGTACACTATGGCCGGATACAAGATCTGACATGCTGATAGTGATTGTAGATGTACAGATGAATACTTGTGATGAAAAAATGTGATGGGCAGAAATATGTCATTGTGCACACTGTGTCTCAGAGGACCACCGTTTAAAAGAATGAAGTTGGCATTTTGGTTTAAGGCTGCTGTAGTTAATATTTAGGTTTTCTTTGTTGGTTTTTATCAAATGGAGACATCAGAATTGATCCCAAATCATGACCATCGCTTTTCCATGAGCCTGTCAGAGCTCCAGAGTTATGTAAAAACAACAAAAGTACAGTAATTCAATAAAAACAGTGAATATTAACATAAAGAGATTAAAATACATTATTTGGTCAAAGAATGAAGGCAGCCAAACTGTTTAAACAATAATTAAGACTGTGGCCTGTTTAATGAGTGGACATGTTTTTTTGTGGACAGAAATTTTGAAGCTATCACATTGACTTTCTGTATTTTAGGACCAATAGTGTCAATATCTTAAAGAGAGGGGGAGCTGCAGTAAAAAGTGGGTCGAAATAAGTTAAGTTATCACAGTCATACAGCTAAATCCAAAGCTAACTTATTAGCTGGCTATTTGATTACAACCATAGACTGTATAAAATATGGATGTAGTATTTGTGACGTCACCGGTCTGTTCCTGAGCGCTGTTTTGAAGCCAATCGACAGGGGCAGCCATGAAAATGCAGGAAATGCAGAACTCAACCAGGCATAGTGTGACGTAAAGGGGCGGAGTTTGAGCCTCTTAGCCAACAGCTATTAGTTCCAGTCCAGGAGTCAAGTCAGTCATGTCCTTATTTGGGCAAAAACTCGTAATCTTAATATCTTCTGAACCGTCATGTTAGAAAAAAATTCACCCCCCGTACAGTGTGAGCCAATCCGTTTTCTGAACCAGGCTGTAAACATGTTTATTAATGCTGCATAGATCGTCTTTTTTGAATTGGTGTCTATGTGGTTTCCGGTGTTTCTGCAGCCAGCCTCAAGCGGATTCTAGATGAATTGCAGTTTATTACACTTCCGCATAGGCTTCATTGTTTGAGACCGGAGGTTGACGCTTGATAACACGTTTTCACAAATTACATTTTATTTGTGGTTGTAGCTAGCCTAACTTGCATTTATTAGACTTAAATAGCTGGATGCTGTAGGAACAATTGCTGCTAGCTTGTACATAATAGCTAGCTAGCTTAAACTTCTCAAATGGAAAGCCTCTAACACATGAACAGAAGCATCAGGTCACATAAAATAACCTGTCATCTGATCATTGGCTCACAGCATTTCTGTTTCCAGTGCACAGGCTTGACTGTGAACAAGCTAACAAGCTATGTATGGCTAACCTAGATACAGATATGCCAGTTGAGATGGCATGGCTTGCTGTCTGCTTTTAAGTGAATTAGAAAGTGTTGAATAGGGTGTTCATTCTGTGCAGGCATGAAAATCACCATGTGGGATCAAGGAGGAAGTGGGTAAATGCTAATATTATAATATGACTCTTAACTTATCCTTGATTAATGGAAATGATGGTGTTGCAACTCCCCCCCACATTGCAACCACAGCCTGTCTCCCCTATAATTTAGTGGAAATGTATTTTGTATGACGCAGACTGCTGTTTTCAAAGTGAAAATGCACAAATCTGTGTAAATGCTTCACTATATTTCTTGAGATGAGATTAAATTTGAATTTGATGTGATAAGTGTTTTGGGATTGAGATTAATTAAACAATGAAATTTCAGAGTCTGCCTTCTCTCAGCAACAGTTACCTGTTCTGCGACTTCATCATTCATGCTGAGTTATGTAATGAGCAGGTTTTAGTGACTGAATCAGCTTGACAACCTCACATGACCCTCAATGTCTTGTCAGAGGAAAATGACTGGGGACATTTTTTAAAAAGACACACAGCCCTGCTTATGCCCAATATACATGTATGTATCTTTTCCTCTTGTCACTGCATTGCCCTCAAAGTGCCTTTCTGGTCTGATACGAGAATGTGTTTGTGTCTGTGTGTGTATGTGCTCACTGGCACACACGTTTATTTCACCATGGCTTGTGTGTCTGCGATACATTTCACGTCCTAAAAATAGCTGCCGTCACTGATATCAGCAGCCGTAACCACTCAGCTTTACACAGAGAGCAAAGCCTTGAGAGCGGTCTCACAAGTCTTTGGAAGGACATATAAGGATAAAAGCTGTGTTTGTGAGAGTGTGTGAGTTGGGGGGTTTGCATTTAGAGAACTGACTGAACTTGGGTCACTATCAAACAAGTGGAGCTTAAATAACTTTAACCAAATTGATATTCACTCTACTACCTCTGAGGCTTCTAAGGGCTCCCTCCCCTCACACACTCACACACTCACACACACATACACACTGATTTCATGACTCAAGGTTGTCCTGTACTGACCCTTGCTAATGTGTGTGAACGTTGGCCAAACCTGAAATGTAATTTCATCTGAACTACGCCTCACTGCATTTATGTGCTGATCTATGTAAATGTTATTGGAATAACCACCATAAAAGCAGCTCTGCTAGCATGAAAGTTTAGTTTAAATGAAACAGTATTGAGAGATGAGCTTTCATATTCCAAATAAGCAACATGGTTAGGGCTGCTTGAATCTGAGATGACAACAATAAAGGGCGGGGGCATTATCTGGTGCTATTTTTCAATATAGAATAGAAATTAAATGCCACAAAGGGACATTTCAATGAGAAAAATGTGGATTAGAGCCCCTTTTTAATAACTGTGACCCTTCAAGGGTATCTCACAGCCACCATGATCCTTCTGCTGCTGGTTTGTAGTGGGTCTGATGGAGCGCTCGCTGTGAGGAGTGGCTCCCTCTGTCTCTGGGAGAAAGAACTGCACCTCATCATCTCTCTCAACTAAGTAGTGTGCAGGAACAGGTTTAGGAGTTGATCATTTTTTCTCCACAATGACCTTGACTGTTTAAAGCCCCGGGGGTCTTGTGTTGGCAAAGAGCTGGATTGGTAGAACCTCGCCAGAGAGCAGAGCAAGCCAAATCTCTCACTCTCACTCCCTCTCTCTCTCTCTCTCTCTCTCTCTCTCTCTCTCTCTCTCTCTCTCTCTCTCTTTCTCTCCATCAGTCCTCTCACTCTCACTCTTGCTCTTTTTTTCCACCACCCACTTCCCTCCACAAGTACAAAGGCTGTTGCTATAGCGATGTAACATGCTAGAAATGTTCTCAATCTCACTTTTACCCTCTCAGCCACATTAGCATATGATCCGTATCACTTCTATCTTTATTTCTATATCTTACTCTTCACATATATAGCTCATTACCATGACGTTAGAGCTGTTTGTGTGTGGGTCTTGTAGAGACGCATAAGTATACATGTAAAAAAAAATCCACTTAGGGATTACTGTAAAGCTCATGTGTGCTGTTCCCAGCAGATTCCCCCTGATACTTTGGCCCCAGGTTTTTCTCTATTTGATCCCCTGGAGAATTTGAGTGGACAGGGCATCAGAGGTTCCTCCTGTCCTGTGAGTCTTTCTCTGTAGCACTCACAGTTATGCCAGTCTCAGCAGTTATTCAGCCTATTGATCTGAGCATGTGGGTTAACCTCTCTGGCCTGAGCACTTCCACACAATGCAGTTTCAAAAAGAATGACGCACCATCCTATCTTAGCTAGCTTCACACTTTATAGTCTATGAGGCCGGATCTTTATGCAGATTTATGCTTAAGGATTTGTTTCAAGATCTAAAGAGACCTTTAAAAACTGAAAAGTCGCCAATGCCTGGGCTGTAAAATCACTAACTTTTGAGGTTTTGGCACTGAGCAACTCATTGCTAATGTCAGGCTTCACCTCCTCCCATCCCTCTCCTCCCCTTCTTGCTTTTTCTCCCCTCGTGTCCGTCTCCTGCATTGAGAGCAGCGAAGGTGTTGTTTACTTTGTTTAATTTTTCCTCCAGCAGATGAGTCAGCGATTAGCATATTCGCTTCATTATGGCAGTGATGAGCACGGGCCACCTGAGTGTCACAATGCCTCAGCATTATTAGAAGAATCTCCCGGGATCCTTCAGGAGCATGAACCTAAATTAGCATATGCCATTTCTCATCTCTGCCTGCTGTCATTCAGCGGTCATTGTTCTATTTAAATTTATGCTCAAACTTAGACCAGCCTGGGATTTTTAAAGTTTGTCAGCTCTCCCTTTCCAACGCTCTCTCATTCCCATCACTCTTCTCTCCTTCAATCCTTCCCCACTTCCCTCTCTTGACTGTAAGCAAATCTGTGATCTATAATTTTGCAGCTGACTAGGAAGCAGAGAGTGGTGGAAATTGTTGGTTATTGGAAGAGAGGGTGAGATGGCAACAAGATAGGATCCTGCAAGGCGCTTCCTGCTTTCTGGAAACGGAGCAACACCTAGACCTATTTCATGGATGCCCAGGCGTCTGTGTATTCCATCTTACAGCTTGATACCTCCTTACATGTGCTTGTTGCTTTAGTCAGAACTCTTGTGTAAATACTTTATGCACATTTATTTCATCATAGTTAAATCAACTGTAACATCAGAAGATATTTTTTATGTTTTTATGATTTCATGTTCTTTTAATAGTGATGACAATTGCACTGTCTGTTTGGCTTTTTAAAATGCTCTTTATTTTGCACATGCCCTTGAGGCATTGTGAAGCACTTTGTAACATAGTGAAAAGTTCTCTTTAAATAAAGATTATTATTATATATCATTATATGTATTAAGGAGTTCAATCTTATAATGGCTATGCTGGATGCCTGTTTTAATATGATCAGATGAAATTGGTCAGTTTGTGGCCAATCAGAAGATGACTACACCTGTAGTTTCTGGAGTGTGAATGAAGCAACTTACACCTGTCAGATATTGCAGGGGAACATTTTAGATGGCAGTGACTCAGTGCTGGAGTCAGTCATCTCTCAATCAGAAGGTTAGGGGTTTGATCCAAGGTCCTGCTGTTCACATGCTGAAGTGTTTTGGCAAGACACTTGACACTTGATTTAATAATATGGTGCCTTACACAGCAGCCTTTGCCAGCCGTATGAATATGTGAATGGGTGAAAGTGACATGTATGTAAAAGCACTTTGAGTGGTCAGAAGACTACAGAAAGTGCTTATGATACGTAGCCTATGAAAGCTCTATAGATAACCGTTCATGTAATGTGACTTTCTTTGTACAGTCAAAATCCCATTTCATGTTCAGAGTTTTAAAGATGTGCAAGACACAACACTTTCTATCCTCTCACAATTATTTGGTTGAAGTAAATCTTCTCCAAGAAAAAAAACTTGAGAGGGAAAAAAAGGAAGAAACTTCAGGAAGAGTAACAGAAGACGGAGGCCTCCTCCTGGAGAGACAGATAAGCAATAGATGAATTGTGTGCAGAATAGACCGAAGGAATTCACATTTATGAATTATAAAGCACAAATTACAGATTTGTGTAGACTGTAGACTAAAAGTTTTAATTTGTTCTTATCTAGCAATATGGCTTTAATGTAGGCAATGCTGAACCTGTCTGCCAGTCAGTCCACCACTTTGGGGTAGATGTATTTAAAAAAAAAACTGTTTGGTGCAATGCAAGGAACTATTGTGCTGATATTTCAATTATTAATATTGCAGAGCCATAGTTATATTATATGTTTGATAATAATGACACATGCATTATTTCAGCTGTCAATGTTCACACTGTCAATATTAACATTAAATTATTGGCATTGCCAGCACCTGAGTGCAGACTCTCAGAAAAGCTGACTCTATTTCCTGTTTGACATTTATGACACTCATAACTCTACAAACCTCCATAATTTGTTTATGTTATCAGTAATGTCACCATACTCTCACAGACTGGGTGAGGGCTAGAGTTCAGAGCGTGGTCTATTGACCTTTGACCCCACTTAGCCAGTTTCCTGAGCGCCAGACATCCTCATCAGTGAGCAGCTTCCAGTTTGCATTTTATTTTAGATTTGAATAGGTTAAGTTTGTCCGCTGCTTTTAACTCCACTTCAATTCCACATCCATTTGGGGTAATGGCTTTGAAATATTCAATATGATATTCAATTAACTCTTCATTCACTAAATGACTCAAATCGTGCTATTGCTGGGTACCCATGGGATCATTACCTCAATGACTTTTCCCGTCTCTGCTCCCTAACTGACCTCATGCAACCACTACAGCATCCTTAAGTAATTACCTATTGATTGAATAAAATGTGTCACCAAGGCCCTATTTGGCTGTTATTGACAATTTGCTTGATTTCAGCTCTAAAGCATGATACTGATGCAGAGAAATAATCATTCAGCAGAGACAGGGTGAGACTCGTTAGGTGAGAGATTATTTCCTTCTGGTGGATGTATGGAAGCTGTCTGAGGGTCTATGACTCTTATTCAGCATATTATCTCAGGCAGGCTTCAGGTGATATCTTCACTCTGAAACAAATAGCACCCCAAGGCTTGAGTGTAAAAAAAGAAAAGAAAAACAGGGAACACAGATCTCATTTAATAGAGGAGGCAACTTGTTTAAAATGTTGTGGATAATTACCAAAGTCATTATTACGTGTTTCAGAGTATGTATAGGAGGCAAGTGGCTGACTGATATGTGTGGATGAAGAAGAGGAGTGCTGTGCTGTAGACAGGGACCGAGGATGTCAGATACCGCCCTGTGAGAGCAGACCGCACAAGCAGGGGTCAGGAAAGAAGGTACCAAGAGATGAAGCAGAGGGGGGGGGGGTGGAAGTGACAGGTCACTGAATGTCTCATCTTCCATCCATCACAGAGTCCCTTTGCGGTTCAATCAAACTAGAAATGTCTTGACTGGATTTGACTGCAGGAGCACAGGTGAATGGTTAGTCATGCAGACACCTGTTTTTCACTCGTGCATACAAGACAAAAATATCATCCAATCAAATGAAAGGTGTTTTCTGCTCTCCTCCTCCTCCTCTCTACTGAAACTAATACATGCTGATCAAATGTAGAATTCACTTTGCAGCAAAATTATTGCATGTTTGTCAAACATGAACTCCCCTGTGCAGTTGTCACCAGTTACCTAGTAACTACACTACAATTTGCTGGAACTAGCAGCACCGGGCTGTGGCATAGGCAGTATAGGCAAATGCAAGGGGCGCCGGCCGTCCATAGGGGGCGCTGCTAAATGAGTGAGGAAGAAAATTTGAAGATACTAGGAAGAACAATATTGTTTTATCTAATTTAATTTTGAGTTAAATTGTGGACTGATGCCAGTAAACAATTAAAAGCTTGTGTTTCACTTTTGGTTTTAAAAATAATGGCATGCAAAGCAGTTTTTGAAGGTTTTAAGTGTTCATGATTTACTTGTTTTTTTGTTGTTGTTGTTTTTTTATTTACACTTTGGAAGCTGTTAGCTTAATTAGATAGGAAATGTAGGCTAGGCTTAAATACGCATTAAACTTCTGGATTTTCAGTCATCACTTAATACATTACAGTTGCTTTGTTGAAAGTGTCTGTACTGTGAAAATGATTGTGTTATATAATGACTGCATAAATTCTACTACGATAACATTATGTATTTTGAAATTGCATTTCTTTTCCTGCTAAATAGCAGTATTATTAGCATTTTATTAATGTAATTTTAGAGGTCATTTTTATTTTAAAATAAAGAAAATCCTTAAAACATATAGCTGTATGTCAGTTTTCTTTAAGTGTATATGTGATGTGATTGTTGGTGGAGTGGGTTACAATCATAGACTGTATAAAATATGGACGTAGTATCTGTGACCCATCTGTTTCTGAAGCGCTGTTTTGAGGCCAGTCGGCGGCGGCGGCCATATTGCTGCTGTCGAGCGATTGTGATATAAAGAGGCGGGCTATGAGTCTCCTATCCAACAGCTACAGTGTTCCAGCCTGTCAATCAAGTCAGCTGTGCCTCTCATTGGAAGACTCGTAATCTCAATATCTTCAAAATTGCCAACAAAAAATTAAATAGTCATTACTCGTTAATTTACGTCAAATAGCCAGCAACTACACAAGATTAGCTTAGTGGGATTACGCCTACGTCAGCACAGGACCATTCCATCCACAAAAAAAAGGCTTGGTTTTAAACCACTGCCAGCTCTACAATCTGTCAGTCAGGAGGAACTAAACAGACAGATGGTGAGGTATGTTGATGAAGACATGCTTCTCACATCAACTGTTGAATCTGCTTTCAGGGAACTAATTAGCAAAATGCCAGTGAGACAAGAAGCAGGATACATTCAGAAGAGTTTTAAAGCAAAAGAAGTTATGCTCAAGTAACAAATTACTTTCACACTGCAGTAACTCGGTTGGTCATCCATTCCATTTTGATCAATCAATCAATCAATCAATCAATCAATCAATCAATCAATCAATCAATCAATCAATCAATCAATCAATCAATCAAGCTTTATTTATATAGCACTTTTCATACAAATTAAATGCAACCCAAAGGGCTTTTCAGCGATTGAAAATTAAGAAAGAAGCAGAAATAAAACAATGGCAAGACATATTAGGGGACAATAATAATAATAATAATAATAATAATAATAATAATAATAATAATAATAATAATAATAATTATTATTATTATTATTATTATCATTATTATCATTATTATTATAACTATAATTATAATTAGAATAATTAAAATTAGAATAACATAAAATAAAATATGTGTAATTAAAATAAGTTAAAGCATCAGAATTCAGAATACAAATAGTTAAAATAGATTTGAAAAGGGTAAGAATAAGAGCTGAAAATAAAACTAAGGCTAAAAATATCAATAAAACTGAGTAGATAAATAAAAATAAATAAATGAATGAATATATAAATAAAAATAGAATAAGATAAGAGTTAAAATTGCTAAAATAGTAAAGCAACATTTAAATCAATATTACAGTAAAATTTAAGTAATGCAATTGTTAAACCCTACATAAAAGCCAGACTGAATAAATACGTTTTTAGTTTACGTTTCAAAGTCTCAATTTCTCTGTCAGCTCCGCTCAAATCCTCTGGCAGGCTGTTCCATAGTTTAGGAGTGTAGTGGTTGAAAGCATTTTGATAGTAGCAATTAGTTATTGTAACCAATTACAAGTTTTAAGTAACTTTCCCAACAATAGTTCTCACGAAATAAAAAAAAATGAGGCCAAAACTATTTTTCAAACCAGGCTGTAAACATGTTTATTTCTACTATGAAAAATTAGCATCTTAACACAACTCTAATTGGGTCTCCTATGGCTTTTAGAGTCAGCCTCAAGTTACAAGGCACAACAGTTTTTTGCAGTAAGGCGTTGTCTTCATTCTTAAAGACTGGAGGCTTCCACTGGGGCAAATTAGAGCTAAGAGGTAAATGGTCTTGCTATTTCCACAGGGGTGCAAGGATCAATGTAATCATTATCATGTAATCAATAGTTTCTATCAGAACTTCACTGGAAACAGAACTGTGAAACCCCTGGCTAAGATATAAACAATCACCCTTTGATTATCACTAGATCTTTAGACAGAGGTCTGCCTTTTAAATTGCTTTTGTTTATAAATCAAAAGGTATAAAACCCCAGATAAATCATCTTAATTTCAATGTTTTTTCCCAATAGGGAACAATTCAAGAGTGGTGATTACCTATACAATACAGTGTATATTTAGACTTAGTGTGGGCATTTGTTTTAGTGGCTGCACTGTATTTAATTTAGGGTAAAAACATGTTTTTCCAAACCAGGATGTTAGGGAGACTACACAGCACAGAGTTGTTCTGTAGCCATATTGTGTGTTCAGATAAAACTAATTTCACAGCCCATTAGACAAATTTGAAAAGCATGAGCCAGGAGACTCATAGTGAGCATACTGCATCAAGAAAATTATAGTTTACAGCCACCACCAAATACAGGCTAAAGGTGATTTGGCCTGTCATGGCATCTCGCACAGTCATGGTGACACAGTCAATACTCAACCCATTGAGCAGGTCCAGGGTTACTTCCTGGGTACGCTAATGAGAGGGCAAATCAAGCTGTCAGTCTACCCCCTCCTTAGGCAGGACACCATTAGCTTATACAAACACACTTCAGAGGTGGCACCTCGTGAACCGTCTCTTTGTGCCCTGCTTCCCCTTCTTTGTGTGGGCAAAAGGTAAATTTGTTTCTGCTCATTCATAATGCACGGTTGTAATTGGTTGAATTCTATTCAAACAGCTGCTGCAGATCATCTTCTCATTTGTCTTTCTCTCTTTCTTTCCCAGCTTTATCTATTTAGCTCTCTCTCTCTTTCTTTATCTCTCTTCATTGGCTGTCTCTCTCCCTCCATCTCACCCATAATCCTCTCTGGCTGCCCCATACCCTGGGCTCAGCGTTAGCCTCACACAAAATCTCAACTCAAGGTCATTTTGTCAAGCCACAATGGCCTAAGAAAGGTTTTGTGTGTTCTTTTAGACACTCAATCTTTCTTTTCCATCCCTCCCTTCTCTCTTGGTTGGTGAAGGCCTATGGGGTCCTATCTTCTTCTCTCATGCATCAGGATTATATCTAGTTTCTTTACTTATACCACTAAATAGCTTCACTTATATGTTTGATCCAATGAATGGGAACTCATGTTTGTCTTATTTCTCCTTGTCCCCTCAAGTCTATTCAATCAATCTCACTCTAATGTTGAAGTGCCTTTCATTTGAGTAACAAGTGTAGCTGAGTCAGTGGCGGACATGGTGAGACATCGTGACATTTTAATTTGCCCTGTCTCCGTTTTATAAGATACTCCAGCTGGCCATCTCTCTGCCTATGACTGTATTGAGGTCACACATAAGTATGTGTCCACAGCATGTTTCTGTCTCCTCCAAGGACAAGTCTGACTGTTTCTGCATACAAATCGCTGCTTTAAAATATTCCAATTATACTCTTATCAGGAGTATTCTACTCCTGTTGAAACAACTTAAAATGCAGCTCCATTTAGCACCTTAGCTGAATAAAGGTGGTTGTCATCTCTACTCGTCACTTGAAATTTGTGGAACAGACTGAAACATTCCAACTCTTCAATGAATTGACATGACATTTTGTACACACATCCCCCATGGTAAACATCCAGCATCTGGTCAAATATATCAATATCCTGTCACATTTTTGTTTATGCTTAAAAAAAATACTAACACTGTAACATACAAACCTCTGAGGTTATTGTACAATTGGATTTTTCATCAGTGCAACCGTCAATACCATGGAAAAACGGTCCAAGCAGTCAGTGTTTTCCAAAGAGCTCCAGAAAGCGCAGTCAGCATGACAGCTAGACTTCCTGACATTACACAACAGGTCCTGTAATTATTATAAACTGGGCTGGGTAAGCAACAGCTGTACATTAAGTTGATTGGTAGTGTACCTACAGACAAATCAGTATTGAATTTTACACTAGAGATTTTTTATGTTGGTTAAAACAGCAGCTGCCTTGGTAACAAATTGACATTTATACAGATAAATCAGTGTTGCAAGCATGGAGCATTGTTTTGGTATTTTTACAGGTTAAAAAAGGGACAGGAATTGTTCAAAATTAGTGTGTTATGGATATTTGTAGGGACTTGGGACACAAAGCTTAAAAACGGGATGGTCCCAGTCAAACTGTGACATATAGTCACCCTATGTTAGCAGAAGAACTTGCTAAAACAAGATGGCAAATATTGTACTTACTTGTTAAGCCCATAGACTGTATAAAATATGAGCGTAGTATCCGTGACATCACCCATCTGTTTCTGAAGAGCTGTTTTGAGGCCAATCGTCGGAGGCAGCCATATTGCTGCTGTGGAGCCAGTGTTAAGTAAAGAGGCGGAGTTTGAGCCTTCTAGCCAACAGATACAGTGTTCCCGCAGTCAGCTGTGCCTCTCATTGGAAGACTCGTAATCTCAATATCTTCGAAATTGCAGCGTTAGAAAAAAAATCACCCCCCTCACAGTGTTAGCACACCGAGAAATGAGCTATCCAGACTACACTCGTCTTTTGTACCAGGCTGTAAACATGTTTATTTGTTTTTAGTTCTTTTTGTCCAACAAATATTGGTTGTTGAACGCATTTTGTGAACCTGAATCTTGCTCACAATGCTTAGCTCTTGTTGGGTCTTTTTTTTTCAAATTATCAGGTTTGGAGTCCCTTTTTCACGTTTTACCTTGTGATAGCTAAAATGGAATGGTGTTACAAATAACAGTAAAGAAAGCTTGGGTTTTTTTGTACATTTTGTAATGAAGCAGAAATGAACGGGTGAAAGATTATTTTTAAGCCAAAGCACAAATATTATTTAGAGTAGTTATTTCACTCACATACATGCATGCTCTATATGCAAGTCAGTCAGTACAGGCTTGAGTGTGACAGGGCCCACTCTCTCTTCCTTCTGTGGTTTGGTAAGTGGGGCTGAAGCCATGCTGGGCCTCGGATTTTGACATGTGTCCAGGTCTGCCAGAGTTTCTGCTATGGTCTTTGAATTTGTACTGCACAGACAGAGACATACTGTCAGGCATGCTGTCAGAAAGGACACAGGGACGAAGCAATAACTGACACCACAGCGGCTACTGTAAGTACATTATCACCCCTATAAACATTTTCATTTCACATTGATTTGGAAACAGGACGGCAATGTGTTTACACTCACTAGCTTGTATAGAATATAAAGCTACAGGGAGAAATGGATCTGATGCTTTATTGATGCCCGAAGGGGAAATGTCTCTCCAGGGATGAAACAGGGAGGTCACAGGGTGCACTGAACCTCAATAGCTACAAAAAAAAAGACATCCTTGGATTTTCTTTGGGCTCAATTTTTACATTCATGTTTTCACACATTTTCACATACTAAAGACAATAAATGGGCAATTGTGGTTTAATTAATTGTGTTTATTTTCTCATTTCTGTTGATAATTAGTCAATATAGACACCTCAAGGTGTCTCCAGTGCTAATACAATGAGGCTTTACAGATAACTTTTCACTTCACTTACACACCAGATAGAAAGGGCACACTTTTCATATCACTCAAGGGTTTCAATTTTGGCCTTAGCATTTTGTACTGACATTTAAAAACCATATGGAAAAAAATCCTGTATAAGGATGGTGAGATATGGGTTCCTCCACAGACTCAGTCACATGTTGCATTCAAAATTTCTTGACTGGAATTTTTTTCTCTGCATTTCTGCTGCTGCTTGTTACCTCTGAATGCAGCAAGTTCATGTGTCTTGTCTGAGTGGTGCTGAAAGGCATTCTGGGAGATAATGGAAATCGGTAAAACAGATAAGGTGATGGAGTGCAGAAGACAGATTCAATATTTTGGATGTTTTAACGTGTTTTCATGCACACATATCTGTTTTTGAGCATTTCTTTCTACGTATTTGTTTTACTTTGCTTTCTATGACTGCGTGCACGTTTTCTGTATTTTTCCTTGGCTGAGTGACACAGGCATATGGTATGTGGGTGTTTGGCAGATGCTCCTAATCACTGGCTAGCTTTGCATTTGTATGTGACTGTTTTCGCAAGAGATTCAGATTGGTAGCAAGGGCAATTCACTGCATTTCTCAATGTTTGTCAAAAAAAAAAGACAAAGATGCAGCAGGAGGCCGGCAGGGGGTAGGTTGGGGGATCTGTGTTCTGTAAAATGTGTGGTGCAGTGAGAGGGAAAAGGTGGGCTGTAGAAAAAAATCTGGTAATGGAGGGCGGAGGGTGTGAAGTGGTTTAGGGTGGCGACAAATGTGCAGAAAAACTGCTTAGATCTTTAGACCATGAGGTGTTTAGAACAATCTGTGAAGGATGACACAGTGTCGTAATGTTTCAATGTTTTCTCCTCAAGGAACAAGCTTATGCAGTCCTTTTACACACATTCCTTTGCTCTTTGCACTTATGCAGCTAGATTGATGCCCAAGCGGCGACCTCCAATCTAAAAATATGAGTCCAATGCGGAAGTGTTAAAAAACTTCGAGGATCCGCTTGAGGCTGGCTCCGGAAGTACCGGAAGTCACATACACATGAATGGTGAAAAGCCGATCTTTACAGCAGAAATAAACATGTTTACAGCCTGGTACAAAAGACGAGTGTAGTCCGGATAGTTCATTTCTTGATCGGCTCACACTGTGAGGGGGGGGGGGGGAGTTTTTTCTAACGCGGCAATTTCGAAGATCTTGAGATTATGAGTCTTCCAATGAGACTTTCGATTAATCAAACTCCGCCTCTTTACGTCACAATCACTCGACAGAAGCAATATGGCTGCCGCCGATGATTGGTCTCAAAACAGCGCTTCAGAAACAGATGGGTGACGTCACGGATACTACGTCCATATTTTATACAGTCTATGGTCAGTCCACCCTGAATCAAATCTGGGCCAGATAATAACATGCAGCAGTAATAGCTAAAACATTTTGTATTCATAGGAATAATTTGACATTTTGGTAGATGGGGGTGCAGGGAGGGCTACAATGCTTTCATTTATTTTTCGAGACAAGTAATGTTTGTTGTTGAAGGTTACATAACCAATTATTCAACCATCTATTTATTGGCTCAAACTGAAAATTGTGTTCATAATGCTCTGGAACCATTTACCCTTTTAAAGAAGTTTCATGTTCTGAATCTGGCTTTCTTATTTTCACCCCTATGAGAAAAACAAATGTGTAAAGACCTAATAGAGAGTTTTAGCACACCCTTAGCCACAGGGTTTACCTGCACAGTGAACAGCTGACATCAGCTCCCCCAGCTCTCCTCAGAGACCCCAGGTGTTAGTTTCCCAGATCACTCTACACACAGTTTAACTCACATATTCATTTTGCAAAGTAATTTACACCCCTTGCTGAAACATCCATCTGTGAGTCAGCGTGAAAGCTGCACTGACAGGGACCTTATATTGATGTGCTCCCAAGGTCACAAAATTAACAGTCAGTGACCTTGATCCCTACTCACATGCAGCTCAAAGTGACAGAGTGCATGTACATTGAGAACAGCAGGTGGTAGACATGATGCACCTTATAAGAGATGGTTATCCTGCAGGTAAAATATGACTTCAAGCCTCATGAATCTGCCCTTAAACCAGCAGCGATGAAGTCGACAAATGGAAATTTAGAGTCTGACACTGAGAGTGCAGCAGAGCATACAGAAGCCTCCTCCACAGCGGGGGAGACTGAATTGATCAAGTAAAGCCTGAATCCAGACATTTTCCTTTGAGTTACATCAGGTGTCGGGTGTAACAACTCGCTTTAAGAGGAAGGATGAAGTAATTGGGAAATCTCGTTGAAGAGGAGCGTTCACCCTTGAGGAATCTGAGGTCGTCCTTGTGCAAAACTACCCATCCCGCCCCCCACCCAGTCTTCCTCCCGCATCCCTGTCTCCTCCCCCTTCCTACAAAAAATCCCAATCCATCCTCCCTCCATCCCTCCCCCCTCCTCCTGCAGATCACCGTATTGGTCGCTGAGATGGAGCGACTGCGCTCCAGCTAGCGGTGAGCGCATAATCATGCGTTTGGTCTCTGCGAGTGTGGGATGCTGTACAAGTCCTCTGCATACAAGTGGACAGGTGTAGCGCGCAGTGCTGAGTGTGGGATTATAAGAAAGAAAGAAAACGCCCAAACACTGTGATATTACCTTTAAAAAAAAAGAAAAAAAAACCTACTGAGGCTGCTCTGTATCTGCAGCCGTGGAGGGCTTTCCCCCCTCCCGCTGTATATTTATGACAAAACGGAGGCAAATTATTCTGGTCACGTTTCTGGCTGACAGTCGGCTGTCCTGGAGCGCTGGAGTGAATCCGGGTCCAGTGGTCGAGGTATAGCGCAGCGCACCGACACCTGCAGTAGGATGTAAAGGGAATTCCCACTCACCAAACTGGTAAGTTTAACACTGGAATGCAGCACTTTTCACCTTTTTTCTTCCAAGAATATTGCGATATCGTGGTTTTGATTTTGTCTTTCCTACATGTGCATATACTGTACTCCCATTTACTTGGAAGGCGCTCAAAAGGAAAACAAGCTTGTGCTAAATGACACGCATGTTGGGGTGGATGGTCCAAACCTAATTTGAACCCGGACAGGAGGTGACAATAACAAATCACCTGCATGTCAAACCAGGACTTATGAGGGGCCAAATAACAGCCTCTGGACAAGTGATTTCAACCGCTTGCTTGCGTTTTTGGATAGGCTATCAGCGCTTATACGATAAAAAAAAAAATCCTTTAGCAGTTACCGAGCATTCTTGAATTTTAGATCTGTGCTACAACTATCAGAAAACACGTGCAACAGAAAGTAAAACAAACAAAAAAATGGACGGTGAGAAGAAACAGACGTTAAATGACTTGCTTTGCTCCAATAGGGCTCATAGTAATCTCGATCCTCCAAGACTCCCATTTCCAAGGGACCCTCAGTGATTGTTGATGTGCTTCAGTCACATGGATGAGCCACGCTTGACACGCAGGTGCCCCGTCTGGTCGTTTTTAAGAGGAATGCTTTACTTAACAACTAATGCTTTGATATTAACTGTCACAATTGCATACAGTTACACACAACACGTGATCAGTCAGTCTTGAACTAGTATAACCTCATGAGGACAGGATTTGAATGGATTGTTAATCAGGACTGTTCTGAATATATTTACCTTCATCACTCAGACTTGCAAAACAGCCAGTAATCGAAATATATGAATTTCTTTAGAGCTTGACAGGAAATCTGCATTTCTCCGCCTGTCTTGTGCGTTTATGTAAATTTTAAATCTGAGATGTGTTTGGTTTAACAGAGCAGCAAAGTGTTTGTGAAGCTCTCAATTTCCTCCAATCAAATCTTAGTGGTGATTTGGGCACCTTTACGCACACATGTGCAATCCGGTCTTGTTTCGCCATGTGTGACAGCACAGTCTCGTTTCTTGCTCTGTGGTGGATTCAACTTGTGAGCGTGTTTACTGGTCGGTGTTAAGGCGGCTCGCATACTGCTGTTGTGCAGTGTTTGCATTAGTGGTGTTTTAACACATCAATGAAGCGACAGAGGGTTGTTCTGATTTGGGGGATCAGGTGGTAAAGGACATGTTATGCTCTGTGCAGGAGGTGTTGGAGTGTGAGAGCTTCTGTCATAGTTTTTTGCTCTTTTAGCATTCCTTGAGTAATCTTTTGTGTTTGCTCATGTTACTCCATTGCTTGCTGGATTGCCCTGCAACACTTAATATTCTCCCACACGATTCTTCTTCCAATTTCACACACTCACCGAAATGTAATGCAACTTAGCCTACAGTACTGATGCAGTGTTATTATTTGGTTATGTAATTTGAGACCATGGATGCTTTCTGATATAGAAATATAGGATTTAATTGTAAACATGAATGAAATGAGAGGGATGCAGCTTGAATAGACAAAATGACAGAAATAAGTCTTTACCAAAATGAAACACTTAATTCTCTTCCAATTCCAATATACACTGGCACTGCACTGGAACGCCTTCTCTGAAAATATTTTAACCTAAGCTCCTCAAAAGCACTTACTTTTTGTCTTGAAGTGAACTCCCCTAAATACGGACTGTTCCCCCCTGAATAAACTGTTTTGATGAGAGTACTAACATGCAGATGACTAAGGTGTGGAAGCCAACCACTGCTTGTGTGTTTGAGCACACGTGCGTTTGTTTCCGTGAATACTCCCTGCTGTGGATCCCAATGGGATGATTGCTTTAATATATTTCTCATTTCCATTCACTCTCACTGGCTGAGGCAGCCTTGTGCGTTTGCTTTGCATGTGGGTCATTGTGTGTTGTGTGCATCTGTGTGCATGTATTTTTAGAGAAGCTTTGATGCTGCTGGTGGGGAAATATTCCTCCACACGTGTCACTCTCAGGCTTGATGCAGCAGTGTAGCTGAGATAGGCTGTCGTATTTTGTTTCAGGACAACTTTACGGCTGATGTGATGAGCTGGTTGAAAAGTCTTGTTTACCTTTAAGAGCATTGAAGAGGAGCCGGATAGTCTCGTTGTGGTTATTATGGGACATCAACAGTGTAGGAAGATTGATGTAAGAGCTTCTTCATTTTAATGAACAGTTCCAATAAGGCTACCTGTCTGTGTCGGATTAGTTTTGAATATGATATACTGGCTAAACACCTTTTGTTGTGATGTTTATTTTTCAAGTTTACAATACATGCAAACATTGACACAGCTACATTGTTGTTGTTTTTTCTAAAGGAATAAGGATGTTTTACGTTTTATTGTATCTTTTTCTAATGTCATTTCAGATCCTTATAGCTGTCATCTTAATCCAATTTGTATCATACCATTTAAACAAATGGATGTAAAAATGGCTGGACTGCAAGCAAAGCAGATATTGAATGAATATATAGACACAATCACATTTACTACTGAAATAACAGGCTTCACTGACTGTTGTATTAAATTAATTCAGTGACTTTATTTCTCCTTATTAGAACACTATTTCTTCCAATCTTTCCAGCAATGGAAACAAGTGGTAGAACTGTTTATTCTAATTAAGCACAAGACAGAAAGTGAAGCTTGCAAAAAAGTGGTTTAATGAGAGGCAGCCTCTGAACTTTCGTTCCACAAAAAAAGTGGAAATACAAAAAAATCTGCCTTTCAAATAGATTGAAGAGAGATTGCTTTCCCTTCTTTTAAGCACACCAGTGTTTACTGTGGGTATAACAGCACACTGCACTTAATTCCACAAGATGATTGCAAATGAATATCTTCCTCAAAGTGTAGGGACATTTAGAGCTGATACACACAAAGCAAATGTAAGACACTTCAGGAGAAAACTGAGAGAAAACATGGGATAATAAATCATTGAGGAGCAGAGTGGAGTGACCAGGATGGAATAGGCTATCAAGAGGAGGGAGACGGGGAAGAGAGGAGCCGTAAACAGAGATTTTATAGACTCAGGTGGAAAACCATAAATAGTGAACAGTTTTACAGTTGTTTTTTTGCATATTTATTGTGTATTAGGTATACTCTAATTACATATACATTTAAGTGATGCAAACACGTTTGGTTTATTAGTTGGCAGCTGACTTGTATACGCTGCAGGTGTAAATTAATCTCATTTACTTATACTCTCCTGGTTTTCTCATGAAGCCTCTTTAAGTGAGTATGGTAAATGAGTCCTTGAATATTTGGCTGTATTTATGTGTATTTGTTGCTCCACTACCCCTCAGGTTTACCCTTGCTTGTCATTAGTTCTGAAAGTACAGATTCCTGCAGTGGTGCTCTCCTCTCCCTTGGCTACTGATGTCCTGTCTGTAGGAGATAAATGACATTAATTGAGCTCCAATTGCCTTCTGGAGTGAAATAGCTTAATCATTTTAACCTGCCGCAGACAACTTCAGTCTTTCTTTTTCTAGTACCCAATCAGGACCACTTACTTCCCCGCTTTTATTCCATTACCATCAAATCCATTTTTCAAGTTTCTAAACCTCCTCATCTACTCATAGTCCAATAATCCATGTAACAAGCAGAAACAAAGTGTTGTTCATGGAGAACCTTTTCTCCCTGCTGGCATTGATCTGCTGAATGAAGGTTTGATTGAATTTAAACTCAGGGAGAACATTACACTTGATCAAAACTGCCCTGGATCACTGTTTCACCGTAATGCCTCGATAGAGGTATCCTGTAGAGTTTTTGACGACTAGCAGCACTACAGAGACATGTTTGATTTCTTCTTGTGCTCATGCATTAAGACAACATGTTAAGGGGTTTCACAATAATCTACATTGATCTACTAGTAAACACTGAGATACACGTTCTGCACCAGCAAAGGCAAGGAAGTAAATGACTTAAAGTACTTGAACATGTATGTTGTTAGTAGACAAGTTGTAAGCAATGCATATTTAAGAAAAATGTGCAAGATTTATTTAGTAAAGAAGCAAAATAATTCAACATTTGTGTTAGGCCTTAAGGATACAAATAATGCATCATGCAGGTATAACAGAATCTTTTTAATGAGACAAAAACATAACACACACTTAGAAGTTTTTTTTGTCATCTTTACCTATAAGTCTAAAAAAAGGAAACGGAGCAATTGGAAACTTGTCTCTAAAGCTCACACGCAGGTATGGTAACATGGAGTGTTACAGCATACAGCTTAATCTGTGACCTTTGAAGGAAAAAAAGATTGCTGTGAAAGAAACTTTCCACTTCAAGTTGATGTTGTAGATTTTTTATTTCCTTCAAAACTTAAAGATTTGTTGGACAAGCTGGAACCTAAATAGTTCAGTTCAGGTGTACACCTCACAAAATAGAGATTGAGGGGTGAAATGGATCATGTTTCTTCAGCAGCTGCTAATCTTGAAATTACACAAAATAACCATCAGATTCTCAAGGCACCCCTTGCCACGCTGCTCACATTTTTGATGCTCTAATGCTGTTTCAATATTCTTTATTGAAGCTAATATGCAAGCATGAAAATGAGACCAATTGGAAAAAAGTACAATTCAAACTGGCCTGCTGTAGTAGCAGCCCAAAGTGAGGAAAATCTTAAGCATCATCAGAGATCATGTGGTTAATGTAGCTTAGTAAATCAATAGGTGTGTCAGCAGGGGCATGTCTAGGCCATTCCGACTTGGGTGGCTGTTAAGTATCTACTAATGTAAAGTATCATACAATTGTCATATTCCTGTGTATATCTTCTTTTTTTTTTCAAAAGAGTGTTGACCCATAAATCTTCAAGGTTTAATTGTTTAAGCTAAGATGATGGCCCAAAGTCACGATTTAAGGCCTTAACATATGAAAATGTGCTACACTGAAATACAAAGACACTCATAAAAGCCTGTTGCAACATGTCCTAAATAGTTGATTAAAACACAATTCCCACCTCTGATGGGAAGAGCCAATCATAGTCTTAAGATTTTGGAGTGGCACCAGGGTTGGCCTATCAGATCTCATAGAAGGGCATGCAGTGCCACCCGTGGCCACCCTTTTGACTTTGACTGTTTTAAGTAATCATCTATACTCAACTTTTGTGTGATCTAAAAAAAAATGTTGCAGGTCCAGGATCAGACTTTGATTTCATCTGGATTACCTGCTTCTGTTGGCTCACTCTAAGGAGCTGGGTTACTGGTATCATTTCTTTTGAGTCTGGGCTTTGCAATCAACTGGACCTGCCTGGGAGACAACGCACCAAAGTCATGTTCCTTGAGACAGAAGCCACTCTTACGAAGCAGGCACATGACAAGGGATATTGAATCAAACTGTATAATCTTTGAGCCTGTTGTTGATGGAATATCTTAACACCCTTTAGAAGATGTGACAGATATATTAAGTTTGTCTAGCTTTAACTTCAGGGGCCGGGATTCTGCATCACCTCTTTGTTGATACCTGTTTTAAGTTCTATGGAAAAAAAAACATATATAATAATGGTCAAAATCTATGCAACTGAGGTCAAGACTTTAAGATGCCAGTTCACCTGACCTTCCCTGTCTACAAAATGTCTTTCAAACTCTCAAGCCCAATTTGAGACCATTCTTAGTACATCATCAGAGCTATTTTTTTCAGGCTTTGGAAAGCTTTCTCAAGAGCAACTGAAGACACTTGAAGTAATAGTCTCATAGACTGAATGAAACTCCTCATGACAAGTAAACTGATTTTCGGGCCTGACATAGGAGCTGTGCAAAAGAAAAGTGAAGAAAACAGCATAGATAAGCACTTCCGTCATACTGAGTCAACACATTCTGTTTGAGATTTCACATGTTTGTGTATTTGTTTGTGTATTCACATGATGCATTTCTGTGCATGTGGGTGCGGGTCACAGCCTTAACTCAGTCAGGCTTGTTGTCACACAAACAACTGTTGGTCTGGTGCTTTGTCACCAGAGAGGCAGTGAAGTGACCACAGACCCCACTCAGTGACATGAGTGTTTATTCACAACATTCCCAACACAGCACAAATCAACATGTCTTGGTGCAGGAAAAAGCCACATAAGTGACTGTTATTGGACAATCAGCGAACTCTTGAAGACAAGCTTTGTTAAAATCAAAAGATGGAGGGAGGCAGTGATTATCACAGCCAATCCTTTGAGACAGCACAAGGGATGTAAGAGTTCTTACAAGTATAATAGCAATAATTGATGCTGCAATGCCTCTCTATTTTACCCTGGTTTTATTGTCTCATCGTCATTTTCGCTAATCATAGCTATTCTTTTTGAATGTGCGGGTGAACAGCCTTTACAATCGCTGATTTAAGTAACAAACTCCACTTGTTCAAACTCAGTCTTCCTTCATTTAAGCAGATTTCCCACTTGAATTTGATTTCTTCTTGCTTTAAAAACCCATGATTGCATGACAGCAAGACTTGATTAGTCCTTACCGGTGGGCGGTGCGTGTAATAAAAAAATTACAGGCTTTCAACGTCATAGCTTCATATAAGATACCAAGTAGTGTCTCAACAAATGGTGGAGCCAAATGAAATCCAACGAACAGGCTGTCAGGCGATAATGATGCTTCACACCCTGTGGACCAGATCTGTCTAGAAACCAGTGTCTTCTTCCTGTACAGAACGGTTTCTACAGATTAAAGGTTTCCAGGCTAAAGATTAACCTGCTCTCTGTAGCTTTCTTGTTGATATTCTGGCAGCAGCCTGTCAGAATTGTGTGTTAGGAGACATGAGTCTTTATTTTACCTACAAGATTTCATTCTGTAATAGCAACAAAGTGTTAAAGGCTACCTATGCTGTTGCATCACAAACAGCTCCTGTCAAAAGTCATGGAACAGTCCCTCCTGACAATCTAGAGGGATTACACAAAGATATCGCACCATGTAAAAGCAAAGAGCCATGCGTTTGAGATAAGATGGATGGTGTAGAGGGGAGGTGAGGCTGTGCATGTGGGACTTTTCAAAAGAGAGATGGATAGAGGTAGTGAGCAGGGAACAAACATTCCCCTCCAGCGAGCACACGGCTCTGCACGCCCCTAAGCCTCCCTCCCATCCATCACTCCCTCACACCTACCTCCCACTTTCATCTTACCTCCCGTTACCAAGCAGTCCCTTTGTCATGAACTTGTCTTAGTCAAAAGTATGGATGGGATTCAACACTTTCTTAAGCACACAAGATGTCATTCACCTCGTTTGGCAATCCATCTTGCGCCATATCTGCAGAGAGCATATGGGTGGGGAGAGTGTGTAGGGACTTGGGCTGGCAGTGGGTGGCTGTGTGGGTGGCTGTATGGCAGTTAGCAATACATTGCATCTACATGGTGTTCTTGAAAATCCTCAGAAGATTTGGCACAAGTAATGATTAACCATTGAACATTTACAGCACAAAGTGTTGCTTTATCTCACATCAGGAGGAGCAGTGTTGGTTTAAACACAGTCAGAGTCTTCTTCTTGTAATAAACATACAGTTTTCCGTTTGTTGGGTGCTGTTTCATTCAAACTCCATTTCTCCTGAAGTTCCTGAAGGTTACTGGATCAGAGACAGTCGGTGGAGTGTGATGTTGTTGCTCTCACTGAGCAAGTTGTGTTGTTGGCCAGGCCAAGCTGGATTTCTGGGAGCCTGCCAGGGATGCTGCTGCCCAGCTGGTGGTTGCTTGCTGTTAGCGCTGCTGGAGGAATTGAGTGGGAAAATTAAGCCTTTGATCGATTGTCTCACTGCGGACATTAGGAATACCTAAGACAGCTATGAGTCAGCGTGCTGCATGCACCATCATCCTGTTCGCTTTCTCTCGTTTCCCCCTTCTTCCCTGTCACTCTCCTCTGTATCCCTTTCTTCCCCAAATGTCAACCTTTGGTGTCAGTCCCATAGAATCAAAAGAGCCCAGGCTTCTTTCTAGTCCCAACATGTGACACTGACATTTTACTGCTTAACAAGGATGAAACCATCAAAGGAGGAGCAGATAACAATTTCTCCACGGATAGTAACCTTAAATAAACCATAATACAATGCTGCTACACTTTCATCTCTATGCATCTGTAGTCAGATACAATGCCCTCTTGCAGAGGTCTCTTTTGTTATCTGAACAGCCAGCCCTTGCTTCCTGTCACAGTCATTTATTTTTCCAATCTATTTTTTGGGGAAAAATACATTCACATCTACTTTGGTTATTGTTATCCTCAAGTAAACAAAACTGACGGTTCCTGTCCCTGAGGTGGACTGAGGCACAGAAGCTCACTGAGTAGCTGGATGATTTCCAACTGCAGAATACAAACCACTGCAGCAGGTATAGTGATTAAAATAAGAACTTCTTTCCACCACACCATTGTGTAACTAACTCAAACATGAAAGGTGTTGTGCTCTACTAAACAAGACTTTTCACATTAACACTAGATAGTTAGATAATAAGTAAAACCAAGACAGTGACACAGTCTGAAAATAGAAGGGGTTTTTTTTGTGTGTGTGTTGGGGGGGGGGGGTTGTTGCACTCTTAAAAATATGCAACCTACGCATATTAAGTTTTAGAGAGGGCACAGGCTTAGATTTAAATAATTAGCAAACTGAAGTCTCACGTGTACCGACCACATTAAAATTGCCTAGGACTGAGGCAAAAGCGGAAGAGTGCCCTCAGGCCCGGTGCAGGATCAGCATTTTTCAGCACGTAGCAGCAGGATGGACAGCAGTCATCACACAAAAGGCCAGATTTAATAAACCCTTTCTGCTTCAGTTCAGCCATGTTGGGAAACGTGCGTGCCGTTTATCTGACAGGTGCATTGGCCTGGAAGTGCAGTTGTCATCTGAGGTGCATCTTATGTGAAATAAGTGAAGTGTGCCTCTATCTATCTAGGCAGGATCACAGGAATGACATTATGGTGAATTTAAGATTTTGTGTAGTTTGTAAAAGTCAGGTGCAAAGTCTGTTTTACAATTAAGTAGAAAAACAGCCCTGTAGAATTTAAATGAAAGCAGTTATCATACATATACATATTTAATGTCTGACAGAACACAGGAGAAAGAGAATAAACTGTGTCACAAAGTCACCATTCCCAACTGCACAGTGAAGTCGTATTCCTTTGTAATGAAAAGGGCTATAGATGATGTGATGACCATAGACTTCACAGAGTTAAGACTGGAAAAGGGATCAATATTGGGGGCTACTTGTCTGCTGCTCCGTCTGCTTGCCTATAGCTTGCTATCCCTAGCGTGTTAGGAGTGTCTTGTCTAGTGAAATTTGTCTTGCAGCTAATGTACATAATAGCTTTCCTACAAAGCTTACAGACGGGCAAGACTTTTGTCTTTCCTTCCTTCATATTAAGTCCACATGATGTAATTTCTGAGGTGGAGACTGTAAATCACTGTTCTGATCTCTGTTGTTTTCTCACCGTGACCTAACTAAAGGCTGATCTATACTTCTGCGTCTCCCCTACGCAGCAGGGGCTGACGCGGACATGAGCACCACATACTTGAGCACCACATACTTGTGCGTCGATGTGTCCGTGTCGCGCAGCAATTCTCTGCCGAAACGCTTGAGGGCAGTGCGGTCTATCTGATAGCTGGTTGCCTGCTTCCGGCCCCACTTCGATCTCTGTTCACTTTTCCACAGCTATGTTAATCTACAGCTGATACATGTTACTGTTTATCATACAGACATGATTACATGAAGAATAGAGAGGAGGAGATGAAATACACGGGCGATGTGTGGCCGATGTCCCGGATCCCAGAAGTGATATAAATACAAGCCGCCAAGTGGACCAATCACAGGGCTTGCGGTCCGCGTCGATTCTACATGTAGTTACATTTTGGAGGAGTTGCATGTCAGCTACGGGCATAGGCCTCTGCGTTGGTACGGGAGCTACGTGGACCCCTGGCGTAGGCTACGCCGTCGATTCGACGCAGAAGTATAAATCAGCCTTAACGCTACCTGACCAGCTTCCAAGTTATGTCAGTCTTGTGAAAGGTAGAAGGTCAATGTTCGAGTCTTGTGAGATGCAAGATACCGGGCAAAGTTTGCAAAAATAATACCGCAAAATCTCAGTAAGCCAGATCACAACTTTGAAACTGTGCTATCGACCGGATCGTATAACATTTTCACCAATCCAGGGGGTACTCAGATCTTTAACATTATGATTTGTTACATTTTTGGATCTATGAGTCTGTCCCCCTCAAGTCTGTAATCTTATTATTTAAATACCTTATTGTTAGCTTAAATCTTTGATCCTTTATCCATATCAATTTCCTGATGTAGCTTCTCATTGCAGCAAATATGGGAAATATGCGTTTAGCCAACTAAATGATTAAACATTATCACCGTCGCTACTTGGCACAAGAATTTACACTTGGTTAAACTAATCAACCATATTTTTAGTATTCTAGGCCTAAAATGCTGGTCATAATTGTGCCTAAGCTGAAGTGCAGCCATCCACCGCTAGTTGGAGCTATAGCCCCAGTTAATGGCTACTGCCATTAATGCTATTATGCTACAATGCTGTTATGCTCGACTACCTGCATGTAAACAAGCTCAGATGACAGATGGTATCTGGTAGTGCTGTGGTTTGGTAGTATTTTGATCAAGAAAACTGAGATATAGTTGTATGTGCTGTGTCTGTGTTAAACTGGCAGCTGGCTCCACAACCAGCTTGTGGATGTTAAACAGCATAGAGGAATGAAGGCTGGTAATGCCAGCTCTGCTAACGTTAAAGTCAACTTTATTTATATAGCACATTTAAAAAACAACCGCAGTTGGCCAAAGTGCTGTACAAGATTAAAAAACAAAATCATAAAAACAAATAGTAATTAAAAAAGAACCAATATTAAAAACACAATACATAACACAAGAAAAAAGCCACAATAAAAAAAACAACTAAAATAAAATGTTGGATGTCTCGCTCAATAGGTATTAAAATCCAGTGCGAAGAAGTGTGTTTTAAGTAGAGATTTAAAATTCTCAAGTGTCTGAGCATGCCTCATATCAGGAGGCAGACTGTTCCACAGTGTGGGAGCAGCCACCGCAAAGGCTCGGTCAACTCGAGTTTTGAGCCTCGTTCTCGGAACATCTAAAACCACCTGGTGCGTTGACCTGAGTGCTCTGTCCGGAGTGTGCATGTGCAAACACTTACTCAGATAAGGTGGTGCCAGCCCATGTAAGCTTTTAAAAACCAACAACAAAGTCTTCAGAACATCCATAGTAGTCATTTTAAGTGCTATTTTACCAAGACATACCTACAAAACATATCAAATTAAAGAAATACTGTACACCGTGTTGTTTAAGACACAGCTTGGACCAAGAGCATGGTTTACTGTTTGTCTTTGTGATGGGCAGAAGTAATTTAGCCTCTGCAGGAATCTTTCCATCAGGAGAAAAAAGCAAAACACAGCTTGGAGTGTGTGTGTAAAGTGCATGCAAGAGCGCACAGGAAAAGACTAAATTAGAAAAAAGGGAGTGAAACTGTACCTTTCACTCTGACAACAAGATGTAGCAGAGCATGCACCCGCTGATATTGACAATAGTACTTGACAACCTGTCATCTTCTACCAGACACCTATAATAACCCTGACGGCCAGATCCAGGAAGCTATGCAGTCTTGGACACTGTCAGTATGTTATTGTTTTCGAGCAAAGCACAGAATGTACAGCAAAAGAGACAGGGAATTCAATGAAATCATCTGAAAAGCCAAAGTCAGTCCTCCAGTTAAATGTTATGCATTTGATTCCATACTGATCCAACATGTCATATAATTAAGCTTTCATCATATGATTGTATATCATGCGGTTGATTGATGACTGAGAACATGGGTTTACCACAACCAATTAAAGACAATTAAGACTAAAAAAAGATCTTCACAGTGGTTCACAATGAGGGATTTACCACCGAAGTGTAAGTGTCAAGAAGATATACACTTCAAATACTGGTGCCTGTTTGTTTGGGTTGTTTCCCAATATATCATTGTTGTAACAGTAATTTAGCTTGCCAGTCCCCCTTCCCTTCTGTCTGACTGTTCAATGACACCTCAGCTGGGTATAATTTATGGTGCTGAAGTTTCACCTTGCTCTCAGCAATTTTCTGTTGCAACATATAACTTAGAGGTGCATCAACTTCCTCACAAATACACACTTAGACACACTGGTTGGTTGAAAGAGCATGCCACAATATGATCAAGCACAATGTACATATTGGAACCAAACATTATTCCAGCTGACTGCAGAGCACAATCACACACTTCTCTGCAGCTTCATTTTCAATCTCCAGGACCACAAACTGATTCTCTGAAACTCATTTAAAATGGATCTGTTAATCCAAATGAGCCAGAGTTTTAGCAATTCCCACTGAGAGTCACCAGTTCTCGTGATCATCAAAAATAGACCCACAGTTCACCACCCTGCCTACACGTTTTAATTTACTTATTCCCTCCTGCGCTGTAAATAGTAAAATATTGTGACTTTTCTTGACCGCAGGCCAGAGACACAGCTGTTCATATAAAGGGATTCTGACATTTTGTCTTGCCTCTAAACCACACGCTAACACAGACTTTTCTACTGCTTCGTCTGTAGCCTTTCATATCTCTTACCAGTTTATCATCACACAGTACTAAGTATCCATTATCCCACCACTGATTGTGGCTCATTGTTTCTCTTAGTCATAGAATAGCATAAATTACTCTTGTGGAAAGCTTTTCAGTCCGCTCATTTCACCAGCACACACTCACTCCCTTATAATCATTGGCAGTACTGTAAAGTGAAACAGAAGATGGCCTGTTGTTTGATGTGACTGATCAAATCAGATACACGAAAATAATTTCCCCCTTGTAAAAAGATCAAATGAACATGCCTCTCTTTTGATTTCAGATTAGCAGTGATTATAAAAAAAATACTTAAGTTGATTGTATGTTAACATTACAAGCATTATTCATATACTATTAAAATACCACGTGTGTCAGTTCCTAATATTCATTGACTGTCTGGTTTCAAATAACCCTGACATGAGATGAAAGATGCAGTATTGACATGTCAGTTGCCTCTGTGATAAGTGGAAGTTATTGACTGGTAATATTAAGTGTTTCTTTGTTTATGCCATGATTCTCAGAAGCACCATGTTTTCAACCATGTTGAACACATCATGTGATTTCATACGGTCACAGCTCACTGAATGTTCTTGTGCTTGGTGTGAATGTTCTCAAACACAGGCTGGATCTAGATTGAAATGCATTTATTCTCAGGACGTTGTCTGTGTGATCAGATAATTATGCTTTAATCCCTAAGAAAAGGTTCTATTGTGAGATCAGTATTTTTTCGATATTTTAGGGATGGGGGAATGCTTAAAATACCCTAACATTTTAAGCGCTCTGTTTTTATTCATTAATGTCATGTAATTCCTACGTCTGTGACCTTAGCTGGAGTTAACAATAGACCCATTATTTTGTAACTGCAGTTGGTAATTAAAGGAGGGAATATATCTAATTTGCTTGTAACTATTTTATGCAGTGCTGAAAATAAGACCACAGGTACCCATGAGAGGATGAGATGGGGAGTGTGTTTCTGTACTCCCTTGCCTTAGGCTTGTTAAATTGGCAGATCGATGATGCTTTAAATCAATGTTCCAGCAACGCCATAAACCCCTTGGAACCCATTAGTGGATTAAGATAGACCACTGGTCCATGCTGAGCCCTGTTCTGCCCGAAGGTCTTTTCCACATGACAAATAGAAGGAAAAACTGTGAAATAAAACAAAGGGAAAAGGGCAAATAAGAGGGTGTGAACAAGGGCCATGGTAGAGAAAAGGTTGACAGCAAAGGCTGGGGTCAATGCTGCCGGTAAGGACACACCTGTAGCTCCTCATTCAGACACTCAGGGAGCAGAATTTTCTCACTGTATTCCAACCCAGGGTCTTATGTAATCAACAAACACTTCTAATTCTTTCCTAAGCACAAGAGAACATTCAACCAGCCATGAATAATATGCTCCACATGCAGAGTAGTCTGTTTCAGCTAGTAAGCTGAAAAATGAACAGAGCGAGAATGGATGTAGGAGAGCAGATGAAAAAGAGGGGGTGTTGGGAGAAGATGCCAGGGGAGTCGGTCTTCCTCTGATAGCTTTGTTTATGTGCCACTGTCTGTGGATCATTGATCCATTCGTCTTCATTACGTCTCCATGTGAGAACTATTAACTGCTGCCACCCTCAGTTGGGTGCCTGCTATGTTGACATGCAGTGCACGGTCTCCCTACCAGCCCACCAATGTCCCTGCCACCTCCTCTCTTGTAGGGAGAGGCTGACAGTTTTATACTGCTTGTGGAAAAAAGGATACAGGGATTTTAACAGGAGGATGTTTGAAGTGTCATTTACTAGATTTGTACAGATGTTAATTGCTTTCACAACATGGGTTATAGATCACGGAGGAACATGTACTGGTAGGCAGAGGCTGATACACATACTGGTGTTGTCAGCCTCCTACACAGCTGGAAAGGAAGTACTGGGAATCAGCGGGTACACCAGTCACTGCACAGATTATAAGTGACAGTAATTTATAAAACTCTGCAAATATCAACTTGTTTTAGGAAAATTATCGTGAGATAACAAATGACAAAAGTCAGTACTAACAAAGAGAGCAACGTAAGTCCAAGCTAGCAAGATGTCTTCAATCTGAGCTTTTCTGCCAATGATACGAATATCTTTATGTGCACTGGTATCAGAGGGATACGTGGTATGAGCCAATGCTGTAGAACAATTATCTGGACAAACAATGGGATCAGATCATCTCTACAGGTTAGGTTTACTAATGTGAACAGCATGTAGAATGTTACTCATGACTCTACATTATTCATCCTGCAAGTTTTTCTTTTAACCCATATAACATGATAATAAATCAAAATTCTTCCTCTCATGCCCAAGAGAATCCTGGTTACATCTTTTCAAGAGGATTCAGCATAGTACATATGAACAGTAGTCACAGTAAGGAAATAAATCCCCAGTGGTTTGTTAAACTGTGATGACTGCTCAGGTTCCTGCTGAGTCCCTGCTTAATGCACTCATACCTGCAAATTTCCCCCAAGAGACACGCTGCTCCTATTTCTCTCTGAGCTGTTACCATTGTCTATGCAAAGTATGTTGTTATCCAACTGCTCGAGCTCAGGGAGACATCATGGGTCATCAGCAGCAGATTGAACAGCACCCCATGACTCCAATTGACTGCCAAGATCACTTTCACCTCGCTGTGTCAACTCATAGCATGCCTGGCTTGTGAAATCTGACAAGTTTAACTTGTACATGTTGTACAGTGTTATTTTTGAGTAAATATAAGAAAAAGCTGCTGGTAATTGCTTGATCTTTCTCTTTCCTCAGTGTGTCTTTCTCTAACTCTTTTTTCTTTCTATGCCTTGTTTCTTTTTCCATCACAGAATCAACCCCAGATCTGGCCATTATCCTCATCACTGCCTCGTTTCAGCCGGAGGAAAAGGAAAGGCAGAGCATGGTCAGGTGTGGCTGCTACTGTTGCTATGAGTGAAGGAGTGCTGTGGCGTCAATGGAGACCGAAGGCTATCGTGACCTCCTAGAGACCAGCGATGGTCAGGGGGTAGGCCTGCTGGATGGAGGGGGCGAAGTGGGGGCAGAGGAGGGTTGGAGCACACCCTACCCTCTGGGCCTCCAAGTATCTTTGACCACTGTGCTGATACTGGAGCTAGTGTTGGGCTTCAGCAGCAACCTGACTGTGCTTGTGCTTTACTGTGCCCAGTCTAATCTGGTGGATTCAGTCAGCAACTTGGTCACAGTCAACCTCCATGTGCTGGACATACTGGTCTGTGTGCTGTGTCTGCCACTGACGGTGGCTGTGATCCTGCTACCAGCCAATGGAAGTGGAGTCAGCAGCCTGGCAACGCTGTGCTGCTTTCATGAGGCCTGTGTCACATTCACTAGTGTCGCCACAGCAGTCAATGTGTTGGTGATCAGTTTGGACAGATACGACATCTCAGTCCGTCCAGCCAGTCGCCTTCTGACCCCAAGGCGTGCCGCACTACTCCTGGCTGCAGTGTGGGCTGTGTCTCTCGCTGTTTTCTTCCTGCCTTTCCTTGAAGGGGATTTCTTCTCTTCGAGTGCTGAGGACAGTGAGGATGAGGAGCCGGAACACCAGAAAAATGACTCTTATCTCACAACTGGACTGATCCCAGTTTTTTCCTCCATCTCTCCCTCCTCCTTACCTACAACTCATCCTTCCTCCCCTTCACACCACCTGCCTCCAGGATGGCAGAACAGGACACTGCTGTGTGTAGGAGGGCAGGGTTATCACACAGGCCTGGCTATGTATTACCACTTGTTACTCCAAGTGCCATGCTTTTTCATTGCTGTGGTTGTCATGTTGTTCACCTACTCCAGGATTCTACAGGCCTTAAATATTCGCATTGGATCTCATATGATGAGAGGTAAACGAACCAAGGACTCCACCTGCAGGATACGCTGCAGGAGGAGGAAGAAGAAGGACCTGAGCCTGCCAACAGAGGTAGTATCCTCAAACCAGAACCAGAACCTCAGCCACCCTCCTCTCATCCCTTCACCCACCCCTACACCCACATCGCCTCCAGCAATCTCCTCCATGCCTCAGGGCATGTCTGACAGTGGAGCAACAGTCACTACTGTCAGTACTGCTGCCACCACCCCCATCGCCACCACACCTGCCACGCCTGCCTCACCAACACCAGCTTCAGCCTCAACTCACGCCCCAGCCACCACACCGCTGCCAGCCTCCTCCATGGGTGTACAGGCCTCAGTTTCAGCTATCATTGCCTTGAGGAGGGCAGTGCGCAGACACAGGGACCGTCGAGAACGGCAACGGCGTGTCCTCAAAATGTCCTTGATTATAATATCCACCTTTATTGGCTGCTGGGCTCCTCTGTCTGCAGTCAATGTTCTGATCCTGTGCATGGGTCCAAGTGATGGCTTGGTGCGGCTGCGCCTCTGTTTCTTGGCAATGGCATACGGAACCACTATTTTTCATCCTCTGTTGTATGCTTTCACCAGGCAAAAGCTGAGACGTGCCCTCAAAACACGAGTAAAGAAAAGGGTAGTGTCACTTCTTCAGGTGGACCCGGCTCCTAGCGGGGGGACAGTTATACATAACTCCTGGGTCGAAGGGGGAGGTCAGAGGAAGACTCGTAAGCCACGGGTAGAGGCCAGTGATGGCACTGATCGATGCCTCACAGATGCAGTGAGGGAATGAGGCTGGTCTTAGTTTGTATGTGTGGGTGTGAGTCTGAAATAAAGAGTTGTATGTATCCTACCAATCTGCTAAAGAAGGATTGTGTGTATATTCATGCAAAATGAAAAATGAGAACCAGGTAGTTTACAAAGGTCAGGACAAATCCCATGACCTGTGATTCCATGTATATGTGGAGACAGGTGAGTCCTGAGCTCTAATTAGAGCCCTCTTTCTGCTCTCTTTTCACATGACCTCATTAGTCCTTGTCTGACTGACGAGGTGGCAAACGTGTCTCCTTGGAAACACCAAGCATCATGACAACACTTTAGCCATGGCTACTGAAAATACCAGAGTACACCCTACGTGTACAGTAAGGGTTAGATAACAGCAAAGCATAAATAAATGCTCTTGTGTGCACTTTCAACTTGCATGTGCATGTATATATGCACAGATAAACAGACAGACATAGACACGCACATGCATACACACATACAAACACTTATTGCACACTGATCAATATCTTATCATTTATTTTGTCATTATCTGTGAAAGCACACCAGTATCTACCTGCACAGATATTCTCAGTGAGAATGATATTAATGGAAGTCTAGGTTTCTTTTTTTCCAGTTTTTATTTTCATGCCTTATTTGAGTTGTTTCAATATCTCATGGTGCTGAATGTCCTGCTGTATGTTTACAACAACGTCTCAAAGCAACAGTGTTTACACATACTGTAAATGGTAAAGTAAATTACTAGCGGGTAAATGCAAGCATTCAGATTCAAAGTTTACAGGATCAACCACCAGGAAACTGCAAAAAAAAACAGATTCAGATTTAATTTAAGCACCATCATTTTGCGGAACATGTGGAAGTTAAAACTCTAAGGCATGGCTTTATTTTTTGTTTAATGAATTTTAAAATGAAGGTGAGGATGTGTGAGCTGGATGTTTGCATGTTTGCATAAATGGATTTGAATGTGTGTGCGTCCAAGATTATGTGCAATAAATCATAAGCAAAGCAATGACCCCGAGGATGTGAACAAAAACAGAATGTGAACATGGAATTGTAGGTTTTCTATTAATGGTTTGCTTAGCAAGGGAAAGGGTAGGAAAAGGGACTTGGTATTCTTCTAACAACAAAAGCAACTTACCAGGAGCAATTGTAAAACTACACAGTTCACTGTAATACTACTGATATTGTATGACTTCAGTTTTTTCAAGTGGAAATAAAAGGGCAACATTTTGTAAAAAAAAAAAACATTAAAAGTGTGTCACTGATGATAAACAAGCTTCTATAATCAGAGAAATCCCCAACTCTGACTTGGGACATTTCTTGGTGTAAGCTTTTTGAGCTCTGGAGGGCAGAGTCACTGCTTTTGGCAGCACTTTGGACAACTGCAGAGGCAGACAGGCCACTGTCAGCTTCTGGACTGAGTCCTGGACATATAACTATATATATATATATATATATATATATATATATATATATATATATATATATATATATATCTATATATATATATATATATATATATATATATGTCTATATATCTATATCTATATATATATATAGATATATATATATAGATATAGATATATATAGACATAGATATATATAGATATATATATATACACACACATGTCTCTCTTTTCTCCTCAGGGCTTTGTGTCTCATATCCAAACTTGCTGGAAATGAAACAATAAACCAGCCCTCAATCAGCTGTTGTATAATGAGTGTTACAGTGGGTAAAGATTTATGTAAGTAAGTAGATAACAGTACACTTCTATCTTTATATGGGAGAGATCTTGGGCTTTAGGATTTCTCCTTCATTCTCACCTCTTTTACACCACTTGTGAACCAGATGGAAGACAATAATTATTGTGTATTCATGTACATTTTTCAGGGATGTAAATATTGAAGTGTCTGTTGGGTTTTAGTAAAAAAAAAAAAAAAATGAAATCATCACAATCATCTGCCGGACAGAAAATCAGCCATTGTGATAAACTCTGAAGGAGTTTAAGGTTACTGTAAAGAGAAGTAATTGTATTTGTGTTAAAACTGTTTGTGTGTACACTGTATTGTACAATAATGACATTGTGTATAGAGAAACATTAGTATTGTATAAGATTTATATAATGTGTTATTATATAGAACAGAAAATAATCTGTATTAAAAAGGTGATCTATCTAAGAAATGATTGGTCCACTGTGTTGGTTTTTACATGTCTCCTGTTCAAAGAATTGGTTGTTTTCAGATATTGATTTCTCAGGGATTTAAAATATTCAGGAAAATGTATTTTATACATGTCTGCAAAGGTAAATTGCATCTGCTAAGAAGTGCCTCTGATTTTCAGACGCATTTACCAGAGTCATCCTGGATATATCTAACCACCAAAGAACGGTAAGAATCTGAAAAGTAAATGCAGTAATGAAACACGACAATTTTCTAACTTTTTTTATTGTGAGTAAGAGCCCTTTTAAATAAAATGTAATCACTGGGCTTCCATCACAAATGCAGCGGTGTTTCTACGGTCAACCCAGGAAATGCCTCTGATCTATCAAGCTCAGTGTAACTTGAGACTTCCTCCATCCCTCTTCATTTGCCCCTTGCTGACCACATCTGTGTTTTTTTCAGCTGTCCCTCCCTTTCTGCATCTCTTGTTCCCACTTCCCATTTCTCTGATCCCTAAATATAGAAACTCTGTCCCAGAAACTTGCAGTATTTAGTTATGACTGTGATGAACCCGGACTAAAGGCACCCTGTGATGTGATTACCGTGCTAATTATAAGCACTGATGAAGATGAATATTGTTAGTCAGGTATGCGTTTGATGAGACAGCTCATTCTCTAGATGTTGACTCTTCTTGTTTTATTTTACCAGCACTCTGTCTGCACATGTGTGTGTGAATGTTGCCTGACTGCTTGGTGCAGTGAATCAACACTGTAGATACCTCCATCCTGCATTACAATCTCATCAGTCCCCTCCTCTTTCACACCCTCATTTAGTTATTCCGCTGGTCTGCATCTCCTCTCTCATCTCTTATCCACACTCAGGCCCTCCAGAACAAAGCAAGGAACAGCTGCAGCGTCTGTGAAGGAAGGAATGTCACCTTGGGGGATGACGCTGGAACAAAAATGGGAGAGAGAGGGGGAGAGAGAATGAGATGCAGAAAATAGGGGGGATTAGGGGTAAAAAAGGGAAAAGATTGGAGGCATAGACGCTAGCATGAAGACATCATATGACTAATCAAAAGACAGCTCTGCGTCACTGCTGAGCACCGTTTAATGAAAAAGAAAGCAAAAACCAAGTGCAGAATTATAAGATTTATAACCTATGGTCTACTGTTTTCTACCTCAGTTGTCCAAGAGGAGTTAATATAGCTCTGCCTATCTTACTGTGAAAATGTGCTCCCATCTGGTTGTCACTCAAAAACACACAAGTCATAAGTCAGAATTGTCCTGAAGTAAATAAAGGGGTCTATTTCATGATTTACGGCAAGATATTCAACCAATGGCAACTTTGACAAATGTTTTGGCCAGTGTGTGAGTTCAGTAATGGATGGGATGAAGCCGCTGTAATATGACAGGACTTTCAATCATCAATCAATCAATCTTTATTTGTATAGCGCCAAATCACAACAAACCTTATCTCAAGACACTTTTACAAACATAGGAGGTCTAGACCACTCTATGTCAAATTATGAACAGAGACCCAACTTCAAGACAGGGTAAGACTCAGTCTGACCCCACCTTAATCCATCATGAGCATTGCACATCGCAGTATTTAGCTTAGTTACAGTGGCGAGGAAAAACTTCCTTTTAACAGGCAGAAACCTCAGGCAGAACCAGACTCATGTTAGACAGCCATCATGCCTCGACCGAGTTGGGTCTGGAAAGACTGATAGAGGGGAGTAAGAGAGAGAAGTGATAGTGATGAGACGAGTAGTAGAAGCTGTTGCCACTGGAGTCCAGCATGTCTGTATCAGCTGGAGTCCAGAACGTCCGCAGCAGGAGGACATCTACGGCAGCTCAGAGGGACCTACGAGACAATGGAGCTCAGGGACTCCAGAAAGGTCTATGGTTAGTAACTTTAATGGGACAGGCAGAGTTAAAGTAAGTGATGAAGGGATTGGGGGGGGTGGGGGGGAGCTAGGATCCCAGTGTGTCAGTGCGACAGTTCCCCCGGCAGTCTAGGCCTATAGCAGCATAACAAAAGCTGGTCCAAGCCTGAGCCAGCTCTAACTATAAGCTTTATCAAAAAGGAAAGTTTTAAGCCTACTCTTAAAAGTGGAGAGGGTGTCTGCCTCCCGGACCCTGACTGGTAGATGATTCCAAAGGACAGGGGCCTGATAACTGAAGAAGAAGAAAGGTACTTTATTAATCCCCAGGGGGGAAATTCAATTTTTTCATGCTATTTTTGGACATGCTACACATACAATTGTTTTGGTATATACATACAAATGCACACAGATGCAGTGAACATGCTTAGGGAGAGATGTCAGAGTGAGGATGCTGCCATCAACCAGCGCACCCCGAGCAGTTGGGGGTTTTGTGCCTTGCTCAAGGGCACCTCGGCAGTGCCCAGGCAAGTGAGCCAGCACCTCTCCAGCCACCAGTCCACTTGCCAAACTTCATCCATACTTGAACTTGAACCAGCGACCCTTCGGTTCCCAAGCCAAGACCCTATGGGCTGAGCTACTGCCGCCCCCAAAAGGTTCTACCTCCAGTACTACTTTTAGAGACTTTAGGTACAACTAGCAAGCCTGCATATTGGGAGCGTAGAGTTCAAGAGGGGTAATAGGGCACTATGAGCTCTTTAAGATATGAGGGTGCCTGATTTTTAAGGGCTTTGTAGGTTAAAAGAAGGATTTTACATTCTATTCTACATTTTATTGGGAGCCAGTGTAGAGAAGCTAACACTGGAGAGATGTGCTCTCTCTTTCTAGTTCTAGTCAGTACTTGAGCTGCGGCGTTTTGAACTAGATGAAGAGTCTTTAGAGACTTATTGGGGCAGCCTGATAAGAGGGAGTTACAGTAACATGCTGTGCATGCTGGTACCAGTTCTCTCAGGGGCCCTTTAGTTTCAATACCCATTGCTGGGATGTGTAATAATAGATTCTACACATGGTGAAATCATTGACTGTAAGAGTGAAATGTTGACTACAAATGTGTTCATAAACAGAATTGACAGAAAAGTGAATTGGGTAGCAGTAACAATATTTTACATTTAAATGTACACTCGCCTCATGAACAAGAACATTAAGCTTATCTTGTTGGGTTGAGACGTGAAAAAGGGAATAAGGCCAAAGCGATAATAACTCTTTATGTGGCGTTTTTGATTTCACTCTCATACACATGTGGGACCTATAATAATGTCATTCATGATGTGGACACTGACACCCCCCCCCCCACTCTAATGTTTATTTTTGTTATTTTGTTATTGTATACATAATCTTTCTAATTAATAATGGTGCAGTAGTCAGGTACACAGGCATTTGTGTGTTATCCTTATGTGTAATGTATAATAAGGAGGAGCAAGGCTCAAGCAGGCAGTTTGGGGCAGCTTTGGAGCAGTTTTGGGTCTTTTGGGGATGCGCACGTGCACATGCGCAGTTGAGAGAACGGACCGAAGTGTTTGTGCTGTACGCAGCTACGATGCGCCGTTGTGCTTGTGCCTGTTGAATAATTGTGTGAGTGAGTAAACTACAAAAAACAACCCATGCACGCCTGAAAAATCACTTTTTGTGTCCAAGTGTGTAACACACACATTTAGAAGAGTCTCTCCAAGATGTTTTATTGCTGTTTTCATGTTACAGACGTCTGGTGACTGAGAATTACTGTTTGTTAAATGGTTATCAATGGCGCCCTCTTGTGTTCAACAGCTAGCTAGAACAAGTCCAGCACCACGTGGGTTTGCTTTGTGGTTTTAAATCTTCTCCTCTTTCCCAACAGGGATCCTCGTTTTTGTATCGCTCTCTCCGTGGAAAGCCAGAAAACTAAGGATAATTGAAAGGACATTTTCTTCCTGAATTTCACAGTTGGAAAAAAAAATGGGATGCTGTGTTTCCTGCTAACATAACACGGCTAGCTAGTTCTAGTTACGTGGCTCGGGACAAACAGACACTGAGAAGACACAGATATAGAACTATGATATTAGTGTTTCTATATATTGAAAATTTAGTACATGTGGTCGTGTGCGCGCCGAAATAGCTCAGTTGGGAGAGCGTTAGACTGAAGATCTAAAGGTCCCTGGTTCGATCCCGGGTTTCGGCAGCGTTGTAAAACCACTTTTTAACCTTGTGAAATAAAACTTAAAGACGCTACAGTTCAGAATGTTTCCTTATCTTGACAGCAAAATTGTTACACACTTACTATTAAAGTATTTATAATGAGGGAAGACGAGGTTTGTTGGCCTGTTACCTCTAAAATGTGAACACGTGTTGATGGAGCAGAAACGTTTACAACAAGCGGAAGTGGACTACTTCATACCAAGGATTACACTCAACATGAGCAAAAGTACACCGATTTAGGGGGATAACTTCCCTCTAGTGTGCACTGTATGTAAACAATAAACACAGTGTAGATTTAGGCCGGTTTTTGTTTTGTTTTTTGCACTGTTCAGATGATCCTCACTGTGGTTAAACAGCATTTAAACAGCATGGAAGTCGTCCCGCTGCTTACAACTACAATGAAATCAGTTGATACACATATTGTCGCCAGGGGGCGATATTGTACAATAAATCACTAAACTTGGAAAGTTGGAAAAACAAGTCAGTGGTTCATCTCAGGGCACTTTACTATGTTAGTTCAGGTAGTTTGAATAACCTTGATACCATGCATTCAGATGCAAATGGATCCTACTTTTTTTTTTTAAAGCAAAATATTCTAGCTGTTGAATTGATGTGAAAAAAACACCTGCATGCATTTTTTAATCAAAGATCCACATACACAATTACAAGATGTCTTACGTTTCAACAGTTTTTGATGGATAAAGACGTATTTAAAGAATTAAATTCAGTTTCATATTACAAGATATTCACCCACAATATATTAATTCATGCAAAAACACTGACAGCATGTGTTCTTGAGGTAGTGTGTTTGGGTATTGTAATGCACATGAACAAGCTAAAGAAAATACAAATTTAGGTGGGTTTGAAATCTGTTAGAGATGAAGTGAAACATTCTTTTAACATCATACTTTTAAAACTGAAGACTGATCCTAACATCTAGTGTTTAGTGCTGGTTTGGTTATTTATAGGTCAGTGTGGGACACGCATCACAAATAAGCAGGGGTTACAAATGGACTTGCTTGTGGCATTGGTTCATGCTCCATGCTGTAGTTGTTCTTGTATAAACATATACTTTTTTAAATAATTTGAAATAACAATTTATTAATCAAGTCTTGAAAAACAAGGCAAGAGATGTAAAGCAATGTAATTTGCTTTGCAAAGCCATTTGAATAGGTTTACATCTCATCAGCTCTCTGACATGGCAGTTCAATCGTATTTAACTTCATAGAGTGGAGTGACCCTTAAGATATTGTGTACAGGGGTTCATCATGCTTCATGTTATATTATTACCTCTTCTTAAGAAAATCAAGATAAATGTTATTGTACATTACAACCTCATGATAATAGTAAAAGAGCAGTACAGAAAGTAGCAAATAGTACAGTAAAAGGAAAGCAAATACTTTAACCGGTGCAATTGAACACAGGACATGGGTTGTCCTTGAAAATGTGTGTTGTGTACAATGACTCTTACTGTCAACCTAGTTTGAAGTTCTTTCTGTTGTCTATGATAACTTTCTAGAGTTAACTTTCCATACTTCTCTGCTGTGTTTGATAAGCTCTAAAACATGACTTCCTGGTTTCTATTAAATCTCTTGCTCTGTGGAGACTCGGCTACGCCAGCATAGCCTTTTGTTTTCTTAAGCCGTCATCTTGTTGTTGGTGGAAAGGCATTCTCAGTTTTATGCAACTCACATGACAGTCATGTGACCTCAGGGACTCTTGTGACGTCATGGTGGGAATAGCCTACACAGGTTACATGTTAGGAATTCATCACTACTCAGGAGGAACCCTTTGGATGGGTAACAACATGTTTTTAAACACATGTCAGGACGATTCCAGTTCTCAGTCTCCTGTGTTTTAGATTAAAAAATAAGTATAATAAATATTTACATGTGGTAAATGCACAGCTAAAAAGAAAGCCAAAGCACTCTAAAATGGCCATACAACAATTGCTAGTGAAAATGTTAAATGGAACTTGCCATCATCTCTCTACTCACACAAAGCTTATGTTGTGCATTCCTTGTCAGCAGCAACCTGACACCCATCCTACACTCAGTACTTCTGTTTGTTCCCTTTACCTTCTCTCCATAAGTTGCATCAAACATTACTTCATCACTCAAGTGTTAACTTGCTTCTTTTGGATCATTTTTCAGCATGACTTTGTTATGGTTTTATATCCCGTTGATGAAAATTCAAACTCATTTAAGACAACAGTGTTATGATTAAAAAAACACTTACATTAAACCTTTTTTACAAGAAAAACCCTTCAAAGTACTTTTTAATGAGGAACTATTTGATAAAAGACAGAATACGATCAATGAACAAGCATTACATAAGATGGAAACCCACCTTTAACCACACACTAAATATTAGTTTCAGAGGAAAGGTCTTCCAAGACTCCCTCACACTCTCACTCTCCATTTGCCACGTGTGTTTGGGTATTTTGACCTTTGAACTCTATAAATTCTATTCATTTCTGTTTTTTCATTATCACTTGTCTTTTAGTATTTTATTAGTTACCTGACCTTTTCCTTTGCCGGTGACAGTCAATCAGTTAAGGAACCACTCCACGGTTTGTTTATTTATACACACCTTTGCCAGGAAAGAGTGAACCCGGTGCACCCGGAACACTACATGTGACTCATTTATTATATTTGGTGTGTCTTGGCACGTTTGTGAAGTGGATGGCAAAATGTGTTGTTTGTTTTTGAACTGTCTTTATAAATTGTTAACATCTTGCCTAATTTTTAAACATTTGATTCAGGGTTTCCTCCTCTTGTTTTTTGAGTTAAACGTGAAAATGTTAATGAAGATTCATGAAAAGGATTTTTTTTCTGTAGTTGTCAATGTATTCCATTACAAAATGTGTAATCCATAACTCAATACAGTTAGTAATACAATAACTCAGTACAATCATTATGTATCAGGTAACATGCTGAAGTGTAAAACACTGTGATGTTCCTCTTTCCATGCAGATATCATGATAAGAATCATATTCTATTTAAGTCAATAATTTTCTGCCATGCAGATTTTAAGCAGAACAAGCTTTAGGGTTATATAATTTGTACACACTTTTTGCTAGTAGTCAAAGAATAACCCTTAACATGTAACTACAATGTCATTATGTAACAGACTGTGAGCTGGTGCCAGCAGTGGTTGCGAAAGCTTGTCACTTCTCCAAAACTATGATTTTTTTTTTTAAACAAACCAGCAAGAGATAAAATAAATGTATGTTTTGTGGTTTTGCAACCCATCATTATTTGATTATTGCACAGAGGACTGTGGATAAAGTCAGATGATCTGGTCTTTAGCCAGTGCGTCACCTGGTCTTGTACGACAAATCCTTTGTGAGTTAAATAACATGGTGGCTGGGTGTGATTCATATACAACTCACCAGTTTTACATCATTATGACGCATCATGGTCAGACAGAGATTTTGAGGAGACAACGTGCAATTTTATACTTCAACTCTGTTGTTTCAAGGGGTTCCCCAGAAGAGCTTGTTAAGCCTTGGTTGTGAGTATGTTACTGTTTGTCATAAGATACTTGAAGCTTGAAAATTGAACATCACTTTTTGCACAGCTGTTTTTTTTGTGTGCATTCATACTTGGACATACTGGACTACCAGTTGCTGCTGACCTCTCCAACCTTTAAGATTTCTTCTGGGATGTTCCTACCTCTTAAATGTTTAAAAGCATCTTAAAATAAGGGCTTTTAGGCTTGCTTACTGAAACATTAGGTTCAATTGAGCTACGTTAAAGCAAAAAAAGTAGACAAAAAATGTCTTCATGTGCATGACTCCACAGGATATTTAAAAGGTACAGAAGTCAGTACACTAAATACCTTTCACAACTTTTAATCTGGGCCAAGTACTGTACAAACTAGCAATGAACACATTTCAGCACAAATCCTTCCTCAGCATTGCAGGTAATAACAGTACATGCCCCTTAAGTACCCAGACCAAATTGGGGTTATCCTTAATAACACATTTTGAAATACTTCTCCATTGTGTATAACCCAACCAGGATCCTTAGGTCAGCAGGTGGAAGTCTTTTAAATGTACCCAGAGTCAAATCAAAGTCCGGTGAAGGTACCTTTAGTTACTGTGGTCCATCTTTTTGGAACAAAGTGCCTGCTGACCTCAGGTCCATCACAACTGTCTCCACTTTTAAAAAAACACTGAAAACATGTTTATTTTCTCAAGCGTATGAATGATATAATGACTGTTGTGACTGGATGCATGTGCAGCAACAATTGCTGTTTGTTGGATTGCTGTCTCTGATGCATGTTTGGTGTATCTATTGTTTTTCTGTTTTTATTTATTCTATTTGGAAAAATGTTTTTATGTTTTTAATTCTCCATGTAAAGCACATTGAACTTACGTGTAATGAAATGTGCTTTATAAATAAAATTGCTATTGTGTTTTCTTTGTGTTATATAATGTCCTGATTCTTGTCTCTTTCTTTAATGTATAGTGGATTTTGTGAAAGGTGATCTTTCACATGGAATATTTATTGTAAAATGTGTGAATTAATTGCTGTATTAAAGGAAGTTGTGAAAGGACTTTCAGTGTGCTGATATCTGTACCTTTTCAATTGAGCTAAATCCCACTCGCTGATTGGTTTGTCGGACTGTAAGTCAACACATTAACATGCCTGGTTCTTAGAACAAATTAAGCAGCAATGATTGCTAGCATGAATTCTTTCTTGTGTTATTATAGCCTTTTTAATTTCATTAATAACATTTGAGAAGTAAAGATGAACTATCCTAACATAATAATAGAGAGGATTTAAAGAACCCACACTAGATACTTCTATCATTTATTGTTTACATTTTTTCCTGTAATAATGTGCATTCTTTATGGTAGCCCTGACCCCTGCAAAGTCAGAGAGTAGATCACATGGCCTGATTTTGACAAGATCTTTGGTATAGTAAAGCCGGACAAGAGTGAACTGAGTGATTATTCTGTGTGGCCTGTTAAATGAGTGAACAAGTGAACACAGGCAGCCTCGGCCCCTCTTATTGCAGACATTCTCAACATGTCTTAGCAGGCAGTGGTGGACAGAGTACACAGTTTCATTACTTAAGTCAAGTATAGATACTCTAGGTCAAATATTACTCAAATACAAGTGAAAGTTGTTCTGTCAAATTATTACTTGAGTTAAAGTACTGAAGTACTTGCTTTTAAAAATACTTAAGTATCCAAAGTTCTCAAAACTTTGTATCATCACAAAGCATTAGTGCCTACAAGACTAAATAAGAGTACATTCTGGTACATTATGTTTAATAGGAACCATTAATTGAATCTCTAAAAACTATACCATGGAAGAAAAACAGAAACTAAGTTACTCCAAGCACAGACAATTTAGTTTGAAATGTTCATCTGGAATGAAACAAATGTTAAGTAGCTCAACACGCTTGCTCAGGTTGGACAGTGAATGTTTGTATGTTTGGGCAGAGTGAGAAACAGGGAGAACATTTCAAACATTACGTATCATTCTTTATTTCAAAAACCTTTTACACGGGCTGAAGATATGGCCATGGGTGCTCAGGTGGAGATGTATAGCCATCATTACCACCTCTACATGAACTGCCTGATCTGAGTGTAATTTGCTCTGTGTTTGCTCCACGTTCAACCATGGAGACGCACAATATACAGGTATGACTAAACCACTGTGACAAACAGAACTACACCAACACATTTTACTGTCTGAGAATCAGATTTCAGAAAAGAGAAGGAAATTCATGAGCTGACTTCAAAGCAAAAATAGTGAGTAACTAGAGCATTGATAGAAATGTAGTGGAGTAAAAAGTACAATAACTGTCTTCTGAATGTAGTGGAGTAAAAGTAATGAGTATCTCAAGTAAAGTACAGATACTCAAAACATGTACTTAAGTACAGTACTCAAGTAAATTTACTCTGCTACTGTCCACCACTGTTAGCAGGTAAAGCATGGGTACAATTGATCATATTAATGATGGCTCAGCTCCATGTAAGGGCCTCAGTAAGCGGAACCAATAACACAGCATGTGAAGTAAAAAGGATCTGGAAGTCGAAAAAAAAAAGTGATAAAAGGAGATTCCTTTTTCATGTAATGAATAGAATTTGTGCCTTTTATTTCTCAGACAGAGGTTTAACAGGCTTTTAGTGCAACAGAACAATTGTCCGGTGATGCAATGAAGAAGTCTTAGAGGCACCAGCCTCAGCAGTTATGAAGAGTTTGTACGTCAGCACAGCCGAAACTGAACAGGATGAGTGCTTTGTTTTGCTATACAGATAAAATAGGCCCACTTCCTGTATTAACCCAGCCCACTCCCAAGTGCACTTCCTCTTTTCAAACATCAGATATCACTTCTGTAGCCTTTAGTGAACTGGTCCAAAGAAGACCAAAAGGCCACTGAACTTGAGGAGGAAACAGGATGAATGGCGCCCCAGAGTCAGAGAAAGTCAGGGAGAAAGTGGGAGACAGGCGCACAAAAAGTACCAGAGACAGATATTGTTTATGTTTAAATGTGCTGTCATTGAGTGCAAACTGAGGTCTCTGTATTGGTTACAGGCCTGCTGCCAAACACACAAAAGCCAGGCTGATTCCCTGTAGTCTGGAGAGAATACCTGTTCCAGTCCCACCTGAACAAAAGACAGTGATACTAAAAGGCTGGCTATTTGGTTAGGAACACTACAGGTGTTTTTTGTACAACTTTACAAACTTTGTGCACGTTTGATAAGAAGAATGTCTAAGAGTTTCTCCCATTTCTTGGTCTAATTCTTGACCTTATCTTTTGGCTTTATTTGCCTTACATAAAAGCATCTGAAAAATTGTATAGCATTGTCCTCAGAAGGAGAAGAAACTTCACAGAAGTTGTTCTTTCTCACATGAAACTTGCACACACTGCAAGATTTGAAAAATAAGGGTAGATCACCCAATTCAGGATATATATGCTTAATGCTGTGCCAACAGGGACACAGTACCCCCTCACATGACCTATGATCTCATGAAACCTTGCAGGACAGAAGATTTCAACAAATAGGACTAAGATTAAGACTACAACCTCTTGCAGTGAAGCTATTCAGGGAGGGGAAAAAATGAACAAGACTAGATTACAAATGTTTAATGTGACACAGGGAATATGGGTTGCCTATTATTCAGCAATAGCTGTAGCTGGGATTGTAGCTGTTCGTTTTCTGTTAGCATACAAGCTTCTGTTAGCCTTAGGCCAAGGTTGGCTCTGTCCTCTTCTTTCCTTACCTCTCCCTTTGGCTAGTGGAATCTGGAAAGTAAGGACGTAAACAAAATAAAATTATGTGTAGATTATAGAAACATCTCAAGTGAAAGGTTAATCATTGGATCCCAGAACCCCCTCACATTATCAGATAATATTATTAGCTGTCAGCCATCCGTGACTGTCAGCCATCCGTAAACTCAAAGGACTCTATGTTGCCCCCTGTCTCCTTCTGCTGCTTAGTCAAAGCATGACTCAATCCATCCTCCTGTACTGCTCCACCTGTTTCTACAACATGCTGTCTGTTAAAAAGAAGGCCAAACTCACACGCATAACCACCACAGCTTCTAAAATAATCGGTCTCCCAACACCAAACCTCACAGACTTAAACAGCAGGGCCATCGTACACATCGCAACCTCAATAGAACAGGACATCACACATCCACTTAACACCCACCTCATCCCACTCCCCTCAGGACGCAGGTACAGAGCACTGAGGTGCAGAAGGGCTCGCCTTGGCAAGAGCCTGATCCCTGCTGTTGTAGCAAGCCTGAACAAAAGGCTTCGCAGAATTATACAACTCTGTCTGAGTGTTGATGTCTTTGTGGACAGTTTGTTGAGCCTACAGTGTATGTTCTTGTGTTTGTCTATGTCTGTGGAAATGCAGAAAGATGCTGTGGAAAAGAATTTCCCCAAGGGGACAATAAAGTCTAAAGTCTAAAGTCTAAAGTCTAGCCCAGCATAAGTGCTGACCTTGATCCAAAACCAGGTAATAGAAAATAATACCAGACAAAAAAAAAAAAACATATTCCTTGAAGTGAGTCTTATTATCTATGTGCACATCAGTCACATGAAATTATTTCCCTAATTTAACATTGATTGGCCCCCTGTCCATTTTTCTTTGGTTTACTGACTCCATTGAGAAGTCTTTTACTGTCCTGTATTTTACTGTATAGAAGATTCACTGTTACTTAACCATTTGATCATAACCCAAATATTCTTGTCTGACACTCTGGCCACTGTTAACAGGTCCACTGGGCTGTAAAATGTAACAGAGGGTACATTTGGTCCACTGTTGAAAGACTTGTTTGTTTCTCATGTACTGTAGGCTATGTGGCAGATAAGAAGGCATGGGTGATGTTGGTGTTCTTCCAGACATTTTTTAATTTAATGACCAGGCATCCACAAAATTCTGAATTATGCAGAACTCCTATCAGATATACCAGGGCATAACAATCCCAGTCAAGTGTCTCTTTTCAATTTGCTTTCCCTTTCATTTTCCTTAGAGGACCTTATGTTAGCCTACTTTTTAGCAGGGTGCAGTTCTTTCCATTCTTTCAGCATAAGACCTGTATCCTAGAAGCATGCCTGAAAAATCCAAGGCATGTAACTGATGTGGAAAACTACAGGGAGTTCAGTTTCTTTAGGATAACAGAATTAGAGATCAGCTCAAATGTTTCCATCTAGAAAAGAACAATGGCGTGAAAGGTGCAGTTAAGTGTTTTTTGCAGTAAAGCTACAGTGTCCATTCAACTGTTGTTCCAACATCAAACCAAAAGTACAAAGTTCAGGTCCATTTCTCTAGAAGACAGAGTGACCTTGCTGCTTTGGTGAAAGACAAGAGTGTTTGGGCTTTCCACACAATTACTGTCAAAAGAAGACAATTAATGATGAGCTTATTTTTGTTTTGTAATGTTTGTGGATAGTGTTCTCTAAACTAAATGTTGAAGCTAGTTTGCATTTTTCTGGTACAGATAAGGATTTTGTTTTTAAAAAAGTACAAATATCCCAACAGCAGTATAATGTGTAAACCATCCTGTGCAGGAGGCAAAGCTGTGACTCAAGACATCCCTGAAAAGTTGGGATGACGGCAAGAAATTTGGTCCCTCTCTTGCGAGTTAGCCATCAGATGTAACAGCTGATCTTCTGTCAGCTTCTGTCACTCACTTGGGAATGTGACTGTACAAATACAAAGCTGCCCCTTGGTAGAAAGCACTTGTCTGGCTGTCTGTGCTTTCCTCTCCTATTTGCAGTTGTTGATGGACAGAAGTGTAATGTGATCCAGTATGACACATGCCAAAGTGGTACAGACTCTTTACAGAGGGGGACTTTCAGTACTAGGGCTTCTATATTGAAGTAGGAATTTCCATTGACCAGTGCTTCAGTGGGTCTGTATTTAGCATGGGAATGACCCTTGAAGTGTGCTGCCATGAGGTTCTGTTGCAATGTGTTAGGGGTTTCTTTAGCTCTGACCCCCAAATCAACATGTTCCTCTTCTAGTTGTTTTCTTTGGTCTGGACGACACACAACAAGGGTGTTGGCAGTTTTCATGTCCTTTCTGTGAGACGGTAAGGAGAGGAGTCTTACTCAGCACTGACTGCAGTGAAAAGAAAATGATGTCCAAAGCCCTCACAGTGCTGAAGAACAAAGATAAACTGTTTATGATTCCTCTAAGTCCTATGATGATAGGCAACTGAGTCCAGCTAAAGCCTGATGATACTCTACTTCTGATGTTTCAGGGATTCACAGAGAGAAGGGTGTCATCTGGGTAACGCTTGTGGCCAGCAGGGAGTCACTGACATCGTTTGAGCTTTGCCCTTGCCAGGTGATATTAAGTGTTGTAGTCCTGTCAGCTCAGCAGAGATGAGGTTTTCTAGACACCAACTGAGGCAACCACATCTATGCAAGCATACCAATGATTTACTGCCCTGAGAGTGTTTATGCAGACCTAATGTTGTGTATTCAGCGGCTCTGCCTGATGTTTACACAGATCAGACATGAGCCAGGTAAAGACAGAGAGAGCAGGGTAAGTCATGTCGTGCTGAGTTTGCCAATGAGGTCCAGACACTGACCTTGCAGTGCTGCAGCAGACGGTGCAACATTATCCAGTGTAACACAGTCAAATGAAAAAGTAAATAAGGAGGATTTTGGTCTTATGGTTTAACTACCTCAAGTTGCAGAAGCACAGGTTCAGTCCATCAGTTTCTCCTGCAAGATGCTGCAGCTGTTGGCACAAATAAAACCCATCCATTTGCAACTGGTCGGAAATTTGGCATACACATCTTTTTTACTACAGACTTTAAAAGAACCATGATTTGTTGAACATCTCGATGGTCAAAGAAAAAAAAAAAGATGCAGACATCCAAAGTCAGACTCAAGAGAGGAAGAGAATGTTATCTCTTGTTCAGGGGTGGGCAAAGGAGCAGTATGTAGAGGCCATAGACTGTAAAAAATATGGACATGGTATCCGCGACGTCACCCATCTGTTCCTGAGCGCTGTTTTGAAGCCAATCGCCAGCGGTAGCCATATTGGAAATGCGGAACTCAACCAGGCAGAGTGTGATGTAAAGAGGCAGAGTTTAAGCCTCCTAGCCAACAGCTATGTGTTCCAGACTGGGAGTCAAGTCAATCTTAATATCTTCTGAACCGTCACAAAAAAATTCATCCTCCCGTACAGTGTGTGCCGATAGAGAAATTAGCTACCTAGAGCCATGCCGTTTTTCGAACCAGGCTGTAAACATGTTAATTTCTGCTGCAAAAGATCGTCTTTTTTTTAAATTGGTGTCTATGTGGTTTCTGGTGTTTCTACAGCCAGCCTCAAGCTGCTCCTCGATGAATTGCAGTTTATAACACTTCCGCATGGGCTTCATAGTTTGAGACCAGACGTTGCTGCTTGGTAGAGACCTTTAGACCCTTTTTTTTAAACTTTATTTAGTGGTTGTCCTATTTGTCCACAATTGATGTGAAACGTCTTACATGAAATACATTTTGTAAACATTGCTACTTGAGAAAAATAAATAAATCTGACCAATAAAATGTGTAATTGAAAAAGCTATTGAAAAATCAAGACATCCTGAAGGGAGTGACTCTTGTCTCTGCTGACAAAACATCAAGTCCTGCCTCAGTTTACATTTTACTTTTGGCATGTCTTTGATCCATTGCTATTGAAATGTACATTTGCTCCCAAGATCAGTCATAGACACCAAATATGTCCAGGTTATCTGCATGATTATCAAACCCTCGTGGTCTTCTCGTCTGTCACACGTGTTGTTACATTTCCCCCAGAGGTAAGAGTGAGATGAGATCATTTTGCTCTATTCTTACGGTTTCTCTCAGGGGGCTCAAAAACAGTCTACTGGGTAGATGTTATTATCCTTCTGAACTCAATCCGTCTTTCTGTCACAATCAACCACACACACACACACACACACACACACACACACACACACACACACACACACACACACATGTACATGCACATACTGTAGAAGTATGCAGCCGCATTGATCGTGTGAGGTTTTCTGCGGTGTTAAGTAGCTCCCTGAATCTATGGAGCCATCACACATCAGAGGTTGCCGGGTGTTGGATTACTACTCTCCTGCGTCTCAGAGCACAAGGTGAAGGGGTTTGGATGAATAAATGAAGCACTCAGGTCCTGAGAAGCCCTGACACACACTATCTTATGACACCTGCACCATTATGGCTACTGTGCTAGTACAAAAAGCTTTTGTGCACACTTTTTTAGCTTCTCCCATAACATAAACAGTTAGCAGCAACATGCTTTATGTTCCAATACAAAGTTTACATAGATAAACTCCTTTAAGTCAAATATTAAGAAAATCTGTGAAAAAAATAGATAAACAAATAAATAATAATAAACATATCTACTACATACCCCCAGTATAGTATGTACAGTATGTACATACATACATACATACATACATACATACATACATACATACATACATACATACATACATACATACATACATACATACATACATACATACATACATACATACATACACACCTCATCTTCTCACTGAATTATGTTGATATAGACTACTGTGATACTGTTGTTATAGACTACAGTGAAAGCACCAATAATTCAATCTGCATATATATTTTGTTTTCTCACTTGTTTTGTTTGAATTCCAGATAAAAAAGTACATTTTCCACAAATAAATGCAAAAGAATGCAAGTCTGGTCGACATCATATGGCATCCATTCCACACAGTACAGTAAGCAGTATCACAATAATGAAGACTTGTCTATGCAATCTTATATAAATATGAACAAAATCTGACCCTGTATATTTTATTACAGACAATTGCTGAGAAGGATGCAGCTGGTTGACTTGAAATAGAAACACATGACTTATTAAAATAACTTAACTTGAAGAAAAAAAAAAAACTGTGCCAAATCAATTCCCCATTCATGACTGAGCTTCCATTTTTAATTTTGAATGTTTTGTACATTCATTGACAGAACTATGCCCTCTGGGTCTGGATGATTCCAGTCACACACCAATATGTGAGATTTTCTATCCTTCTTCATAGATGATTCTTTTCAGCTGCTCCTGCTGAAGGGCCTTTGTTTCCCCACCATCTACTTAAACACATCCCAAAGGTTTAGTATCAGATTTAGGTCAGAGGAAATTCTTTGCCCGGTCATGTTATTGTCTTTAAGGACTCGTCTACCAAGCTTCTTCTGACTGGGTGCAGTCTTTTCATGTATTACTCATAAATAAACTGGCATTCATTATGTAGCCTGTTATCACCATCTCAATCCATGCCAAACATGCTGAACTCCTTCTGACCTAAGCAGATTTTATTTTGGTTTAATCGGAACAAAAAATACACTGCCAGTACTTATCCGACTTCTTTTCAAGTTCTTTGGCAAAGTTTCATTCTGATATGTGAGCGATGGTTTTCTTCTTAGACTCTGTCCCTAGATGTTGACTTCACGCAGAGTCCTTCATTCTGACTGAGCAGTAAATCAAACACTACTTCCACAGATTATCCTCGTTCAAAGTCAGACGTACTTACTTGTTTTTAATGCAAGTTTGAGAAAATACAGGGCTCTTGTCTGTGCATGCCACTCAAGCATATGCAGATTTGTATTTACATATTTGTTCAAGGACAGCCAATGCACAAGACCCATTGTTTTTAAACAAGTTTTTTAGAATCTTGCTCATGCAGTTTGTCTCAAACCGGAGCTACAGGTGCGTTCTGTTTCGTTGCCATGAGGTTATAGTGTCCAAATAATTAGTTTCGAAGTATGAAATATGCATTATATAATTAAACTGGGTCATTAAAACAAGACTCAAACTTATTAAAATTATGATACCTCACTCATACACACTATTATTATTATTTGATGTTCCATTAAAGAACATACAAGAACAAAATTAATTAATATTATGTAAGGGAGTAAAATCTAGAGAGCAGGTCCCTGAACCCACCTTCCATTGTCAAAGAGCCCATAGTGAAGACAATGAGGAGGGAGATAAGTAGGGTCAAGGGGTGAAGTCAAACCATGTACAGGACAGGCTGAGCTCTTGAGAAGCTGGTCTGTGCTCGCCAAGAAGAATAAGAATATTCTTTCTTTTAACTGAAGGTGTTTTGAAGTCCGCCCAAGTTCATGATTGTTTCCAGCCTAACAAGTCTTCCACATTTTCCCTATTTAAAGACTCTATCACACCTTCCATTGTGCAAAATTAAGAAATACCCAGACACTTCCTACCTCCTTTTTTCTCACACCAAGTCTGTGAAGAATCTTTGATCTCCCTCTGTGTGTTTGCACAGAGTTTTTCGAATACTTTGTGCATACATGGATCAGCTTCCATGAATCTTATGTAAGCAGAGTTTCTCTGTGCAGCGCGTGTCAACAGGGCTGCTGACCCTTTGGTTGCTTACATTTGCTACTTGTTGTGATGCCAGCAGGAGTTCCAGACCAGCGAAGTTGTGCTGACACACCAGCTCATCATGGAAGACAAGTGGCTGATAAAGAGCTGTTGGTGCACTCGTGCAACAAACATAAACACAGACTCCTCACAGACACCAACATCATGCTCATTCAGTCTTTTTTGTTGTTGCAGTTATCATCATGAAGTAGACATTTTAAACTCACACATGGTGTTTTGATGTTTTCTGAAAATCGGAGGAGTTTGATGCTAACTTTGGCTCATGACAAAATATCTGACATCTCAATTTTCACTTCAGTCTTATGCAATAGATACCTGGAGGTGCTTGGTGAGGTCTCTGTAGGCCTGAGTGTGCTCTGCGGGAGTCGGGCATGGCATGGGGAGAACGCTGGATGAGGGGATACTGTCGTTAAGAGAGGAAAGATGAGATGAAGTCATGCATGTGTAAATACCCCAACTTTGCTGACGTTTCAGCCTCTTGGCCTAGAATGTATCTAAAAAAACAGCTTGTATAACTTTTATATCCCTTTTTTAAACTTACATTTACTATTTCAGTGTCTATTCAACCTTTTATTGTTGACTAATTTGTGTCTTTTATTATTAATTTTCTTTAAGTATGCCAATCATTGTTTTTAAAGAAGCTGTGAGTAACATTGAGAGCAAATAAAGCCAAAACATGCTTACAAAAGAAAATGCTTTGCAGATAAAGGTGACCCTGATTAGATTTTTATTAATCTTCACCATTACAATCCTCTACTTGAAGAAATTCATAACTTTGTACTTATCTGTTCACAGAACTAGCTGAAAAAAGACTACTTATATAAGAGATTAAGCTCCTATTTGCTTCCTTACCTATGTGCCACTGGATTTGGTGGAGTGGAGTGTGGGTGGAGGAGGTTCAAATGCTTGTTCACCCATCTGAAAAGCTAGGTCACTGTACTGGCATGTTCATGCTGTAGAAAAAAACAGCTATAAGGTGGCCCACTGGCCTTGATCCTTATTCCTCAGCTTTATAACTTGACTCCAATAATTGCCCTGATGATACAGAACACAGCACCCATGCAGAGATAATCCTAATTGATGTTATTCCACAGGAATCATTTTTTTCATCCCAATTTTTTTCCAACAGGGAATACATGCATGATCACTGACATGTAATACAAACCACTTGGTGTCAAGAATGGGAAATGTTCCCATGTCTGCAGAGATCATATGGAGAGAAGTGTCTGAAAATCCTTTGGGGTCTAGTGTACACCCCCCCTGGTCTCTGGCTATTTTTAAGTTGTTCTCATTAAGAGCAAATGCGTCCTCTTATCCTTTGGCACAGGCTATAACTTACCTCTCTTTCTCTCCCACTTAAGGGCCGGCCGGGCTGTTTATAGCATCGTCTCTGAAGGGTTACTTCCACCATTCCTCCTTCTGCAATGTGAAGCCTAAGAAGAGCTCTGCTCCCTTTCACGTTTTTTAATTAAATTTTCCACTTACTCAGATATTTCACCTTGTGCCTCTGGAGGCTTGTCCTAGTTCCCAGCTATTATTTTGGAAGAACTTTGGAAGACAATGGATTGGAAATACGGATTAGGCAAGACAATCTTCTAATCTGCCTCCATTCGTTATCTTAAATCAGTGAATTTCCTGATGGTATAATTAGGCTGTGCCATTTCTATGTTCCTGACAGACAAGGCACATGGACAAGAAGTTCATTTGGGAGTTCGTGATGACATTTGTTCTCACAGCATTAACCCCTCTCTCTCTCTCTCTCTCTCTCTCTCTCTCTCTCTCTCAGTGCCCTGCTGCCAAAATGTCCTCTGAGAAGGGAGGCCAAATGCCCTTTATTGTCCACCAGTCAAGCAGCTTTACATGTGCGGCCCCTTCCATTTGATCCAGTGTCATCATTGTTCTCTCTGTCCTCCTTTTGTCTGATCCCTTTCGTGATCTCTGGGATTTAACACTGGTAGTTGTGGTGGTGGGTTCTAGGGTCAGAGTTATGTAACATTGGGATTATTCCATGGGACAAATTGAGTTGGACAGGCTGAAACTAGTGGAGGCTGCAGATACATTCTTTAAGAGGATCTAATGGCAAGAATAGACTTCTCTTTTGGAATTAAAATAATTGAAAAGAATACATGAAGGATTATTTTAATAGCTACTTTTCAGCTGGTTAAATTTGTGAAAGCTTTCCAGACACTCCTTCTCTTCTCTTCTCGTTTGGTACAGTCTGATTTGATACTGTCCTTTCGCCTGAGGATACAATGACAGATGAGTGGCACCTGTGGCAGTGGCCTTCTCTGGCCTGAGTCCCAGGCCTGCAGGGATTCCCAAAAACCCCACCCTGAACTCTCACAGAGTCTGGTTTCTTTTGGCACCTTATAGTGACAGAAAGAGAGCAACAAATGTTTCGAGGCGGGAGGGCAGAGGTTTTGTAATACTCACATCTATGCTGGTTGGTATTTGTTACACTGGATTGAACTTTTCATTGTCAGACCTAATAAATGATTTGTCAACCTGCTGCCAGCTCATCAGTTTCATTGCCCAACATCTCTGACCTAATTCCCTGGAAACTGCACAAGCCAGGCTGCAGGCAAAGTAATTAACCAAACAAGTCCAGTCCAATGTTTCCAACCTTTATACAAACCCACTTCCAAAAAAAAGTGGGATGCTGCTTAAAACCATTATATAGAAACAGAATATAATGGTCATTTTTACCCTATATTTAATCAAAAATGGTGCAAAGACAATGTATCAGATGTCGAAACTGAAAAATGTTACTGTTTCATGAGAAATATATGCTCATTGAAGATTTGATGCTGACAACACATTTTTAAAAAGTTACGACAGGAGCAACAAAACACTAAAAATATTGTGTCATGCTTAAAAACCATAGACTGTACAATCATGGACGTAGTATCCGTGACGTCACCCATTTGCACCAGAAGTGCTGTTTAGTGTTTTGTAGCATATCGTCGGCAGGTGCCATATTGGAAATGCTGAACGCGACCTCACATCTGTTGAGCTCGTGTGAGGTAAGGAGGCGGGCCTTTAGCCTCTTTGCTAATAGCTACAGGGTGTCCACCTGTCAGTCAAGTCAGCCATGTCCTTAAATGGGCAAAAGTTGTAATTCTTATATTTTCTGAACTGCGTGTTAGCACCCCGGTACAGTGTGTGCTGATAGAGCAGTTAGCTTTTCAGACCTAAACTGTTTTTTGAACCAGGATGTAAACATTTTTATTAATGCTGCAATGATCATCTTTTTGAATTGGTGTGTATGTGGTTTCTGGTGTTTCTGCCTCAAGCGGACGCTCAATGAACTGCAGTTCTTAGCACTCCCGCTTGGGGTTCATATTTTAAGGCCGTAGGTTGCCGTTTGTTAAAAACACACCTGGAGGAACATCTCCCTAGGAATTATAGTATTTTTTAACAGGTTAGGTTATACAAAGGGCATTCCACAGAGGCAATCTCTCAGAAGTAAAGATGTGAAGAGGTTCAACACTCTGTCAGAGACTATGTGATAATGTTCCTTAGTTTTAAATTGCAACAAATCATTCATCATCTATCGTACATAATGTAGTTAGGACTCAAAGAACCTGGGGAAATCTCTGTACAAAGGTGACAAGGCTAAAAAACAAATACCAGGTGGCCCTGATCTTTGGACCTTCAGGCAGCAAAGCATTAAATACCGACAAGACTGTCGGGAAAATCACTGCATGGGCTCATAATCACTTCCCTAAACCTTTGTATGTGACAACAGTTCACCGCTGCATCAAAAAATGTAGGTTAAAAATTGTCTCACACAAAGAGGAACACATATATAAACATGATCCAGGAATGCCAGCGATTTGTCTGGGCCTGAGTCCATTTCAGATGGATTGAGGGGAAGTGGAAAACTGTTTTGTGGTCTGAAAAATGATAATATGACATTCTTTTTGGAAGTCATGGATGCTGCATCCTCCACTCTACAGATGAGGGGGACCACCCAACAAACAGTTCAAAAGCCAGCATCCCTGATGGTATGGAGATGCATCAGTGCCCATGCCATTGGTAGGCTACACATCTGGGAAGGTACCGTAAATGAGGAGCAATATGTACAGGTTTTGGGGCAACATGTGCTGCCATCCAGAAAATGCTGTTTCAGGAAAAGACCTTGCTGATGCCAAACCATATTTGTATGTAAGGCTCTGTAGTAGAGGTGTCCAGGTGCTCAACTTCCTTACCTGCAGTACCAACTTGTCACACTTTTTTTTTTTTTTTAGGTTATTTGGACTAACTAGAACAGGTGTTTATAGGGTCATCATTGGTTACATTGGATAACCTCCATCTAGATCAAGCGGCAACCTCCGGTCTCAAACTATGAGGCCCATGTGGAAGTGTTATAAACTGCAATTCATCAAGAATCTGCTTGCAGCTGGCTGCAGGAACACCGGAAACCACATACACACCAATTCAAAAAAGACGATCTTTGCAGCATTAATAAACATGTTTACAGCCTGGTTCAAAAAACAGCTTGGGTCTAGGTAGCTAATTTCTCTATCGGCACACACTGTACAGGGGGTGAATTCTTTTCTAACGCGACGGTTCAGAAGATATTAAGATTACGAGTTTTTGCCCAAATAAGGACATGACTGACTTGACTCCCGGTTGGGAACACATAGCTGTTGGTTAGGAGGCTGAAATTCTGCCCATTTACATCACACTCTGCCTGGTTGAGTTCAGCATTTCCAATATGGCTGCCACCGTCAATTGGCTTCAAAACAGCGCTCAGGAACAGATGGGTGACGTCGCGGATACCATGTCCATATTTTATACAGTCTATGATCTAGATCCATCTTTTCAGCTTCTTGCAGTATATTTATACTAAATATAAGAATAGAATATGCTTTTTCCCCCAAAAAAATACAAAGATACACAAGCGCCTGTACCCAGTAATTCAGATGTAACTTACACAAATGGATTTAAATGAAAAAAAGGTAGGAAATACAGTTTATGTTTTCATATTAACCCAAAATTGCTTGAGATTTGGTACACTGGTGCAATCTCCTTTGAGATCATCAACTTTTCTGTTATGAATATTTGAACTTTCATTGGAATTTTACACAAATTTAATAGAAAAGAACAAACATAATAGCCATGAGCGTTTTCCAACATGGACATTAAGTTATTTGCAGAGAAAATCCATCTTTTTGCACTGAGTTCGTATAAGGGTGTATCCTGCATGTACACAAAGTATTTGTCACTGGTGAGCTAACTGTGAATGAAGTGTCTTTGCAGGTAAATGATGCTGTATCCTAATCACCACCAGTGACGCAGGACAATGACTTGCGCTGTAGTAACTCACACACATTTCCTCCCTCGCCCTCACCCTCTCCCTCAATCCCATTTACAGCGTCACCACTGTCGCGCTGTCACGGCATACTGCAGCACAAACCTGCCTGAATCGTTTACCCACCAAATGACCTCAACTGCAGCCATCAACACATTACCAGAAGCCCGTTTCCGCACAGTCGTCACAATCCCAGAATGTCATTAACACATTTCCGATCACCTCCTCCACTTTCACACCAGACTAAATGCTGTAGAGTCTGACTCTAGCATGACTGTAGGGCAGGATTGCTACTGGGAAACATTTGTGTTTTAACAACTGATTTATGGACATCCTCTGTATTCCATGTTATTACAGTAATCTGTAAATGTCACTGTCCTTACTGGAGAGAGCAGGAGGGTTTCTTTAAGACAGAGAGCCCTATCTTTTTATACTGGACTTTAGAGACTCCTTTTGAGACTCCTTTTGACACTTAGACATTTTTCTGAAAATGATTTTTCTCTGCATTGAGGAATATATAAACCCATCCGCCATAAATAGGAAGCTATAATAGTTTTTTCATGTTGTACTGCTCTGTTCTGACAAAAAGTTAGCATTAAAGGCAATATGAGGAGTTCTAACTGATTTTGAAACACTCTTTTCACTCTTATTCTGATGCCTCTTTATGACCTACGTAGTAAAATGAGACTATCAGTGACAAGATTGGTTATTGATTGGTTTTATATAACTGTATTTTATTAGATTTTATTGTATTTTATATTCAAAATTTCGATATTTAAAAGCTGGAAGAGAGAAACAGCATCTCTTTTTCCTGTATGTTGTATATACAGTGAAAATTGACAATAAAACCTTTGAACCTTTGAATCTTATCACTATATGCTGAATTTTAGTGCCTGAGTTTGGGTTGGATTTCTTCTCTTTCTACAAGATGGTGTGAACAAAGCTAACTTTGTACCACAAGGTCTGTACATTTATGGTGTGCATAAGCTACCAGTACAGAGATGTGAGTGTATGTATGTGTGTGGTTAGTATGAGAGACAGAGGGGGGAGAGAGATGCCATGAGACTAAACAGTAACCTCCAGTCTAAAAATATGAGTCCAATGCAGAAGTGTTAAAAACTGCAGTTCATCGAGGATCCGCTTGAGGCTGGCTCCAGAAGTACCGGAAGTCACATACACATGAATGGGGAAAAAGACAATTTTTACAGCCGAAATAAACATTTTTACAGCCTGGTACAAAAGACGAGTGTAGTCTGGATAGCTCAATTCTTGATCGGCTCACACTGTGAGGAGGGTGAATTTTTTTCTAATGTGGCAATTCCAAAGATATTGGGATTACGAGTCTTTCAATGAGAGGCACAGCTGCCTGCGGGAACACTGTAGCTGTTGGCTAGGAGGCTCAAAGTCCGCCTCTTTACATCACACTGGCTTGAGAGAAGCAATTTGGCTGCCACCACCGATTGGCCTCAAAACATGTCTTCAAAAACAGATGGGTGACGTTACGGATCCTACGTCCATACTTTGTACAGTCTATGCATGAGACAAATAAAACAGCTTGCAGTTCTCAGTTCTGTGTCTTTGTTCAGCCAACTGCTGAACACAGAGCAGCAGTGACAGCGATCTTTCTGATGATGAAGACAGTTTATCGATCTCAAAAGCAGTAGCTGAAATTTAACAACACAATGGAGTAAAGCAATACATAAGAGGGCAGTCTTCCAGTTAAACAAAAAAATGCATAGGTTTTATCAATAAAATATACTCACCAAAAACAGTATATCTGTCCAGCGGGGTCCTCAGCTCCAACAAAAGTTTGTCTAGTATCATTTTCTAGGACAGAATAATAAACAACCAAAACCTGAGTCAGCTCATCGTCATGAGCAGGCCTGGACTGTACATCTTGCAGAGCAGGAGATTTTGTCCTACTTTGCAGGTAAATGAAAAGCTGTTTCATCGCTCTCGTCTGATGCACTCAAGGCACCTGAAAAGGGAAGAGAAAATTCTGGTGGCCAGATAAATAGACAAAGATCAAATAACTCTGATTTTAATTTTCTTTTCTGTCTCACACTTTCTCAACCCATCCAATCAAGGCAGATAGCTGTGCAACTGTGAGTCTGGTTCTGCTTGAGGTTGCTGCCTGTTTACAGAACTTTTTTTTGCCTCTACAGCAGACAAGCTCACTTATGGTGGCTACATGTTTTGTCTCTCTGTAAAGCATATGAGTTTGCATGTGTATGATAGGTGGGTTACAAATACAATTGGGTTGTACTGCACTGAATTTGTGTCTACTATTAGCTCCGTCTATGTATTTTCACTATATACAGTAACAAAAAACCTATTCAAATCAAGAGTTGTTTCAACTATATACACATTTGAGCATGGACATAGATGACGTGCCATCCAGTGCTATGCACTACACCACAACTAATCATCCACCTCCTCTGTTTGTCTTGTGGGTTTGCCATCTCAGCTGCCTCTGCATCTTCACCTCTGTGTGGTATTTTTCCACTAAACCTTTCGAGACACATGAGATGGTTGTCCCTTCATCACGATGGCTCAGGGTTTTTTTTGTGTGTGTTTTTTGTAGAGTAGCTTTCACCCTTCATCCTGCCTTCTTTCCTTCCTTGTCATCTTCCGCTACAGCATCACTGCAGCGCTGTGCTCACTGTGCTCGGAAATTTCCACACTGCAGCAAAGAAAGGGGTGCAGTGGAGGGAGAGTGGGCGGGAAGAGAGAGAGAGAGAGAGAGAGAGAGAGAGAGAGAGAGAGAGAGAGAGAGAGAGAACGATGTAGTTGAGATGGGGGTGGGAGGGTATGAAAAAGGTAATCGATTATTATTAATATGTCGTGGGAGGTGGATCACATTTCCTCTTTTTGAGATGCCAACAAGAACTGAAAAAAGAGACAGAGCAGTGAACAGTGTGCATCTACAGTCATGAATTAAGGCTGATGCAGAGGTGACAGGAAACATTACATGGGAAAACAAAGAGAAAATGCATTGAATAATTATCTTTAACTAAATGTTGAAAGTACATCTTGATTGAACGAGGAGGAAATGAGGACAGTTTTATAAATTAGGAGATATATATTGGGGTAAGTGCTTAAAGCCAAGAAAATGTTTGAAGGGGAGGGAGAGCTGTGTTTATGCAGAGAGGAGCAGCTCTTTGGTCATGGTAACCCAGAAACGTGCAGCCAGCATCACGTGTATGAGAATAAGCAGCAAAGCACTGCAGTACCCCAATACTAAAGCTCAGAGCTGGCACTTATTAACACTTCACTCAGAGCTACAGCTTTAATCCACACCACCTCTCCCACACATACTCTTCTTAAAGATAAATTATGCTCACACTTGTGACAAAGCTCAAATCTATGGCAATGCATACCACTTGCTTTCTGTCTAATCAAACACAAACTGTTTATGATTCATGCAACTTAGAAATGTAAACTTAAGGAAATGGAAGAAATAAACATTGATAGAGCAGATCCATCTTTTGTACATTGGCTATGTTATCATGACAACATATTTGACTAATTTTGTTTTCAATTTATCTATCCATTGTTTTATTCACTTCAAAAAATACTTAATCCAGCAATTACTTTTTTTTTTGGTCTGTTGGTTACAGTGGAAACAAGCTGTAAGTCAGATTTTGGTCTCCACCAATCCATGAGGGATACATTTCAGTCTTTTACATACATTTTACAAAATATAAGAGGTTCAGATACCTGCTGAGGGTAAATACAATGCTATGAGAGCTTTAATAGTAAACCATAGCAGTACAGTTGCGGGGAGGACAGCTGGACAACAAGCTAATATATAGGGCTCTGTAAAGTGAACAATCACATTCTCATAAGGTTAGTCATAGCTTTATAGCTTTTGATTTTAACGTTGCCATTTAGGGTCTTAATACATATTACAAATTACTCTCATCCCAAAACTGAATATTGTCATACAAGATTCTGCAAACCTGTTTGATAGAAGGGTTTTATCATCAATGTTTTTCTTGGATATCTATTGCAAAAATGACTCACTTCACTCCCCAATCCTATTAGATGAAAAGCCAACAGGCAACTGTTGGGCTGTTAACACTCCACGTTAGCATCTTCTGTGGTAAACTAGTGATATTCGCAGTTATTGAGTGTTAGTGTCTATTTACACATTTTGAAAAAAAATGACATCAATGTTTTCAAAAGTTTACAAAGGTTAATTTACACTCAGATATTGTGGATGCTTATTGAGACTCTCTATGTTGCAATGTTCCAAGCCAAATAACCAGTGGCTTTGAACATATCTCTTATACAAACAGACTAGATTCCAATGTCACATTAAAAACATTCGGGGCCAAGTGCTGAGCCAACAGACGTCACAATGTTAAAAATCAATGAGCTTGCCTCAGGGATTTGTTCTATACAGATAGATTCAACAGAACAGATTTAATGGGTTATTGATCTACATCACACAGTTTGCAGATAGACTGACGTGTGGCTGTAAAATTAGGGAAGACTGAGACACATGAAGGATAGGAGACAAGTGCATTCCTAGTGCTAATTGTGCTTTTAATTAAAACAGTCCACAATGTGAACTCTATTGATAATGCGGTTATGTCCTAAGTGCCACTAATTTCAGTTAAAGGCCTAATTTAGATTGCAAAGAAATGTTCGTGCTGCAGAGAAAGTCAAGTCTGCTATTTGGGTCATCATTGATTTAATTCAGGTTTGATCAGGATTATGAATATACATTTTGTGATGCTCATACTGCAGGACAAAACAGTATCTGGGATTCAGATTCAAAGTGAAACTAGAAAGAAGGATATCTAAAGGCACATGATCTCCAGCAACAATGCTCAACATTTACATCTATACCATCATTTTCAGCCCAGTCATCTTGTTGAAGTGCATTTGTAGGCCTTTGTAGGACAGTTAATACACAAACAAAACACCACTTTCAGGTATAGCAAAAGGTAATTACTGAACTCAAATACAGACATTAGAGCAGGCTCATGCAAGACACATTTTTGATATTTGTCCACCTGAATGTTCTGTTGATTGCTTGTCAGTATAAGCAACATGTGTGGCTATTTTAGCTTTAAAAAAACATCTTGAATATCGTTTTCATGATGCACTGACTTGTAGAATAAAATAGAACGGCGCCTCCGTCGTTCCCAGCCGGTGCCTTGAATGCCTGTCCTTGCATAATGTTGCTTTGAATTGATGACATGAAAATAAGACCAGACCTAAAATAGGAATTGCCGCTGGTATTGCATGTGCATTTGTGTGCTTATTTGCATCATGGAAATGCTGCTGCTGGAAATGCAGCCTCTAGTTCACTGCTGTGAATTATTCAGTCTTCAGTTGGGCAGTGAAACCTAGACAGCTGAGCTCTTGTTACAGAGAACTGTCACAAACCAATCTTAGTTTCTGAGTCAGTCTGCCCACCATTTCAGAGATTCTCAGACTGTTTGGACTGGAAAAATGTTTGCATGTATTGATGTCAATGGGTATTTCTGCATTGGCTCTGATTAATGTTGAGGGTGTAGTCCAGGCAACTTGTCAGTCTCTCACATTCCCTCCTATTATAATTTAGAGAAGTTAATTCGAATTAGTCAGCAGAGTGGACTAATGGCACCTACATACTTAAACAAATCTAATTATACCCCAATTGCTCGTAAACTCTGAGATCCTGATGTGAAACTCATAGACATACAGCTCTGGATCTCATCCACATGCACTTTCTCAATTGCCTTTCTAAGTAATGTAATACTAGGAACTCATCTTTTTTTGTTTGGATTATAAAATGTCGTTTGGGAAATATGTGATAGCTCTCAGATCACTCCACGATAACTCTTCTCTGTCAGCACGCCTGGAAAATACATGAGGTCAGACCTCTCTCTCTTCTTCCTAACTTACAACAGAAAACTTTCTTTCCTCAAATAGACTCTTGATACGGTTGATATTGGCAGTAAATCTTATAGTCAACTAAACCATATGGACAGTATTATGTAAGACACTCATTAAGGATTTAATGGGGGAGCAGTGACAGTATGTTTATGGACTGCAAGTTGAGAACCAAACGTTCGACCCTTACCAGTCACACCGAACTGCCACTACTGTCCACCATCATCCATTTATCTAGCACCAGAATGGGAACGCAGTGACAGAGTCAGTAGCAGCCTGGTATAAAGTGCTACCGACAGTGTGAGATATCCATAGTTTCTCACCAGGATAGCCCTAATCTGTAGTACTGACTGGTGCCAAGTAAAAACAAGTTAAATGTGTGCAGCAGTCACTCTGGTTTTGTCCAAGCTTGTCTGCATAATGATAGCTGTTGTACCGGTCTCAACGATAGATTTAAAATTTGATTTCATTAAAAGGACACCAAAGTGACACAGAGATGCTTTAAGACTTTAGAAACAGGACATAGTTATACATTCACTGTTAGTTTACTTTACAAAAATAACTTGATTAAAAGTGAGTATAACTTTATTAGACTGAATACTAAAAACGTCCAACTTACAGCAAAATTCAACTTGTCTTTAACCTGCCACACAATCCAAACAAATAAATACATAAATAAATGAATGGAGCGCTGCCTGCAAGCTAGTTCAGGCAGACAACTCGAGCTGCGCTCATTCATACTGACACGTCATCATCCTCCCTATCAGCTGATCTCAACATCCTCATTTGGCGGTCTATTTAAGCTGCATGTCTCCCCGTCTCTGTCTCTGCCTCTGCTTTGCAAGTGCTCCTGCTGTCCTGCTCAGTGCTGTGTGCAAACTTTGTACCCACCTCCTCCCCGGCATCCACCTGCGGGCTCCGAGGGGGGTTAGTTCTATCTCATTGCTCCTAAATGTATGCATTTAAATAATGTTGCTGAGTAATGAGGTTCGGAGCCCTTACGCCAAACACAATACTGTATGCTGCAATAAACTTTATCTTAAGTGAACGTGAGTTGTCGTACTGAAATAAATGTTGGTCTCACTATCTAAAGTTTCTATTTGAAAAAACCTTAAATGGCAGACTTATGTACATGATATGAAGACATACACATCATTAGATGTGTGTTCCTCAGTTGAAGCAGGTGGATGCTGCTGGCGTTCTATTATTTTTTTAAGATTGTTGTCTTTAGAAGATTTTTTTTATGGAGCCATTCAAGAATGAATGTTATTTTTCAGCAAAAACAATGTTCAAAATCAAGTTACATCTCTTATCTAAACTTGTTACATTTAGCAGAAGTCCGATGCATATTAGTCAGGAGGTATTGCATAATTTTTCTGAGTAATATATCATCAGAAATAATCCTGATTCAAGGCTTTTCGTTGCATGTATCTTCACTTTCCTCTGGTAATAAATGGCCCTTGGGTTGAAGATCTTATCTGACATCCTTATGGAGGCTATGTGTCTTTTAGTGATAGGCTCTCAAGTTTTAAACTTGGTGCTTGAACTGGAGCCCTCTCATTTTGAAATTGGTTGTGAAAGCGTATTTGTGTGTTTTTGCCAGCCACTATCTTGTACAGCCTGTGCTCATGTCAATATAATGTCATGGGGTTTGGATACAGTCAGATTGGATACACTGGATGGTTACATAATACAGAAGGTACACGGGTCCTATATTCACTCCTTCCTCTTTCTCAACCACACACGCACACACTAAAGCATGAACACACGAGCCCCAACCACAAAATACACACACACATCTGCAAACACACATGTTCCCACACACTCCCACAACCCTGATATGTGAGGGAACTCCAAAAGCCCTTACATCTGCAGACTGAAAACAAAAACACCCTCCCCTAGCCCCGCCAAGTGGGGAGGAGTCTCTGTTCTGACTTTTACCAGATGATGTTTATCCCACTTTTCCTGGAAAAAGAAAAACTGCTGTACACCAAGTTTTAAGAGACGACTACACAAAGGGGTGAGGACGGTCATGTCCATGACCTTTGACCTTGTAAAGAATCTAAACTGCAGCTTTTACCAGCCCCAAACATTTTCAATGTCAGTGCAGAAAAGAAAAAAAGACACAAAGCTAGCATTTTGTTTCTGCTCATTAATCTGGATTTCAGGGACAAGCAGGTGTAGTCTTTGTTCCAGATGCAGGGCTAAATCCCCTTACTCAACTATTTGTCTACTTTCCACTCCATGTAATAATATACAGTGCTTCCAGGATTGCCAAAAAACTTGAAAGCAACATTAATCTCTAGGAGTTAAGCTCCACTGCAGAGATTGAAGAACTGGTCAATGACTGTTTGTGTTAACTGCATGAAACTGTTGAGAGCACATTTTCTGCACCATGTTTTTTTTAGTTTTAACCACTCTCAAGAGAACTGATGCAGCTCAGTCCATGTATGGTAAACCTCCCCTGGCCCTGTTTGTTTTGGGTCGAATCTTCAGCGTGCATGAGTCTGAGCTCAGACTGCATATATACTTTGAGTGTGTGGGACGTGCATGTGCACATGAAAAATCAAAATATTATGGTTTCTAGATTTTGGCAGAGATCGGATACACGTGATGTTCTGGGTTACACGTGGAAGGCTGAGTAATAGTTCTGTTGAACCTGACCTTTTTATTGGCTCACTCTCTGCATGTTTGGGTCATATGGAACTTGTTAAAGTACAGTGGGCTGCAGGGAGAGGGCTGCAAGATGTGTACACTCTCATAGTAAACACTCGAAGAACCTACAGATTAAAGACTGCATTTATGATACTAGATCAGTAAGTTTAAGTGCAAAGGCAGCTGTAGTTGATAAATGCCTCCGTGTTGTTGTCTGTTAACTCCAGTTGATAGAGAGAAAGGCTGCGGGGCTGATAGCAGAGATAAAGCTGCTCATGTTTCTTCCTGATAGAAAAGACTGATGTAGGCCATGAGGTCTGAAAGTTTGTTTTCTTTTCTTAAACAGTCTCCACCCACCAAGCTTTTCAGCCATGCAGGACTGCAGCATGTATGCTCTCTGTTAGCATTGAACTTGAGCCAAAACACATCCACCAATGAGCTTCAGTTTAGAAAACAAATATAGTATCTGTCATCAAAAGTCCAATGAGTGATTATTTTAACACCTTGCTTTTGTGTTTTGTTGATGTACTCTGTACTCACCTTGTTGAGGTATGCAGGGATAACTGTGTTACAAAGAACAGCGCCTGCTTGACTTTTGACTCTGAAATATAGAGCTGGTACTTCTAGATTATATGCACTTGTCAGAAAATAAAAAGATGTTGATTGAGAACTTTTCAGCGAAGCCTTGCAGTTTGTATTCATGTGTTAACGAGATATAAGCTTTATGTTTCGTCTTGCTTTGATTTGTTCCTGTATTTGTGAGTGCTTGTGTATCTTTACTTTAACGAGTGCCTCAGCCTGGTCCTAAATTGTGGAAGTGATGACAGCAAGCTGGACTGTGTGTACAGTGAGAAGTCCCAGAGGCTTTATGACGCAGGCAAAAGGAAACTTTCCTTGTTTTAAAGGTGCTTTAAAGTCGTAATATAGTAGACTAGACATGGACAGACTTTCGGTCCTCTTCCATAATGAAATATCCACTAAACCCTTATTAGATTTATCATTCGTAGTTTTGATTTAATTTTCTAAAATCAATTTTTTTTTAAAAAGTAGGAGATGAGAGCACTTTCTTCTGTAAGAACAAATCAAATGTCATATCCTATCATATTCTGGTAATTGTGAACAGTGCTAGGGAGCAATAAATATGGCTCTAGTGCAGTCTAACCTTTATTAACTCTCTGAAGGACATTGAGGTTTCCCCCATTTTCAATTCTATCAAGTTTACTGGTACATTAAAACACACACACACACACACACACACACACACACACACACACACACACACACACACACACACACACACACACACACACACACACACACACTTTAACGTCCTCAGAGAGGCAATTTGGGTTCAGCACATAGAAACATATTAAGAACACATCAGACGAAAAAAGACACATCCAAATATTCCATGGCGGCTGTTTTAAATGACCAATGTTTAAATGTTGTAATATATTGTATCTCCTATAATAGGCTTTATGTATTTATTCTATTCTATTTGTAAAGGGACCATATACAAAATTAAACTGAAGTACTGCCATTTGATGCGTTTTGCCAGAGTTAGCCTAAAGCTCATTCAAATCTGCAGGCCCTTGGTAGGTTAAAGAAAATCACTGTATCATGCCACGTCACGGCACATCACAGTACATCATATTAAGTCATATCATGTCCTATCATGTCTAATCATATCATATAGGTCACGAGTGACATCACATTTTATATTGTTTTGTTTTGTCTTTTAATTTATAACAATTTGTCTTATGGTATCTTACTGTTATTACTGCATCATACCATTTTGAATTGCATTGTTTCAAACCATATCATATTGTACCATCTCATATTTTATCATTTTGTATTGTATTGTATTGTATTGTATCATATCGCGTCATGACATCTTGTGTCATGTCATGTCGTGCCATGTCTTGTCATGTCATGTCGTGTCGTGTCATGTCTTGTCATGTCTTGTCATGTCTTGTCGTGGTATGTCATGTCCTATCATGTCCTAACGTGTCCTATTGTGTCATATAGTATCTTTAATATAGTCAAGTTGAGCACAAGAATGGCCGAAAAAAAGAAAAAGACAAAAGGAAAGGCTGAATAACTTTTTGTAATAGAACTGTTTTGATACTGTTTGGAATGTTCTGCTGGGCAGATTTACAGGTTAGCAAAGGTTTAAAACAACAAGCTTTGCACAACAAGATATGTGAAGTGTCTCAAAAGCTTTTCCTAGCAGTAGATATTCTCTTAATATTACCTGCCAGTGCCCCATCATTCAGTCCTACTTGATCAGTAGTGACACCTTTGACTTTGAAAGGATATAGAGTGGCCTGCAGGATGTGGGTCAGCAGGAGGAGACTGGGCACTAGATGTCTGTCTTAGTGTGAACACGTGAAGCAGACTTGTTGCAGCAGTTTGGAAAATACCCAAAAGTCTGTGTGCTGAAGGAACCTGTCCACCTAGATCCTGGACATGACCTGATTTTACCTCCAGGAGAAATCAGATCTCAGGGATTCAGTATCAATTCACAGCGTACCCCTTCACAGGGTCAAGAATCAAGGCTTAGGTTGATGGAGGGGGGTTGCTAATTTGGCAGGGTGTAAGTTTGGAAATATGTGTCAACAGAGTCATGACAGACAACTGGACAGAAGTCGCAACATCTATATATAACTCTTGGCCATAGTCTGATATGAATGTTGTTTATGTTTAAATGAAGTACTAAATTGATTTTTTTTTTTAAAACAGTAAAGATTTTGTTAAAAATCATACAGTTGGATAAATACTGTGTACCAGCATTTCATTTCTGGAAGTGTAAATCCTTAATTCTAAAGCTTTTTGCATCCTGACCTCACTTTCTACATAACCCATTAAACCTTGATTATCTCTTCCCACACTACTCACATACATGCTGTCCTCATGAGGCTGTTTCCATGGTAATGTGTCGAGCATTGATCTACTGGATGTAGAATCTAGGACATGACAGCGAGGCTGTTAAACAAATCTTTGTATTTTCACCACAAGCAAGTGAGTGATGTCCTGCACAATAGACAAAAACATAAACAGTGACGCACCAGGTGAGTGTTTTTTGTCCACTTCCTCACCTGATCACTTGACCTGAAATGTTCTTCATGCCTCATGTTACAGCAACACTAGTGTTTGTTTTGAAAAGGAATACTCTAAGGGCCCCCACTTTGCACAAAAGCCGCCCCCTGAAGATGCAGAGGAGCAGTGTTAAAGTGGGTCAGATTTCCGCTGTCTGATGGCACAGTTTTATCTCTAACAGTGTATAGAGGGCAGATATTTAAAACTCTCTAATCACTGTGTGTGTCAAGGCATTTAGTGACTGCATGTATGTATCTTTGTCACTTGTTCGGGCATTTCTACCACTGCTTCATGAACATATACCATATGTTGCCTATATTGGCACAGAGCCAGAGGGGGAGGATTTTTTACAGCTTCCACTTGCATGCACATGTTGTACTTTTTTTCTGCAGAATCAGTATTCAGGTGCACGTGAGTTGGCTTTTCTATGGAGAATCAGTGTAGTCAGTTTAGACAGTCATGTTTACTTCAGCGAAGGAATGTGCTTCCATTAAAGGGCTGCAGGAATGCTCTTTAGGAACGTGTCAATGTACTTGAAGAATGTGACGTTGCAGTTAGGAGGTTCCTTAGGTGCTCTCTACTTCCATGGTTTACAATATGGAAGGAATGGAAAAACTATGAGCTACTAAAACTAAGTTAAAAAGTTATCTCATGACTCTTGGAGTGAAAAGCTTGTGTTTTTTAGAGACTTGACATCAATCCACCATGAATGTGTGCTTTGCAACATTGGCAACCTCAAGCAGGCGGTCTCATGTGCGATTCCATACTAGGGCCCTTTTCCCGCACGCAACTCCCCACTATCTCTCCCAGTCTCCTTGCTCTATCCACCATCCTATCCTCTCCAAATAGAGATGCAAGATGTTGAAAAAATAACTTTTAGAGGGCAGAAACCTCAACCAGTACCAGATTCATTGGTGAACACTATCTGCCACAACAGACAGACGAATAACATTAGCAATAAAAACTAGAAAAATGTAAATAAAAGTATGACTTGCAATAACAGTCTTAGTTGTTATAAAATCTGTAATAGTGAACATTTTTTGAAGTGGTTCATGTCAGTTCAAAGGAAAATGATTTGACTTTTGCTTGCTCATCAGACTGTCATCAGGATAAAAATAGAAGTTCCCCACAATAAAATGTGCTTGCGCAAAGTGCCCATCTATTTCTTCACTCTTCAGATGTTGTATTTGACAGTCCTTCCTTGTGTAAACAATACTTCAAGGTTACGACCCTGTCTCTTGGCTCTATAGGGTTTTATTGCCAGGCCTCATGTTTCAATATTTGCAAGAAAATGTGCAGCATCATTAGAGGAAGTCTTGTCCACACAATAGATTATTTACTTACTGTATATTGCCCTGGCTCACGTTTTATGGTTTGCCGTTACTGTTTAACCAAACCAAGTCATAACCATTGAGGAACCCTGAATCCTGCTTGTTTCGCCAACTGATGCTAAAGGTGTTGTTGCAGTGTTACACAAATTACATCTATAGAATTAAGTGATCTTGTCTTGATGCAGTTGCAGAATTTGACCTTTTCTGTCTTCATTTAAAGAATATTAAGTAACCTGTAAAAACAAAGAGACTAATTTCCAAGAATGTGTTTTTATAACAGGAAATGAGCAACGTGTTTTATGATGTTGGCATGATAAACAGGTGTTTGATTAAATCTTTATCATACAGCAATCTGCGTTTGTAGCCAAATGATCCTTGGTTTCCATTGTAGACAAACAGAAATGAAGAGGGAATCATATTTTTCACGTGAGTGGTACAGGGGAGTACAGGCATAAACAACCTTGTCCCTAACTTGGCTGTCACAGTGCCAACAGCACTCATCACTATCAACACACATTGATATTTACAAAAGCAGCCCCGTAGTCTAAATGAAGGAGCATATGGGCCCATCCCCTTCTCTGGCAGGCTCTCACATTAACCCGTGTTCCACTTCCTCACGTGTCTGCGGATGAGGGGGGAGGGCTTAGGGAAACACTGGAAGAGAGGATGTCAAGATGGAGCAATAACTCCTTTGTGATTCCCCCGCACAGGAATTTCAAGGCACTCTCTCCCTCAGTTCAGATGTTACCCCTGGACTTCATCTGATCTGAAACTATACTCAGTTCGCATGATTGGAGGGAGCTTTTCAAATCCTTCACTCATTATCTCAGTGGAAAGGCAGTCCATTAAAAGTGCATGAGGAGGCGTGAATGACCTGACGTTGTCTTGGATATACCCTAGTTTATGACCCTGTTAATAGTTGCTTAATATTTGTTTTTCTCTTGTCAAACTGGAAAATACAGATTGAAAACACTGTTGACTACATATAAGTCATACTTACTTGTCACTGGAAGGATAATGGGCTCAGTGTTGCACCTTGTGGCCTCTGGCTAGAAACAGTCACTAAAACTGGGGTTTTGTTCTGACCCTGTGGGTCAATAGTGGACCATAGACTGAGTATAACAGTGGATAGAGAGTCTTTGTTTTAAAAGTGAACAAATGCAGCAGTTTCTTAAACTTGAATTACCTCCTCTGACCAGCAGGGGTGACTGTTCTGATAGCACAAACGATTCTGTTTGAATATGACCAGATAAGAAAACTACTCAACCTCCAAGCCTATTTATTAGCAAAGTCTTCTTCAACACAGCAAGTTTAAAATAAAATTAATGATATATCATGGTGTGCTTTAGAACATGGCCAGTAATGATTGACATCAGTGACCTGCCAACCAAGGTTATAGTCATTTGTGTTGCCAAGAAAAGGAAAGCGATGGGTGGAATGGGGATCTTGAAACTTGAAAACAGGAGTTCACTAACCAACAGGTGATGTCACAACAACTACCCCCATTTATTATGTACAGTCTATGAAAGAGGCCCTTTATTGCGTGATATACAACCAAATAGCCTCTTACAGACATAATTCCACAACAGCACAGGAACAGAGTTCCACCATCATAACTCCTTTGTACTTACTCATTGCACCCAGAAACTGTGTAATATTGATGTCAGAGTGGGTGATTAGTTACACATCGGATTCCTAATAGATCCGTTGCAGAAGGCCAAGAAGCACTTGTAAACACACAGTGTGAGGACCACAAACACACACTCAGACATGTACAAACACAAAGTACTGTTGAGCCCTGCCTGTTCTGATGCTACACATTTGCCACCTTCTCCCCCCAGTTCAGCCTGTGACTTCCTCTGAAGGAAGCTCCGAGGCAGAACAACTTTGCCCCACCATTAAGCCTCTGAGTGTTACACAATGAGGATGAGGCCTTACAGGGGGTAAGTATCCCACCTTGAAATGGCAGTATAAGTGCCTAATGAAACACAACAAATTGAACATACAACACAAGGGTGAGATTAAAGCTTTATAGCAAGTGTTTCCAAAGAGCCTTTTTTTCTCAATAAGGATGAAAAATAACTATTTGGTGGGGCAAATGTTTGTATAAATATCTTCCTTGTATAAACTTCTGCCTTGCAAAATCTGATTGGTGTCAGATTAGCAGATACATTATTTTTGAGTCTATGAAATATTCAAATGATCCACTATGCAAACTGGACCAAGCTTCAGTCAGATGAGTGATGGGCTGGAGTGATGGCTAAGCTTATGGGGGCAAAGAGGTGGAGAAAGATGGGTCACACAATCTAGGACAATGTATGATTGAACTGTACTGTCCTAGATTGTGTGATCTATCGATTTATAAAGCACTAAGAGAGGCCTACATTTTACTCAGCTATTAATGGATTTCTCTATGTTGCTGTGACATAAAAATATTGGTTACAGTAGAAAGGATCATTAAGCAGCATAGACACAGAAAAGGGATTCACCAATCAAACTTTCTGTCCCACTTTTTATTTCCTTTCTTTTGGTGCTCATGCGTTTGTACAAGGAAAGTTCTAGAAACTCCATCTGCATTTCTGGTGGGTGGATTTTTACAATGATACAGTGTTTGTAGAAGGCCACGCTCAGTACAACGTGCACAGTGGAGGCCGTTGGCCATTGCATCATTAGACTGAGGGCCCTGTGGCACAGCCTGGGCCCATTGTCCAGGGGCACGGACCCATGATATGAGAGGGGAAGCCGTCCTAAGCTGACATAACACTGACGCATCAGTGAGGCCAGGGTGACTAGGCTAGAAAGACTGCAACTGAACATACTTTCTTGCATACTTCATGCTGTAAATGCAATGGATTTTAATAAGACTTGAGGAATCACTGATTGTCACAGTGAAAATGCTTAAGACACTGATGTTTTGCTTTAGTTTTAAGATGAGCATCACAATGATAGACCGACTGTAGGAAAGTCTTCATTGACGGTTGTCAGTGACTATCAGTGCTGGACATGTTCATCCGTTGACGCTTACTTTACACCTTTGCAATCACAAGTAAATCCTCAAAAATGGACTAGCACGGTTAAGGGACTATTGTTCGGTTGATCCTGGGATCGGAGTATTTGAAAAGCCCAGTTCTAACACATACACACAAACACACAGAAACACACACTACATCTTCTCTTCTTGTTCTTCTGGACATTAAAAACCAGAACATGATTATGTCGCAACCTTTAAGACCAGTCCCTGTTCAAGTGCTGATCATTTAATCCCCACCATGCATGTGTCTGGGATCTTTTCTTTCCATTTGTAATCCCAGTGTAGAGCTGGAACATCAGAGATTAGTGCGTGATAAGGCTATAACTGTCCACTGACCTGAGCTGTCTGCAGGACCCCAGCTTTGTCTAGCCTGGGCAGCCAAACTCATTAGGTCTACTGTCAGTCACGAAATTCACAGTTTGGTTTGTACCTCTGGCTCTTGTTGGGTTGAGCAAGGATCCTTTACTTGTCCCTGAGCCAAAGAAAAGCTTGTGATGGTACTTTTGATTTTAGAGACAATTAACAGCAGTCTACATCAAACATCTCCCTGCCTTGTAGAAGGAATGTATACTAAATAGGTTTAGGTCAATCGAAGCTGAAATTTGGGCTCTCATTGTCTTGAAATGTTCTCTGTGGAAACAAAACTGAAACAAAGGATGTCCAAAATATTTCCATCAGGGTTCTATTTAAAGTTACCTCTGGGATGTGTGTTGTAGTGCCAAAGTGTTCTTGCCTTGTAGTGTTCTCTGATAGATAGTGCATGGATATATAAAAATGTTTGAACAATGCTATGCTTTCTAAATGTGTTGAACACTTCACCTACATTTGTTGAATTCCCTCTCCCATGTAGGATTGTGCCTACTGTCGTAGGTAGTATGGATTGGAGATTTTCTGGTAACTTTCCAGAGTTGGAATTTGTTGCCTTGACATGGATTAAAGCACAATGTAGTCTTTTGACATGTGGTGGCACTCATAGTAAGAGAACATACACTGAATAAAACTAAACAACCAAGTTTTCTGACTATCTAAAGCAATGAAATAGTAAACCACACAAATCACCAATACATTTCATGCCTGGAAAAAACTCTGATAAAGTCCCCTTCAACTATAAATAGAGCAGTTTGTTTTAATACACTGAATGTTCAATGTTTTATAATGTCAATGGGTGTAGTCATTCATGGGCTGTAAGCCTACCGGGAAGTATTTGGCACATACTCTTGTTGAACAACTTTCACTCTATGTAGATTATGACAGTAGCCTACTTAAGATGTTCATAAGTGTTTGCAGAAACAAGGTTGCGATGATCCTCTTCCATTTATTTTTTCTTAACATTTTTCTAAGTCCAAGTCTAAGTCAGGAGCAGCCCTATTAGTGGTCTGAACAGTGCTTCATTTTGCATTCATCGTATGTACTATAACAAGTGACAAACTTGTAGGACGCATTCTGTGTTTAGCAAAACCTTAGATGTTTGTTAAACTTTATCAAAATATAATTCTAATGACCAGGCACATAAAGTGTAGTCAACTTACAGTTCAAACCTTCACACAGCCAAATATTTTTACGCAGTCTGGTGACACGCACGCTCAAAAAATGTAAACATTGGAACCATTCCCATCGCTGCCAAGTGATGTGAACAAAACATTTGTCTCCTACATTCTGTTCCAATGATTAAAGACAAAGGAAGTTTTCTTGAAGAATTTATTTTGATAAACCAAACAGTTAATATATGCATCAGTAATGCTAATGTTTATGTACACAGAGAACACAGAATAACTGACTTTGTATTGCCACCAAGCCATTGTCCTCAAAACAATTATTTAGTACATTTAGTAGTGTCTCCTTATATCCATAGACTGTATAAAATATGGATGTAGTATCCGTGACGTCCCCCATCTGTTTCTGAAGCGCTGTTTTGAGGCCAATCGGCGGCGGCGGCAGCCATATTGCTGCTGTTGAGCGATTGTCACGTAAAGAAGCGGGCTTTGAGCCTCCTAGCCAACAGCTACAGTGTTCCCGCCTGTCAATCAAGTCAGCTGTGCCTCTCATTGGAAGACTCATAATCTCGATATCTTTAAAATTGATGCGTTAGAAAAAATTCACCCCCCTCCCAGTGTGTGCCGATCGAGAAATGAGCTATCCAGACTACACTCGTCTTTTGTACCAGTCTGTAAACATGTTTAATTATTTTTGTTTTTAAAGTTATATTTTCTACCTTTTTGCCTTTATTTGATAGGACAGCTGAAGAGAGACAGGAAATGTGGGGAGTAGAGAGCGGGGAATGCAGGGAATGGTCAACCAGCCGGGAATCAAACTGGCGACCCCTGCGATGAGAACTGTAGCCTCTGTATGTGGGGCGCGCAGACCGCTAGGCCACCATCACCCCAAACATGTTTATTTCTGCTGTAAAGATTGTCTTTTTTGAATTGGTGTGTATGTGGTTTCCGGTACTTCCGGAGCCAGCCTCAAGCGGATCCTTGATGAACTGCACTCCTCTGTGAATATGGCACTTCGGAATTGGACTCATATTTTTAGACCGGAGGTTGCCGCTTGATGTGAACACAGCATTTATCTCTGACATTCTGTTCCAATGATTAAAGACAAAGGATGTTTTCTTGAAGAATGTATTTTGATAAGCCAAACAGTTAATATATGCATTGGTAATGCTAATGTTTATGTACACAGAGAACACAGAATAACTGACTTTGTTTTGCCACCAAGCCATTGTCCTCAAAACAATTATTTAGTACAAGTGGTGAGCATATCAATTTTGTGGTACTGATATATCGATATTTACACACTACTCATTTGAGAATCGATTACTCTAATAAAATATCGATCCTAATTAATAAATGCAAAATAAAAGCACATGTGTCACTTCCGATTCTTTTAGGGTAACTTACTCCAACGTTTTGTACCGACAAATTCAGAGACAACATGATCACAGTGTCATTTTAAAGCTGGGGTTGGTAGTCTCGGAAAACTAGCATGAATTTGAATGTAGCATTTCCTCAGGACTCCGTCTAACCCCTCCCCCTTCCCCTCGGAGCTCCTCCAAAACGACGCCCCCCCCCCGCTCATATGCACGAGCACCGCTGTTTTGCGACCATATGATCGTGACTGATTCAAAACCGGTCCTCACCAAAACATTATCATAGTGAAAGTTAAAAACACAAACAAACATGGCTGCTGTTAGCACTCACAACTGTCATGCTAGCATTATCCAGTTGTACTGGTGACACGTGAAGGCATCAGGAGACTGAGGTGTAGAGTGTGTGAGCGGGAGAGAGAGGAGAAATAAGAGGAGAAGATTTTCATTCATTCTAACATTGATTGTTGATTTGTTGGTTGGTGTGATCACGGCCGACAGTGACCGGTTAGTAAAACTCAACGTGTTCACGAATTGGCTCGTCATCCCTTCAGCGTCCGGATGGACGCTACAGTACATCTACATTTTCTGTAGGATTTACTAAATGTCATTAATTCTTTTGCTTGTCAGAGCCCCCGTGGTGAGAACTTTTTAGACTCTGATCCGGACTACAGTCCTGAATAAAGCACCTCATCGGGTCAGAGGGGACAGGCCCGAGGTTAAACGAGAGGGGCAGTCTGTAGAGTCAGGGGAAGCAGCGGCAGGGGACGGGGAGTGCACGCTGGGGAAATGAACGGCAAGAGGCGGGCAGAATGGCAGGATGGGATTTGATTGGTTTAAAATTTTGGGACCCAAAAACGGTGATTGGTTGGTGTTTTCCAAGGTTTACTCCGGCTGTAGATAGCAGCTTTTTTCACTCTTTTTTAAGAAAACATTATGTATTGATTGCCATCAGGACATAAAGATCATTTTAACCAGTATGACAAAAAGTGTATCTAAATCTAACTACCAACCCCAGCTTTAACAGTAGTCATGGGGAAGAAGCTGTTTTGAGCTTTCCACTCAGATAATTTAAATAGAGGATGTTGATTATTTATCATTTATGTGTTTTTCTAAATGTATTTCATTGTTTAAAAAAGGCCAGCAAAGGATTTGCATATTAAAGTTTTTTACTTAACAGTATTTGTCATGGGACTTGTCTTTCAAGGGTTGCATTTTGAAAGTATCGGTATCGGGTTTTGAATAAATTGCCAAAAAAGGTATCAGCATCGTATCGAATCATAAAAGTGTGGTATCTCCCAGCACTATTTAGTACATTTAGTACTGTCTCCTTATAACTGAAGTGAAGGAGCTGAAGAACAAAATGTAAATAAAACAGAAATGGCTTCTGTAGTTTTTTTTCTTCCTTTCTTGCCTTTTTTGTTTTAATCCTCTGCTGCATTTCGCCTCAAATACCTACACTTCAAAAACTGCAACAATGTTGAAACATTAAATGCAGCTGTCAGTGTTTCTCCTTAGCAACAGTAGCAATGAAAGCAGCAAGTACATTGGTAGATTACCGTCAGTGTTGTGTTTTTCTGTCTCGTATTTTTCCTGTTCTCCCCTCCCCCTCCCCTCCGCTTTCTCTCCTTCCTCTTTGTTTGCCTGATCTGCTTGATCCTCTCATAGGTGCCTCGTCTCCTCCCAGCGACAGCAGCGGCTCTGTGATTGGTTGGCTGTCACATGGGGCGGGACTTAAACGCTGTCTGCGCTGGGTTTTGTGGCTGGGCGAACAGCTCAGCCCTCAGTTTCGGTAACAGCTACAGGAAGAAGACGAAAGAACCAGACGTGGCTTGTACACGTTTTTAAGCAGCTTCAGTGCTGTAAACGTAGCCTTTTATTTAACGTACAAACACGGAGAGTGTCCAACCAAAACGAAGGAGGTGTTTTAATCTGTGCTCTTACAAGGAATAGAAAAGGAATACGGGATATTTTCGACGCCTGTGTCCTTCCTGTTCAGCCCTTTGTTTTTCAGTGGTGCGCTCGTGCAGGCGACCAGTAGCGCCCCCGTGCGAGCCAACGCAAAAGAGCTCGAGGATAGGGAGTCAAACGAGCGGCCGAGCTTGTAGCCTCCCGAGCATCGTGGGCCCCCCCAGCGCATTTATCCGATGCGGAGTGAGGATGAGTCCCGCTCTGGAAGCCCTCATGCAGGCGGACGGGACTCCTTATCCCGGGAAAGGGGTGATGCTTGAGCCCTTCGTGCACCAGGTGGGAGGCCACTCCTGTGTGCTACGATTCGGGGAACAAACAATCTGCAAGCCCCTCATCCCCCGGGAGCACCAGTTCTACAAAAGCCTCCCCCCAGAGATGCGGAAGTTCACCCCTCAGTTTAAAGGTAAGACCCCCCCCCCGTCCTCCACCCTGTATCCCTGTAGGACTTGTCAAGCTGTCAGGTTGAACTGCGCATGTGTGAAGTTGTTTTGATGCCAAGCTTTAATCCTTTCTTTCTCTTTCCTTGTCAATGTATTATCAGACTGCATTATTTTATGTACTCTTTGCATTAATTATTACAATGCAGGAGTAAATCTGTGCAGGTGATAAGGGGTTTTATGTTGCTTTAATGGGGGTGCTGTGCAATGCATTGATACAAAGGCTTAAGGAACATGGTGTACATAACATTAAAAAAAAAGTGTACATAGCTGTTTCCTGCGTGCTCAAAACGTGACTTGTGTACAGTGTCACCACGTCCAGTTTTTTGGATGGGATCTTCATGTTAAATGAGGGATTGGGGGGTTTCAAGTAGCATCCAAGCTGACGGCCTGACTACCTGCCAGAGAGGCCTTTAAAAAGTGTCGCCTGTCTTTCATGATGACTTAGGTTTCAATTTAAGTATTCCATGAAGGATCAAAAGTACACTAGACAGATCACTAGGGAAGAGATCCCGGGGTCTTGTGTCAGGATAATCACGGAATCACTACATTTTCTCCTGCAGACGTGATTTTCACCAGTCATATCATGTTCCCTGACTGTGTCCAGGTCCAGGGTTCTTTCACACTTTCACCCACAGACAATGACAGACAGTTTATGCTCCTACAGACGTCTTAAGGTGGTCGTATGACGGAGGCAAAACGCACGAGTGGTATTTGATCCCCAGTAATGCAGCGTAGGACTATAAAAAGACCCAGGATGAGGAGTGGGATCTGGTGAGAAGATAGTAGAGCGCATCTGGGGTACTTTAAACTCCTCAACAATCTTCTATGGTTCACATTTTACACATATTAAAAAGGAAAAGGTTCCACTTTTGGTATTAGAAGAGAATTCTCTGGTGGTCATTACATTTTCTGAGAGATGAAGAAGAACAATAATAACTCCTGCTGGACGTGCTGCTCATCATATCATTGAAGCTGCTGGGCTGTAATAATGTCAGTGAATGCACCATTTCATTATTTCATGGGACTTCATCTTGAATTATCTCAAAGACACTCATTAGTTCCCACACTCACTAAAGGTGTTTGATGACAGTGCAGCTCTTCCACAAGGACAGACTGAGGAGGCGGGGCTTCCTACAGGCTGGTGATGTCAGCACATATGACATCAGCCAAAGCCTCCAGCTGCAGAAGAAGCTTGGATGCTGGGTCCTCAGGCCCACAGTGTAAACGTGCAAGAACACCTCAGTGCAGTTGAAAAAAATGGACCCCGTCTTTTGAGGCTGCTCCTGGGCTCATTTTCTGTGTCCTGTATTTTAATCTTCTGCTATACTATTGCTACCACGACAGCCATTATCATTGGAATCATGCATCAGGTTTCGGCTTGTGCACTATACCCTTATCTCGACCACTCTTTCTCGATCATATCGACCACATCCCCTCCTTCCTGCCTGTAGGTTTTCTGTATCAGCCGCTGCAGCGAGGATGTTTATTCTCAGTGCGACACCTCCCCCACACTGCACAGAGATGTGCAGCACACAGGCCCTTCTAGGGTCTGCTAGAAAGTGACTCAGGTGGGGGGCTACTGAAATGCCTGCTGGTGGACTGTGTCATGAATTTAAAGTATTCTGGTTTAGTGTGGTTTGGTTCTGATCTTGTAAAACAGGTTGACAATGAATAAAACATCACATTCAAATGATGGCTGGGTTTCTCTGTCACTGAAGGACTCTGGTGTGAACTGTGTGGAGTCAGGCTGAGAAATTGTCACTGAATCAAATGTTTTACTCATTATTTATGAACCTTCTGTAGCAGATTGAGTTGTTATTGGTGGACATACAGAGTGTTTCTGTTCTTCATATTTTTTTTATCACACTGCAGACTGCTTTAATTCTGTATTGTGAGTTTGTTTGTGCTTGCTCATGAAGATGTTTATCAGTTGTTCAATAAATGCCATGCTCATTGAGACATATTAAGCCTTGCGTGGTATTTTGTGTCTCTTGTTTCTTGTATACTCATCTAAACACAGTTTATACACACCCAGATGTGATTATATCTCTTTTTTTATATAAATGTCTTGCTTTATTCTTCCATCTTTCTGTCACATCTATGGCCTCATACTCCATGGTGTGTGTGTTTGGAGAAACATCTGTATGAATGTGTTAGAACAGTTGTGGGAATGTATATGAAATGTGAATAAAATCTGTTTTATTTCCCATGCTCTAGGTAATGTAGAGTCGTAATCTTAATATTGCTAATAACAATCCCTCCCTGGTGCTCCTTTTCCCCCCTTGTGCAGGTGTGGTGTCAGTCAGTTTTGAAGAAGATGAGGAAGGAAACCTGTGCCTCATTGCATACCCCCTCCACAGTGAGCTTGGGGATCTGGAAAACAAAGACCCCTCAGCAGATTGCGAGCCAAAGACCAAGATGCTGAAGTGGAGCAAGAAGAAGCAGTCCTCATTGCTTTTGGAAAACGACAACTACAGCAAAGAGAGAGCTCGACACAGCCGGAAAGAAGACAAGATCATGAGGTGAGACAGATGGCCTCAGCACCTGAATGCTACAATAAAAAACCACTATTTCAAGAATATGCTCTGTATTGCTGAGGTTAACTGTTTCCCCCTTTGTTCTTGCCATCACAGTTACAACCGTGAAGAGACACAGCAGCACCAGCAGGCAGAGGTTCTCTACTTTAGCATGGAGAAAGGCAACGTGGTGCCGCAGATCAAACACAACCCGTGGAGTCTCAAATGTCACCAGCAGCACCTGCAGAGGATGAAGGAGAACTCAAAGCACCGTAATCAATACAGTATCCTTTTCATGAATGAGAAGCACTTCCTGGTTGTCTCCATAAATGAGTCTTTAATGTTCAATAAAGCATATGTAGAAAGTTTTCTTGTGTGATCCTTGACCCCATTTAACAGAATTCATACTTTTGGAGAACCTGACGTGGCGCTACAAAGTACCATGTGTCTTAGACTTAAAAATGGGAACTCGCCAACATGGTGATGACGCAACAGAGGAGAAGAAAGCCCATCAGATCCGGAAGTGTCAACAGAGTACATCTGCCTCTATTGGAGTGCGACTATGTGGCATGCAGGTATGCAGCGACACCTGAAACACATCTCTTCCTCTATGATATTTTTCTCTTTGTAGTGCTCATGTTTCTACGTGTCCTGCAGGTGTACCAGTCAGACTCAGGCCAGCTGATGTTCATGAATAAATACCATGGCCGTAAGCTGACCCTCGCTGGCTTCAAGGAGGCTCTATACCAGTTCTTCCATGATGGGCGCCGCCTTCGTCGGGAGCTGCTGTCTCCAGTGCTCCGCAGACTCCGGGAAATGCAAGCCGCCCTAGAGGCCTGCGAGTCCTACCGCTTCTACTCCAGCTCCCTGCTCATCATCTACGACGGTGACCCACCCAGGAACCCCACCAGACCCAGACACCGCGGTGGGGAAGAAGGTGATGAAGATGAGCCATCTGATGAAGATGAAGAGGAGGAGGAGGAAGAAGAAGAGGAAGGGGCTTTTGGTTTCCCCCGTTCCTCTTCAGCAGGGAGCAGTGGCGGTGTGGCCACAGGGAGCAGCAACAGCAGCAGTGGCCGCTCGTCCCATGGCACGGGAGAGGCCAGCAGCCCAGCAGTTGACGTGCGCATGATTGACTTTGCCCACACCACCTGCCGGCACTACGGGGAGGACAGTGTGGTGCACGAAGGACAGGACAGTGGTTTCATCTTCGGCCTCCAGAACCTCATCACCATCATCTCTCAGCTGGAGGATCACAGCACAGACTGAAGCCTGAAAAGAGTCAACCTGGTCTAAATTTTAAGCATGGGAAAAGCTCAGTGTGGCTGAAACCCTGCTAACCCAAGGTGCAATGCCTACATGGGGTCTAAGCCTCTTCTGCTTGGAGGGAACCTTAGACACCCCGGGGACTTGGTCTGAGGGGGGGAGACTGTGGGGTAGTTACTGCTCCCTCCCTCACCTGCCAGAGGACAGGGCTGCCTGAGCCCTCACTTGCACTTTCCTCTTTCTGAGACTGCTCCTTTTCTTGGTTATACATGGTAGGAGGAAACTTGTGGGAGGTGGTAGTCTTTTACAAACACAGGGACTCCTGTAGCATACCCCTCCCCAACCCCCAACCTCCACCCCGCTTTGGTACAGACAAGTTTTTTCATTGTTAAGTTCTCTCTGAGAGAGAAAGACTTGGACAGAGGTCATTGAAGCTCAAGTGTAGTTCTAGGAGCCTGACGTGGTGCTTTACCTGTGATAAGACATGAGTTTCGTATTTACTTTCGTATTTGGATGAAGTTTGGACTTCACTGTCCCCCCCAACAGCACAGCACATTATTGTGGGGAAGTTGACTGTACAAGCTGACCTTGGCTGGCTGGGTCAGCAGCCTTGTAGCATTGGCAACTTAAGCTTCTGAGAAAGACATTTTGTGTTTCTACTGGTGTCTCTAAAGACCTTGCAACAAACATGTTTCTTTGTCTCAACTGGGCGCTCTGATTTTGGTAGATGAACAAGATTATTTAGGTTTAGAAGAAGAAGGGATTTGCCTTTTTTCAACTGTCTTTCTTTCCTGTACCCTTTTGCCTATAAACTGAGGACGTTTTTTCAAAGGGGATAATATCCTTGATTTGTCGCTCTCCTTGTTTTCGTCTGACTTTCTCCTCTCATTCCTGAAACTTTGACTAAACAAAGAGAATATATTGATTTAAAACACTAGCTACAAAGACTATTAAGAGGCTATTTATTTGAAAGGATTGTTTAAAAATGAAAAAGGAAAACAGCTACATTCCATATTACCACTCTAAATGTTCTGTTCTGATACTGACTTTGATTTATTTTATTATTGCAGGAGCTGATACCTCTCTTGTGTACCTGTGTGTTAACAGTGTCTTGGAAAATAAAGGCATTAATTTGTGGTAAAACCTGATGTCTATTTTGTGTTTGTTGTTAATGAATTATAAACATTGACAGAATGAGAAGGAGGGAGGAGATGGGTGAAATGCGGCTGTAGGGCAAGACAGCGTGGAAAACATGACTCATACTTTGAGTTGAACCCTATAGAGAAACAATGAGTTCTTATCATGACCTCATCAACCTTCACTTTACACGGGGCAAATACAGATGGTACTTTGGAGAAGTCTCTTACACGACACACCTAAAGGAGTAAAGACTTATCTAGTCAGCAGTGGAAGGATTCAAGGCTGAGGAAGGAAAGTATTGCAGGGCTCACTTTGTAACTCACTATCAGTGAACACGGTGTGAGCATGTGCCTTACACGTCACTGTATTTAAATCAGACCAATAGAAAGCCTTCAAGCTCCAATACCTACTGAATAACCGTAGTGATGTAATTAAAACAGATCAATTCATGTTAAGACAAGCTGGGATTCCTCTTTAAATAAGTTTATTGATCCATTGAAAGCTCAGTACACACACACCAGACTGGATAGGTACATTTTTTATTCTCCTTGGTGTGGGAATAAAACCAAACCAATCCAAGGACTGAGAAACATGACCTGACATGGTGTGATTTAATTGAATGTATAATATTCCTGGAAAATAAGAAAATTATAGAAACTGTACTATTTATTTGTGGCTCTTTTAAAACTGAGGGTTTTTTTCTAAAAAAAAACCTCCAAAAAATCCCCAAAAACATTTTTTAATCTAATTATTAACTCCATTGCTAACCATTTAAATCAAGATTTAGTGCAATGGTGTTCTTTAATTCTCACAGATCATGGTTCAATGAGGATAACTCACTCAATTTTCATTCAAATTCATGTTAAAACTTTTTTTAATGTACATTGGAAAGCCCTAGATATAAAAGCAATAGTTTTACATGACATCAATTTTTGTTTATTTTATTTTACTTAAAAATATTTTTTTTTTATGAAGTGATGTCGATAAATAACCACGACACCTCTTCTGTCACATGCCCAGATTTTTATGCTGCATTTAGCTGGTTATTGCCTAAAATAGACTTCAAAAAGGGTCAATTTGACCCGCAACATAACAGGAGGGTTAAAGACTGGAGAATAATATGTTTATGAGAACATGATGACCTGTGTATTTTACATAATTTTGATTGATCTACTGTAATCCACAGGGAAGTCTTTGCCAGCAGAACAGGCTTTCCTCCCACTAAGTTTCTCTTTTTGTTCACAAACAATGTGGAAGGTTGCAACCCTCAGATTGCATGCGTCAGCACGGTTCATTATTAAGCTGTTTGGTCAAAGCATTTGGCCTGATTGCCATTCAGCCGCGACATCGGTACCTGATCTGCATTAGTCCTGCTCACATTGCACACTTCAAACAGGAACAAACTTCCAGCTGTAATGCTAAGTAGGAATTATAATCTGGAAGCTCTGAAAGCCAGGCCCAACATGCACCAATAGCTGTGAAGCAGCAACCTCAGATGACCATCGTTCAACATATTGTTCAAACCCTGAACTCCACAGCTGAAGGTGTTGGCTGTCAATACTAGCAGCTTGGTAGCTGGCGTAATCGGCTCTCCATCAACAGAAAACACCCTGAGCTAAGGAGGCTAAGTAAACGGAAATACCGGCTGTGTGCGGCATAGAAAGCTGAATCACTCTTTCACACACATCACACTTGGCAAACATGTCTCATAAGAAGGTGGGGTCCTTGTTGACAGTGTAGCAGACACCTGTTTTCATTCCTTGACAATTGCATGACGTGTAAAATATGTGGAGTGGAAAAATAATTATTCAGTGGTGGTTTGTTTATGTATGAAACAGTGACCAATTAACTGCTTAAAAGAAAAAAGAATGTCCTATTGTTGTTTATACAAGTGCAAAAGGTGCATACGTTTACATTTGCATGCAGGACATATTGGTTTGTCAGCTGACGCTCAGTAAACAAACTTCAGGCCCTCAGGACTGAAGCAACACGCAACATTCACCTGCCATACACAGACTTACTCAGAGTGTTCTGAACCCATGCTTTACTTATGCAAAATTCAATGACAAGATTACTCACACAATATCCTTACAAATGCTTTCCAAACAACTGTGAGTGGATTAATTTTATCTGTTATTTTGGCCTGATTGGATCCTTAATCCAATTATGGCTGCACAGGTATTTCAACCAGTCATCTCTTATGAACATTTCTCATGAGCTTTGTCATGCAGCCTCTTCACTTTCAGTCTGTCAGGGGGGTTGGTTCAAAATGTTGTAACCATCATTTGAAATTGATTATTCCACTGAAACACAAAAGCAAGTCCTGGGCAAGAAAGCAGCATAAAAAAATACATAATAAATCTGAAAACAGACCACAAAAAGCAGACATTACATCAACTTATAAACAAGCAGCGTTCTACCAGCAGACATGTGCATCCACTGGCTGCATAATCCTTAATCCTGATTTTATAATCCTCCATGCTAATAAAATAATCTAGTTTAAGGTGACTCTGTAGCTCAGACCAAGGTGAGGGAGGAAAATATGAAAGGCACTTTGATACACGCAGTGCGGACACGTGACGAATGGTTGCAGGCGTTGAAAAAAATTTGGAGTCATCAGTTTCCGTGCAATCATCATCAAAGGGAAACACAGGGAGACACTGGCAGTTTAGCAGAGGCACGGGAGACACGAGATGAAACGGATTATCATTTCCTGTTTTCAGATCTAAAAATAAGCAAACATTCCCAGCTCAACTGCAGCAAAATAGATTCAAGTGATTATGTGCTTCCACTCAATAAGGCACCAACTCAAGCTTGTATTTTTTTAATGATGGTTCACGAGTTCGTAAGATTTCAAAGAGCCACTGAGCCATTTCTGCACGGGTGTGTGCTGGTTGGCCTGTCTTGTGTGTATCTATTATTTATGTGTGTGTCCTGGTTTGGGACAAAGACAGTCACCTTGGTGACCGAATTGGCTTTTTTTTTTAACAATGAAACATTTCTATGGCAACAGCAGCAGCATTTTTACTATCTCTGTACCATTGAATTCACGGTTGGCCTTACTGCTGATTCACAAATGTTCACTTCTCTGAATAAAAGATGTCAGACATAATAATCAATTCAAAATAATCGTGTGTTGGAAGAGGAAAAGTGGCCAATTAGCGTATTTTTGTTTTTACAGGATTAGAAGACTGGCTTGATTTCAAAATCCTGCAGGAAAACATCAATTTGCACAGCCTTGCAGGTTTGAATTTAATTCTGAATATTGTTGGGTCAATGAAGTGGTTGTGTAATGTACAAATAGATCTAATAAAGCTTCATTGACCCTAATAGCTCACAGGAAAGTTTAAGCAATGATGTAACAGCTGATGATAACACCTGGTAGCACAGTTCTTACTTGGAGACATACATGCACATGTTTTTGTTGGCTACAGCAAGACTTTTAGTGCATATATGGACTTGTCTGTGCACGTGGTAGGACTGTCATCACAGTTCAAAGGTAATTGAAAATCTAATCTGATTGTTTGATTGTCCCTCCAGCTACCTGAGTTTATCTCTACGAGGGCTGTAAAACACATTCTACTACAGAGATGATCTTGTGCTGCAAAACAGAAGCCGCTTCTCTGTCAGACTGACCAGTGAAGAGGGATGTGAAAAAACGTGATTTTGGAGTGCAGTGCATGCAGTCACGCTCTCCCTGCAGCAACAACAGAGAAGTCTATGTGAGCTGAAAATAACACAGACAGCAGCTCAGGGGCAGAAGTAGTCACCCAGCTCATACCACATACCAAAAGTTTGGTGTATTTTTTAGACCTGAGGGTACAATTTTTTATTGAAATAGTTTGTTCCAAATAATTGATTTGATTAATCAAGAGTTATTTGCTATTGAATAAAATATAAGATTATTTATTTTTACATGTTGAGACTTTTACTACAATAATTCTGATTCAGATTGTGGTTTTATTGTTTTATTGTTAATTACAGTTTTTTTCAGTCACTTTGGTACATTTCTCAGATCAGAATTGAAATTCTCAAAACTACTTGTTCAATCTTCACATCATTGCGTCACTTGTGCACATCAGAAAAGCAGTTTCTCATTTCTTTGAACAAGTTGCAAATGCTTTGATACATCCATGCAAATGATTATGTACAATTCTCTGCTGTTTCCTACATTATCAAGTGCTTATGTCATGTTGATCAAAATGTATTATAATGGGTCTCTGTTCAATAGTGTCACCCTCCACAACATTTAGGCATTAGTTCATCGCATAAGTCTTCACATGCAAAATGGTTGAACATGTTGTCAGAATATGTCAGTCATATTTCTGTACGTTTCCATCAGACTGTTTTTCTAAATCTGTCCTGAATTGGTAAATTGCTCCAAGGTGAATCTTGACTTTCTCTAACAAAGGGAAATGTGTGAAGCATTAGATCAACCAATGATCAACCAGTTTTCTGACATAGCTCAAAGGTGCATCTCATGAACCATCAATTGGCAAATATATATATAGCTGGAGCATAACACAATGTTACAATTTCTGACAATGGAAGGACAAGGAATTGTCTTTTTCTTTCTGTATTGCAATGACATGGTCTGTCAACAAATTAAAGTAAAAACAATAAGCATAAATTTGAATCTTGTCCAGTCTCTTGCACTAAGGTGTAACTTACAATCTACAATAACTGTCATCAAAACTTTAGCCATAGTTAACATCAGAACGTCCCTCCAGAGTACACAGTTATAGTGACAACATGACTAAGTAATTTGACTGTCTTATCCGTACACAATGACACAAGGACGTGTCATTCTGATGGCACTGACATGTTCATTGACACAGATATTTACTTTTGAGAGATGAACTAAGGATATTGAGCAAGATACTGTTTTTTGCAGGAAATCCATGGCGTTTCGCTATTTATAGAACAGTTTTGAGAAATGCACTCACTGTTTTGCAAATGTCGAGGATGATTCGAGAAATGCACCAAAGTGACTGAGAAAAACTGTAATTAATGTTAAAGCAAACAGTCTTTCAGAATTAATCAATCACACAGGCAAAGACAGCAACTGTCAACGCACTCTTCCTCTCATGATATATGGAAACTCACGAATAAGTTCATATCACAATGCACATAACAACAGGTCTGAGGGACATAAAACTAGTTCCACAGCTTGTCTAGTGATAGACAAGCTGTGAAACTAGCTTTATTGGTTCAGCGAAATGAAGGATTGAATAAACAAGTAACTATCCCTCACTGCTGCTTATTACTCCTAACTCATGCTGGGACTGTTGTTTAAGAGTAATACCAAACTCCAAGTTGCTCTGTTGTACTGGATATCAGAATGGCTGTGATTACCTTGACAATGAATGAATGATTTCCATGCTGATATACATTACAGCAGCACTCTCTCTCTCTATCTCTCGTGTGATACTGCTTCAAAGAAGATCTAGAGCTAAGCAAGAGCTGAAGAGTGTAATTATAGTTATGGTTTGGCTATGATGTGTGTAACACATGTTCACTAACCCCTACCAGGAGAGTTTCCAAAAAGGGATCAAACCAGGCATCTTATAGTATTAACCTCATACAACTGTGCTGTGATGTGAGGACAAGACATTAAAACTGGTTAAACAGAAAGAGATGTATACATACACAATCTATACACAGAGATGGACCACACATAACATGCAGCATATCATATGTTCAAACAATATGATGTCACAGCCTGTTATGCAACTCTCCTTGAACAGGGGTCAATAACTCGATCAGATAACACCGCCAACCAGCGCGTCAGATCAAGTGACTGTGGATCTGAGGGAGAATTTATGATTCAATCAACCTGAACATATTGTGCGGTGTCCTTACAGCTGCTGGCCCATTTTCATATCAGGCCTGTTGTATCACACTTATGTGATGGTTTTAATGTCTGAATCGTATTGCCTCTTTGACCTTTGTACTACAAAATTTATGGTTGTAATTGAAAACCTGACAGGGGATCTGCGATAGATAGATAGATAGATAGATAGATAGATAGATAGATAGATAGATAGATAGATAGATAGATAGATAGATAGATAGATAGATAGATAGATAGATAGATAGATAGATAGATAGATAGATAGATAGATAGATAGATAGATAGATAGATAGATAGATTGAATGTATTCTGTGTATTTCGTACACGAAAACATACAGAGAAAACAGAGTCTTTGTCAGTTTGTTTTTGAGAGACAAGTGAGGCCTGGATCAGCATTATGTAACTCCTCACTGGTGTCAAAGAGTGTATTGTCTTATTTCTCAGCTGCTGCCATCGGGGGGGGGTTGTGTCAGGCCATCACACATTCTTATCTCCAAATCCACAAGAGTCAACTGTTGTTTCACAGTTGTCCCTCGCACAATGCCACATAGTCTTTTTCAAATACTTGGCAGAGGTTCTCCAAGAAATGAACACAACTCCCCAACAATGTTCTACCCTATGTTTTTTTGATGATGGCAGTGGGGAGCTGTTTCATAAGCATTCACGAGAACAACATTTTTGGACAAAGAGGCTTCAATTAAGTTTGATGAAATTGCAATTATAAGTGGATTCAGCTGACAAGTTGAATAATTGTGTGGACATTTCACAAGTAGCTCTGGTTTAGTGAATTTTGTGTGAAAATGCAATTTTTTTTAAAGCGTTTGGTCTTTCAGGAAGCTCAGGTAACAAATGTGGTGCTTCATCATCAAAGAATGTGCCTTGAAACATATTCAAAATTGTAAATATAGACAGTTAACTTTCATATGTGACACAGAAAAACAACAAAAACTCATAATTAAGAAGCTTGTGAAATGATTTATCTGTTTTTCAGCACAGTTCTTCAGATTTAATCTTGCCACAGCTGAGCTTTGACATAATGAAGACCATCACATTTGATGTCATTCTACATTACTCTCCCAGAGTTGAATCCGCTGTGGTAAAACAGGTGTTGTGTGGTTTGCAGTCAGCTGTGGAGAGGAGTGGTTCTAACCAAACAGCAAAATATCCAGTCTAAAAATATGAAGCCAATGCGGAAGTGTGCAAAAGTGTAGTTCAACAAGCCTCTGCTTGAGGCTGGCTGCAGAGGCACAGATAAACCACTTACACACCTGTTCAAAAAGCTGATCTTTACAGCGTGGAAATGGTTTTGGTCTGAATAGCTAAAGGGCACACTGTAGGTGTTAACAAGAAGGATACAGGCCCACCTCTTTGCCTCTAGATCGACTGATGGTTAGGCTGAGACAACCAGCAATGATAGGCTTCAAAACTCTGCTTCAGAAACAAATGGTTGACATCACACAGGCTACTTCCATGTATTAACCCTCCTGTGATGTTGCGGGTCAAATTAACCCTTTTTAAAGTTCAAGAATCTATACAAAATGTAAGCATTTTTTCGCATGAAACTTCTTCTTCTTGGCTTAATTACCACCTGCATGTTTATATTACATAGATACTGGTAGTGGGTCAATTTGACCCTGCAGTCAAAGTGGAGGCTAAAAGGGGTCAGAAGTGTCAAATACTTAATGTTTCTTTGCAACTGTGTTCATAAAACAACTAGTGAGTTATCCTCATTGAAACGTGATCTGTGCAAATGAAAGAAAAACATTTGCACTTAATATTGATTTAAATGGTTAGTAATGGAGTTAATAATGAGATTTAAAAAAATGTCTATTGGGATTTTTTTTGGTTCTGACACTTTTGGATCATTAAATATTCACCAGGTCAAGTTGACCCAGGAACATTATTGCTGTCCCTAAGGAACGAACATAACAGGAGGGTTAAGCAGTCTATGGTTCTTACAAATACATACACTCCAATCATCTCTATTTATTACTGCGTGGTTACCAATAAGTAGGTGCTTGAGTTGTTACTACAAGCACCAACTTATTCCTGAGGATTGGAAATTAAACTAATGTGTGCTACTTTTAGCCTGTACATATTAGTCAAGCCTATTTTTTGTTTCTTGTATTTATAGCTAAGGTTATTGTTATTATATTTTTTATTTTATTTTTTATTGTAGTTCTTATTCTTATTCTTATTCTTATTCTTATGCCTTGTACAAAGAGAGCACAGTTTACTAAGTCAAATTCCTTGTGTGTTCAAGCATACCTGGCGAATAAAGCTGATTCTGATTCTGATTCTGATTCTGATTCTGATTCTGATTCTGATTCTGATTCTGTTTGTCCAGGCTTCAACCAGCCAGCCTCAGACCTATCAGTACAGACTTAGGAAAGAACTTAGGCCTGTATGTTTAGGCTTGTGTCTGTGTGTATGGCATCCCTTCTGCATTTGTGCAATGGTAATGGACAACATTTACAATCACTTGGAGTTTTCCCACTGCAATCTTGAGCACAAAAAGTGAATTACTTAATCTTACCTCACAGCGTATGCATGGAAGCATTTGGGATTTTTATGTCTTTACTATATACTCAGTTTAACCTTTGATTTCTTACCTGCTTGCATCTAACTGGTAGTGAAATAAGATACAATTATACTTAAGTCACACACTACCATAAAAACATAGTACTGAATTAACTGACACACCCCTTCTTGGCACACTGTGCGATAAGATGTTTGTGGGCGTAGGATATTTGTATCCTCATAACAGCTCGCTCGGTCTCCCTGCAACCACCACAGCAAAGTGTACGAGTATGAATGCTTAAAATAACCCAGACAGGACAAGACAGGCAGAGAGAGCTATGTGTGTACAGTTCATAGTCTAGAATTATCTGGATTAAGCCTGATGACTGCTGTCCAGTAAAGGGTGTTAACTCTTGTAGGCTTATGTTGTAGCTATTCCCCCCCATCACATTTTCCTGTCAAATGGGGTTGTTTTGGTTCTCTGCTGACTGCATTAATCCTTCCATATACAAACATTTCCTACATTTTCCACTTCATATATGCTGTGACCTAAGGCTCTTGGCCTGTGGTAATTGCAGTGCCCGTAGAAGGATTATAATGAGTGGGTTTGTCTGTATGTGGGTGGAGTAGGTGTCCTCAGTAGTCACTGAATACATTTTAAATTACTGTAATAAAGATGATAGCACTGAATGCTGACAATGCCTTAAAGTCACCGTGGCGGGTTCAAAGATTTTATAGAGTGCATTAAAAAAGCAGGTCTTTACTTTTTTTGTTATATTCAAGCTTTTGCATTAAGATTCAGTCATAAGCAACGTGTACAACTGCTCTTTAAAGACACTTTCAATTTATGTGGTTAAGCCAAGAGAAAAGTTTCAGGCCCAGGGTGCATTGGTCAGTTGTGTTTATGTTAAGAGCACAGATAAACAGGTTATATAAGACAGTTGTATTGACGCTGCTCTGAGCACAGCTGTTAAAGTAAGATTAGCAGGAGGACAAAAGCAAAAACAGTACACACTTCCCCACGCTAGCCCTCAGGGATTTAAAGGTGCTATTACTTACAAAGCTTATCACCATGTCAGACATATCCCACGTCATTTATTTTATGTTCACCCTCTAACTCTCTCTTTCTATTGATCTAACCAGACTAAAGGTGTATAGATAGTGATATCTATTAAAGCTTCGCTAGCTGCATGGCTCCAGAGAATGAGTTGACATGATATTAACTCTATCACTGTTTGCCTTCAGAGACATTTTTAAGGATTAGATAGATGCCTTGAAGTTTTGTATCCTGACAGATCATGTTCTATTTCAGATAAAAATCTAACATTTAAAGCTGGGGTTGGTAGTCAGATTTAGATACACTTTTTGTTATACTACTACTACTACTACTATACTACTGGTTAAACTGATCTTTATGTCCCGATGACAATCAATACATAATGTGTTCTTAAAAAAGAGCGAAAAAATCTGCCATCTACAGACGGAGTAAACTGGGGAAAAAAACAACCAATCCCTGCCATCAGGAGCCAAATTATAAAACCAATCAAATCCCTACCTGTCGTTCTGCCCGCCTCCTGCCCGTACATTTCATGATTGTTTGTGTTTTTAACTTTCACTATGATAATGTTTTGGTGATTTCTTACTGCTGAGTGAGACATGAGTTGACGTAGTGCAAAACATAAACGATGTGCTGAGGACCGGTTTTGAATCAGTCACCATCATATGGTCGCGGATCAGCGGCACTTGTGCATGTGAGCGGGGGCGTCGATTTAGAGGAGCTCGGGGGGGGGGGGTTCTGTGCGCTTTAAGATCTCCTTCTCATTCAGCACCACTAGCAACCAGCTAATGCTCCTAGCCTCTCGGCTCTCGTTGTTTTAGTTTGTTCCATCAAACTTAAGCATGCTAAAAAAGGCTGGACTAAGATTGGGAACAGGGTAAACATTATACCTGTCAGCTACTGACATGCTAACATTTTAACTGTGACTATGTTAGCATGCTAACATTACCTCGGGTATCACTCTGTTCTGTAAATATGTTCCTATGCTTCCAATTAATTTGCTCCTAATATCAGTTCAACACATTAATGAAACTGTGATAAGAGTTTTATGATTTCAGCAAATACTTTCAACGTCATTCGTTCACTAGTGTGTGATACTTCTTGAAACCTATGCCCCAAAATTTGCCATTTCACAGTGGCTGAACAGACTTTAACTATTTAAATTGCCTTTTAAATGTATTTTCCCCTTTATTTTTGTTTCAACCTTGGAACCAGTCTCTTACACTGTGCTTATCAAGTCAGCCTTGAAAATGAAGGGCTGACTCCCCTGAATACAGTTTAAAAGAGTTACTAATGTAGCTTCAAACTCTTTGTCCAGTTGTGTTATGGCTCTATAAACCCAGTGATTGTATCATAAAAAATGATATGACGAGCCCATACGGGTAATGACTGCAAGATGTACTATGAGAGAGGTCTACTCTATAACTGATTCAATTAGCTAACAATGTGTATTCAAGCTGACTCTTAATTAACCCTGCTTAAACTGTGTGAGAAAATATCTGCAGGGGGTTGTTACGGCTCAAAATGACCAGTAGATGTTTATGTAACCTGGTGCATGAGGTCAAGGACACAATGTTCTTCTCTCTGCTGGATCACTGTTTCTGACTTAATCCACCAGTTAAGACCCACCAACCTAACCCCTGACCTCTGGTGCAGCATACTGTTTGACTGTCACGCTGGAGTATAGCAGAGATTGGAACAGCTGTTTGCTACACAGAGGACCTGCTGAATCAGAGCAATAAAAGCAGCTTAGGAATCAAAACCCGTTCCCTTGGAACATAACGCCACCAGTGAACAGAAATAATCCTTACTATATTGAGGAAATCAGTGTTTTTGGATGCATGAGAACATGTGAAAGAAACCAGATAGAGACATAGACAGGAATAAAAAAATTGTCCTGACGTCTTAGGGTCGCACTGCTGTGTTTTTTCCACAGTGACAGCTGATAGCAAACCAGAGAAGTGGAATAAGAAAGCTGAGCAGGGACTGAATCACATTGCTGGGTCTCATGGAGATCTTGTGATCAGTACACCCACCCAGTTTCTCTTGTGGATGCACCCACTGTTCTCCCCCTCCCCTCTGGGAACTTCATGGACAATTGTGGAAGGTGGGAGATGTCAGAGAACATAGTATTTTCCTGTCACTGTTAACAGATTATGGCCTTTTAAGCCCCTAACATCTCTTTTTATCCTGACTTCGGGATCTCCCTGTCCTGGTGCCGTGCCAGTGTAGAAGTCTGCCAAAAATGCACACACGTGCAGCACATAAAGCACAAACATAGCAAATTGTTCAAATAAGAGGGGAATGTGGGCCTTTTGCTCTCACCCATTGAGACAGAGAGTGATTGTGTATGGTGAGTGAACAAGCTTGGATTAAGGGTATTAGCTGGTGTACAGTACAATAGATCTTATGCATCAGAGGAGGGTGAACCTCAAGGAATGAAATGAATGTGAAAAGGCGGAAAAGTAAAAGAACAATAGTACCAGTAGAAGGAATTCAACATTCCTTTATGTTACAGTAAAATACTCTTGTGTAATCCCAGCTGCCACATTAGATATTTCATGTACCCGCTCACTGACATGAAATTAATGTAATGAGATGCACAAATAAAGTATTGATTAACTTCAAGCATAGATGTAGTGGGGATATCTCAAGCCTAATGTTTTTGAATACTATCCCTGTAAGTAATGTGACAATTTAGATCGATATAGTTAGCATCAACCATAGCTAGAACAAATACAAGCACAAATGATGTGAATTAATTATTTTGTTTCTGCACAAAAATCCAATACAGAGGGCTGGCACTGATAATGAATAACAACTTCCCTCTGCTATTTTCTTTTGTTGTAAGTCATTCATCATCCCTCTTTCTTTTCATGTCAGCTCTTCAGATTATTTACAAATCAAAAGCATAATTTGACAACATAAAAAGGGCGGGATGACAAACTACAGTCTTTAATAACTAACAGGTACAGCTTGACATTTTTGATTTATTAGGTTTATTTTGGTCTGCATCGACAACCAACACGTCCCTCAACAACATAGGAGCCATTTGAAAATTACAAATAAAAGCAATAAACAAAACAATCACTGAGGGATTCATCAAGAAAATGTATATAGAGTCTAGCATATACATACACCCACATATTGATATGTACATGCATACATACACATACACATGCATACATACACAAGTACATTCATGCATACATATAAACATGCATACACATCCACATATGTTTTAGCATCACATTTTGGAGGCTATGCAAAGGCTATTACGATTTTAATATAAATTAATCAATTTTATATCCAACCCCAATTTTAGAAAGGTTGGTATGCTTTCAAAAATCAAGTAGAGTCGATATCAGATGAAAATAGTGCAAGACAACATATCAAATGTTGAAACCGAAAAATTTTATTGTTTTATTAAAATATGTGCTCATTTTAAATTTGATGCCAACAACACATTTTTAAAAAGTTAGGACAGAGGCATGTAAACCATTGTGGTTCTCATTTTTACAACACTCTGTAAACGTTTGGGAACCAAGGAGACCAGTTTCTGGAGTTATGAAATTTACATTTTTTTCCTTTTCTTGCCTCATGTTAGATATCAGCTGCTGTACTATCCAGGGTTTGCTTTGTTGAATGTTTTTGTTTATAATGCACCTAATGTTTTCAATAGGTGACAAGCCAGGAATGCAGAAAGGCCAGGATAGCACCCTGACTCTTCTACAACAGAGCCATGCTGTGGTAATGAGTTGAACTATTTCCTCACTCAGTCTCTCACAGAGTGGTGAACCTCTTCCCATCTTTACTTCTGAGAGACTCAGTCTCTCTGGATTGCCCTTTTTATCCAGAGTCATGTTACTAACATGTTTCAAGAGAATCAAATTGGCTGGGGGATACTACGACAATTGTTATTTTGTAGCATAACATAAGGGCTTTGCTGTCCCTGTCCCAACTTTTTTGGAAATGTGTTGCTGGCATGAACTTTAAAGTGAGCATATATATTTCATGAAAAAAAAACTTTTCAGTTTCAGCATAAGTTATCTTGTAACACATTGCTGAGATATAAATTGCCAGAGACATGCAGTTGTCAACCTTTGTTTCCAGTCATTATTGTGTTAAGCTTGGTTGACCAACTTCTTGTGCTAGCTTCAATACTTAGACTTCAGACAGAGGGGCCTCTGAAGCTCAACTCTGGTTTAATTATCATCACCATGTGTTCTGTTAAATAGAAGCATTTATTTTATACACTAAGCTACCAGCAAGCCTTACTGGCCATGTCAAGTCAAATGGATTACGAGAAGACATTTCTATCTCAAGTCTTCATTAAATCCACATCTTCATGAGTGTCAACAGCAATGGAACATCAACAGGTGTTTACTTTCTCTTGGTTATGCATGGTATGTATAGTGAGACATGAAATGGCCCCACCTAATGTGAATTAAGTACACTGGCTACTTTATGATATCACTGATAGGTTAGTTTTTAGGACGAGGCTCTATTATGTTTTTTTTTTAACTTTTTTGTGATTTTTTTTGTGTATTTAAACTATATACAGTATATTCAACATTTTAGTCTCAGGTCCTCCTCTTCCATCAAACTCACCCTCCCACCTGCTCGCTTGACCACCGTGGGGTCGAGAGCCTTCAGCCGCTCGGCCCCCCGCCTCTGGAACTTTCTCCCGCTGGACGTGCAAAATTCCACCTCTCCCACCACCTTCAAATCATGCCTAAAAACTCACCTTTTCGGCCAAGCATACTCACTCTAATCCGTCTATTTGGGACTGGACTGACTTCCCTTCCCCCTTTCATTTTTCTAGTATTGTATTCTTTATTCTAATGTATGTATTTATTTACAGTTGAGTGTTGCTTTTATTATTGTTATGTTGTAAGGTGATCTTGGGTGTCCAGAAAGGCGCCTATAAATAAAGTAATAATTATTATTATTATTATTATTACAGTCTAATATAGATTTTTCTTTTGAATCTTCTTTATTTGAGATAGCACATTATCACTTACGTCAATCACTCTGGTTATGAACTAGGGGATCTGTACTTAATGTGTTTATCTGTATTTACTAATCCTGCAGGCTGGGGTCTTGAAATTAAAGTATCTAACTCAAAATATGGACTAAAATTATGAGGAATCATGTGAGAACTACTGCAATATCCTTTAGAAAAGACACAACTGAAATTCCACAAAGCGTGAAGAGACCTCAACACACTTGTGTCCTACAGCATGAAAATCAAATGAAGAGAGTCTCTTCCATTGGTAAAGTCTCGTCCAGTTAATGTTCCCTCCTTGCACTGACACTGTGGGCACTGTCATCAAACAGTGCTCCAAAAGACAGATGCTCTTTCTTCTGCGCCTCTTTGTGCTGTCCCCCTTTTCAGCTATGTGAGAAATGCTCCAGCCACTTTTACGACATCCTGTTGACTGATACTGTATTGATAATTATTGCATTCTCAAAAGAAAGAATATATAGACATGACAGAAAAAAAGCTGTAAACAGTAATGACTAATGTGAATACTTGTTGTGGTTGTGGCACTTAATCACTTGATTTTATTATATCATGTGGTAGTACAATCATAGTTTTACTGACATAGATCAAACTGTAACAGACCACATGTGAATTTATTGACTTCTCCCTTCTGATGTGGTTATTAAGAAAGTAAGCCATTAATAAACTTGCATCTTCAATTCATATTCCTCATAGTATACTCAGTAGGTCACTGGACACAGCTGAACCACAGTTCAGTGTTTTATTCAAACCTTCACATCATTAACCCATTTCAGCTTTTTCAATGTGTTTCAATCCATTTTCCCTCTCACTGTTATTAAATACAACATTCTAATTTTTGTAAATGAAGAATTTGTTGCAGGGCTCCAGTGTCCCTGTTGTTTTGACAACAACAACATGAACACGCAACTCTGCCTCAGATAATGGTCTGGTTTACTTCTCACTTGCAAAGTGTCTTACCTAGCTCGACCAATTCCAGGTCACTGCTGCTCTCTGGTGGACATGTTTATGTTTATCATGAGGAATAGTGAGACTGCATCCTTAAATAAAACGGGGTCACAGTATAGGAACACACTTATCTTTTGGGAACTTAAAACTTCTTGGAACAAGTTCATTTTCTCATCAGAACATATTTTGTCTTGTCGATCAATCAATCAATCTTTATTTGTATACTGCCAAATCACAACAAACATTAGTGCAAGATGCTTTTACAAACGTAGCAGGTCTAGACTGTACTCTATGTTAAATTATTAACAAAGACCCACCATCAAGACAGGATAAGATCCAGTTCACTCTTTAAGACAGGACTGTCTTATCTCCTCTTAATCCACCATGAGCATTGCACCTTGCAGTATTTAGCTAGCTAGGCAAGGAAAAATGTCCTTTTAACAAGCAGATACCTTGAGCAGAACCAGACTCATGTTAGGCAGCCATCAGCCTCGACCAAGTTGGGGTTGGAAAGAGGGATAGAGGAGATTAAGAGAGATCTTGTAACAATTATCTTATGGGCATGTGAGATTAAGTTAATCTAATATTTTTCTTGCTATTTGTGGAAAAAGTGATTGTCTTGTTGGAACAAATTATCATCTTACACACTTTATTGTCATATGGAAACAAGTTATTGTCAGCAGTGGGGCACTGGGGGCTAAGTTTGAAAATTGCAACAAAGGGGCCCTCATGGATGCCTCTATCAAACAATATATACACATTTATTTAAATACACAAATAATTCATACTGCATTATAATTTATAAACCATACACTGATGCCTCTCCAGCCGACAAATAGTGATAAAGTTCCCTGTCACTCGCCCTTGCAGAAGATTAAATGTGACAAAGTGCCCTCTAGTGGTTTTTTCATGTTATTAATATTCAGCACACTGGGTTGTTCGGCTTTGTAAAAACAATGTTCTATCATTACTCAAACATTTAAGTGCTTTAGTTGTGTTGAAAAAAAAAAGAGAGAGAGAGAGAGAGAGAGAGAGAGAGAGAGAGAGAGAGAGAGAGAGAGAGAGAGAGAGAGAGAGAAGAGTTATGCTAGAGTTTCCAGTTTCATTTGAACTGTCTAGAGGGGTGTATTAAAAATGGTATATATTCACATTTTTTTTAGGTTGGAATTGATCCCAGGCCTGAAGTAAGTGGCTTTCATGACAGGAGAGAGCACTGTAGCTCTTTGGGTACCGCTTTAGTTGCAGATTGTTGCAGTCAGAAAATAAGGACAGTTAAATATACTCTAATGTAAATGAGATTAACTCACTCACTCTTGATATTGGTTAGGAGATGAAGTCAAACCAACGGGCTGAAGGAGTAAGCAATTGGTGAACATAGCAAGTGCTAACTAAAGTGAGCTAATTGGCTGCTGCCCCTTTAGGACATGCATTACTTGGTAAGCTAATCAGGCACTCCTCTTTAAGAGACTCATTTGTAGTTTCACATTAAAGACAGTTTAACATGACTTTAACATGAATGCTGCTTAATAAAAAACTAATGATTAATAGGTGGTTCTTCCTGTACAGCTTCTTGCCCTTTTCCTGTTGCCTGTCTGCAGTTATGCAGCCCCGTACTCACCTTTGTACTTTCATATTGATTCCATAATGGTGTAATATGTGTGTCCAAATGTATGATTTCACATGGCACTGTAGAAGCAGGAGAGCTAATCAAATACACACACACTCACCCATGTACATATTATGTGGTATTCTGCCCTTTCTGCTCTTTTGGCTCATAATGGTCCAATCTTGCCCCTGTGATGTTTCTGTCACTATTTCTGATGCTGGAAAGCATATGATGACTTGATCCCTTGAGCATGACTGAATTGAAGGAGAGCTCATACACATTCAAGAGTATGCACTTTGGAGTCTCCACTTATGCATTCCCAGTATGCACTTGAAAATATCCTTCCACAGACTTGCAAATGTGCACTTGAAAGAGTTCACTCAGACTGTGCACTTCAAGTGAGCAGTAAAAAGTGTGCACTTGTAATTGCTCCACAGTAAGCACTGCATTTCAAAGTGTGCACCTATGTACTTGAAATGCAAACTTGACAGTCTTTTAATCTACTTGTAGGCGTGTCCTTGTTACTGAACATGTTAAAGTTTGAAAGTTAAAATGTACTCATATGCACGGGTATTTGTGTAGTTAAAAGTTATCACATATAAGTGTGCTATCAAAAGTTTGCGCTCCTACCTGAAAGTATTTACTCAAATATGAGAATTGCAGTATGCACCTATAAGTGTGCCCTGTAAGTGTATACTTAAGCTGTTCACTTGGAATGTACACCTTTACTCGTGCATTTGTAAATGTCACTCTACAGTGTTCACTTCAAAGTGTGCTTTCAAAGTGAAAACAACAAAGTGTGTGCTTGTTAGTGGGCACATCATAATGTGCACTCATACACTTAAAGTTCAGGACTTGAAATTAATTGAAACTGTGCACTCAGAAGTGTACACTTTAAAATGCGCTCTTGTAAATGTAACCTGCAAAGTGTGCATTTTTAAGTGTGCACTTTTAAGTCTGAAGTCATTCACTTGAGAGTGTGTACTTATGCATACGTACGTTGCACTTTTATATATATATTTTTTGGTCTTTTTGCCTTTTTATTTTATAGGACAGCTGAAGAGAGACAGGAAATGTGGGGAGTAGAGAGCGGGGGAAGACATGCAGGAAATGGTCGACCGGCCGGGAATCGAACCGGCGACCCCTGCGACGAGGACTGTAGCCTCTGTATGTGGGGCGCTTAGACCGCTAGGCCACCAGTGCCCCTACGTTGCACTTTTAAGTATGCATCTAGACAGGGGCGCTGCCAGCAATTTTTAGCCTCACCATTTCACTTAAATAAACTTGGGCATCCCTAAAAATATTACTCTTCAGACCTAATTGCAACAGTCTGCTGACAATGGAGTATTTGATGCAAGACTGATAAGAAATTTGCTGAATGCCATCTTTTACAGTTCATGTCATTGATGATCCTGATAAATTCTCAATAGAGCTAATTTTATTTGGAATGGTCTTTTTGACACAATTGTTGAGATGTGGTTTAGATGAGTGGTTAAAGTTGCCAAAGGATACATTGTTCTTGAGCGTGTATTCCATCTTCAAAAGAGAAGCTTAGTGTTATGTTTTCATTAAAACATAAAGACATGGGCTTCATGAACACAGACATTTAATGTCTCTCGTTGTAGCATAGCTTGTACATCCAACATCACCACATTGCAGGTAACTTCTTCTACTACTATATCTCTGTGTAACCATAGCAATATGTACTTAACAGGTTATGGGACCTAGCACTCACGGACACCTAGTGGCTAAGAGTAGTATTGACTCCTATCACTACACTTAGGTGCCTGACCATGTTTTAGAGGGATACTGCAATACAAGCAACAAACAAACAGTGTATTTCAGGCCCACCGTGCATGGAGGAACATTTAGTAACATGTCGACCATTGTCACACTGTGTGCTTTCTGACAGGTTCTGGATTTGAGGACTCATAGCCAGATTTTTTTTGTAAACAGCTGAAAAAAAAAAAGCAACAGGTAGAGTTTCTCTCGCCTCTGCAAGTCTACACAGCCCTACCGTTACAGGTCTTTTGTGGACAAGAAGAACAAGCACAAAGCTCCACAACTTTTGGGGGATACAATCAGTGGTGGACCAAGTACACAGCTTCATTACTTAAGTCAAAGTATAGATCCCCCTGGTCAAATATTACTCCAATACAAGTGAAAAGTTGCTCTCTCAAATAATTACTTGAGTTACAGTACTGAAGTACTTCAAAGTATTTCTTAAAAAATCTCAAAACATTGTATTTTTTCAAAGCACGAGTGCAGTAAAGAATACATAGGAGTACATTCTGTTAAATTCTGTTCATTTAGAAACCATTACTTGAAATCTCTAAAAACTATACCATGGAATAAAAACAGAAACTAAGTTACTCCAAGCACAGACAACTTAGTTGGAAATGTTCATCTGAAGTTAAACAAATTTTACGTAGCTCAACACACTTTCTCAGGTTGGACAGTGAATGTTTGTATGTTTGGGCAGAGTGGGAAACTGGGTGAACATTTCAAACATTACGTATCATTCTTCATTTCAAAAAACTCCAACACGGGCTGAAGATATGACCATGGGTGCTCAGGTGGAGAATTATAGCCATCATTACCACCTCTAAATGAACTGCCTGATCTGAGTGAAATTTGCTCTGTGTTTGCTCCACGTTCAACCGTGGAGACACATGATATACAGGTACGACTAAACCACTGAGACAAACAGAACTACACAAACACATTTTACTGTCTTAGGGATCAGATTTCAGAAAAGAGAAGGAAATTCATGAGCTGACTTCAAAGCAAAAGTAGTGAGAAACTAGAGCATTGATAGAAATGTAGTGGAGTAAAAAGTACAATAAATGTCTTCAGAATGAAGTGGAGTAAAAGTAATAAGTATCCCCCAAAAATACTCAAGTAAAGTACAGATACTCAAAAAATGTACTTAAGTACAGTACTCATGTAAATGTACTCTGTTTACTGTCCATCACTGGTTATTATTACCAGGGCCGCCCGTGGCATAGGCAGTATAGGCAAATGCTAGGGGCGCTGGCCATCCATAGGGGTGCCGCTAAATGAGTGAGGAACAATCCCTCTCACCCCCTGCATGAGACTGTGGGGTCCCTGAGCAGCTCCTTCAACAGCAGACTGAGACTCCCACCCTGCAGGACGGAGCGCTACCGCAGGTCCTCCATCCCATCTGCAATCAGACTGTTTAACACCAGCACTGCTGTGTCCCGTTAATCAGCTGTTCTCATCTTTCATTACACTACATGGAAGTTACTATGTGACTTGGCACATTCACAAATAAATACTGTATCCATCTGAATCGCACTGTTCTTCATACTGTATATGTTTGTTTTTAAATAACCTGGTGCAATTTTTATCGTGCAATAACTTACCTTATCTATTTATCAGATAGAAGTGTACATAGTGTGTATATATCTGTAATAGTGGCCATATTTTATTTCATTTTACTTGATTTTATTCTATTTTATTTCATTCTATTTTATTTTATTATATTATATTTTACCCTTGTCATTGCTATTATTGTTGATATTATATTTTTTAACTATGTTAGTACATTGTTGTATTCCCCTGTCCCACGTTGTAAGCTGCTGTAACAAAAGAATTTCCCTCAATGGGAGACCAATAAAGTATATCTTATCTTATCTTATCTTATCTTATCTTATCTTATCTTATCTTATCTTATGAAAATCGAAGATAATAGGAAAAACAATATTGTTTTATTGAATTTAACTTTGGATTAAATAGCGGAATGATGCCAGTAAACATTTAAAACCTTGTGATTCACTTTTGGTTTTAAAAATAATGGCATGCAAACAATTTTTGAAGTCTTTCAGTATTCATGATTTACCTGTTTTTGTTTTGTTGTTATTTTTCCTTCCACTTTGGAAGCTGTTAGCTTAATTAGATATAAGCTGTAGGCTAGGCTTACAGTTGTGCTCATAAGTTTACATACCCTGGCAGAATTTGTGATTTTTTTGGTAATTTTTCAGAGAATATGAATGATAAGAGAAAAACTTTTTTTCCACTCATGGTTAGAGGTTGGGTGAAGCCATTTATTGTCAAACAACTGTGTTTACTCTTTTTATATCATAATTACAACTAAAACTACCCAAGAAATCAAACATTTTGCCAGGGTATGTAAACTTATGAGCACAACTGTAAATAAGCATTTTGTTTCTGCCTTTTCAGTCATCACTTAATACATTACTGTTGCTTTGTTTAAAGTGTCGGCTGGTCTTCAACCAGCCTAAGACAGCTCATGTCACTCCCCTGCTCATCTCGCTACACTGGCTTCCAGTTGCAGCTCGCATCAGATACAAAACTCTAATCATGACTTACAAAGCAGTCACCAAAACTGCTCCAGTTTACCTGGAACCCCTCATCCAGGTCTACTGCCCTTCTCGCCCGCTATGTTCAGCCGCTGAAAAGCGCCTAGTGCTTCCAGCATATAAGGCCTCAAAATCACTAGCTGGACTCTTCTCTTCTGTTGTCCCTAAATGGTGGAATGAATTGGCCAACTCCATTCGATCTGCAGAGTCCCTCTCTACTTTCAAAAGACAGCTAAAGACCCTGCTCTTTAGGCAGCACTATGCACTTAGCTAGACTGTTCTCCACTGTTGTCCCCAGTGGCAGATCATGTCGTCCAGCTACAGTTGACTCACACTGTCCTGCTCTACTCTGGGAATCTGTGTTCAGGTCTGGAGTGACCCAGCACTTGGTACTTTGGTCATTATTGTGGTGATGACATGTTAATTGTTGATGATGATAATGGAAGATCTTAAATGGTTTGGTTGCTTCATTGTAGATGTTCCTTATTTTATTTTAATTTTTTTTTTTTTAAATCCTTATTTACTTTTGTGCATTGCCTTTACACTGCTTGGCAGTACCTGCACCCAAATTGACTTGAAGCACTTTGTTACTCATACTGATCTTGTTTCCTCTTGTCTAGATCTTTGCTTGTGTTGTTCTTGTTCTCGTATGTACGTCGCTTTGGATACAAGCGTCTGCTAAATGACACTGTTTGCACAGTGAAAATTATTGTGCTATATAATGACTGAATAAATTCTACTACTATTACATTGTGCATTTTAAAATTGCATAATTATTTCCTTGCTAAATATGAGTGTTATTGCCATTTTGTTAATGTTCTTTTAGAGTTTTTTTTTATTTTGATATAAAGAAAATCTGTAAAACATAAAGCTGTATCTCAGTTGTCTTTCAGTGTATATGTGATGTGATTGTTAGAGTTGGTTATAACACAAGGGGCACCAGTTAAAATCTGGCCTAGGGCCCCAAGTCGGTTAGGACTGGCTCTGAGTCCTACCAACAGCAGCTTTAAATTCGTGATGTGATCATGGACTGTATAGAATAGGATGTGATTATAGGATGTGATTTTGGAGCGTGCTTCTTTAAATCTTTGGTGTGCGTGTCGGTCCGTAGTGGTGACGTGTCTCTAAACTATCTCCTCCCCCGGTTCCTCCTCTTCTCCTCCCGGTAGCTCAGTAGTGAGTGTGGTCAGACTTACTCAGTTCAGGAACACAGAGGAGCACAGCTTGGACATCATGGGCAGTGAGTATGACTCCGGCACTCAACTTCTACGACACTGTTGTATAGGGTCTGTGGAGAAAGAGGACTAAAATACAGTTTCATCAACTTTGTCAGTTAACATTGTTAGCACTAGCATTGATAGCAAGCTAACGGAGCTAGCGTTGCTTTCTAGCTAAACGGTAGTTGGTTCTGTACTCTTGTTAGCATTTGATGTTTCTGTGGATTTGGTTGGATTATCAGTATAAGGGACATCTTATGTTGGCTATCTTCCTTACGTGTAGTGAGATATTTTAAGAGAAATGCTGGCACCAAAGGGCTTGAAGCATCTTCTATGCTAACATGTTAGCCACTCATTCAAAGACATGGACAGTCTAGTGATGACGACGCATAACACCTCCAGTCTGCAGCACCTATTTAAACTGCCTCGTGTTCATAAGAAACGTGTGTAGTTGATTATTTGAAGGTCTAGTGATATACCTAGAAGTATTATGATATCAAATGTATTATTTAACGTGTGTTATATTCCAGTATTGTACCATTGTAAGGATGAGTGTGCCTTAGGTCCGCCCACCATTCACTGCCACGTCCCACTGATGACCTGCTATTATTTCAAGTTAACTCACAAACACTCTCTCTGTTTTGTTTTTTTTTCAGTCAAATTCTTGGAGGTAATAAAGCCATTCTGTGCAGTGCTGCCAGAAATCCAAAAACCAGAGAGAAGGGTGAGTTGTACTCTCTTTTGATTGATACATTTGAGTCTGTCATATCACTTGACCTTGCACTAAGTCATCTGTTCCCTGTAAATAACTCTTCATAACCTGATTTAATCAACAGATCCAGTTCAGAGAGAAGGTATTATGGACTGCAATCACTCTTTTCATCTTCCTGGTCTGTTGCCAGGTAAGTGTCCACAATTATTCTTGATATTATCTTCACATTATCTGTTGCTGCAATCATCTTAGTTTCAACTACTCCAAGGTTTATTCAATATCTATATGACTGTTCATATGGGCACTACAATCTTGTGCTTTTACTTCTGATCAGCCTCCTCCTTAGAACCTTTTATGAGATAAAATAATAATAATACTTTATGTATATAGCACTTTTCAATACAGGTAACAAAGTGCTTCACTTCAGTGCGCAATAAAAACAAGAAGAAGTGCAAAGCAAAATGAAGCGATAAAAAATAAAATGAAATAAAAACTAAAAAGTATAAAAGCTTATAAAACAGACCCTTAAAAACTGTTTATTTTAAAACTAATAAAATGAAATCACACAATAAAAGCTTTCCTGTAAAAATGTGTCTTGAGTAATGACATAAAACATGGGACTGATTCTGCAAGTCGGATCTCCTCTGGCAGGCTGTTACAGAGTTTAGGAGCCCTGACTGAAAGGGTATATAGAGGGGAAAGTCCATGTTGTGCTTTACAAGTCAGTAAAAGAACCTTAAAATCAATCCTAAAATCCAAAAAAAAAAAGTCAAGACCGGACAACTCACTTTTTTTCACTTGGGGTTCAAAACACAAATTTTAGTCAAAAATTACACCAGAGGTTTTTGGCTGATGGTTTAACATTGTTGAATGTATCAATTAATCAGTCCTAACCAGCTGCAGCTGTTATTTCCATTATTATTTCTGTTTTGTTAATTTTATTATTGATTATCAGTTAAAATGTCAATGACATATAAACGTTCCTGAGTTCTGCATGTATCCTGCATTTACCCAACAACTTCAATGTTGAAATGTAGGAGGATTTGTATTTGGGAAAATTCCTTTGAAACTTTGAATTCAAAGGTTCTTAGAAATAAGTTCACCTCTCTATGAAAGTGCTTTTGAACATAATGTTAAAACCAGTAATTTTGTGAATAACAGCTTGAGGTTGATATTAACTATTTATTCCATGTGTATCATTTGTATATACCTTTTAAATTTTCCTTCTTATTTTATTTATCCATTCTTTATTTTTATTTTTATTTTATTTATTTAACCAGGTGAGTTAATTGAGAACCAATTCTCATTTGCAATAACGACCTGGGCGAGAAGGCAACACAGTTGGCATGACAATAAATAAAAGACAAAACAAAAAAACAGAGGACATATTTGTTTTTTATTTAATTGTTTTCTCTATTTGTTCTTGATTATTCTTGTACTACTCTTGTTACTATGTCTGTGTTCCTGCAACAACCAAATTTCCCCCTGTGATCAATTAAGTCTTATCTTATCTTACCTTATCATGAGTGTCACTGTGCTAAAACAAAAATCACCAGCTCTTTAAGCTGGTCACAGAATCATTCTCTTACACTGTGAAACTATTATCTTTTCAGATCCCTCTCTTCGGCATCATGTCATCAGACTCTGCAGATCCATTCTACTGGATGAGAGTAATCCTGGCCTCAAACAGAGGTATTTATCTCGCTAATGATTGAATAGAATCTTAAATGAAGCTGTCCTCTCCTGCTGGTGTACCCTAACCTGACTATCTCTCTCCAGGTACCCTGATGGAGCTGGGTATCTCCCCTATCGTCACCTCAGGTCTGATAATGCAGCTGCTGGCTGGAGCTAAGATCATTGAAGTTGGAGACACACCAAAGGACAGAGCCCTCTTTAACGGAGCGCAGAAATGTAAATACACTCTTATCGGGTTGTTATCTGTGAAGATATGGTCAGAAGTAAGGATCATGGCCACAGATTGTTTAACCAATGTTCATTTTTTTTCAGTGTTTGGAATGATCATCACTATTGGTCAGGCAATTGTGTATGTGATGACCGGCATGTATGGTGACCCCTCAGAGATGGGTGCAGGGATCTGTCTGCTCATCATCATTCAGGTAAGAAGATTATTCTCCTTCAATTTTCATTGAAACTGGCCTTCTGACTTTTGTTTGCTTCCCTCTGAAGTTCTCAAAGTATTGTTTTTTTTCTGATCAGGAAAATCCTGGGCAGCTATGTCAACTTTTAAACAAGTAATAATCCCCTCAAATAAATGTCCTTGAATAAGAGTGTGAAACTGATGCCACCGATAGAGACTTCTAAGTGAAGTATAAAAGGTGCATCAAGGTTATTTCCGAGTATGTTGGAGAAGCCTCCTATTATGTCAGCACATAACATTAAAGTAATTATTGTCTTCTGATTATGACAAGAGTAACATGACCAACAGGTTTGATAGATGAGATCACCACAAAGTAAAATATGCTGCAGTGCTACTCTTAGAAGTGCAAACTGTTATTAAGTTAGCTATAAAAACCAAATGGTCTAAGTTGCATGGGCAGAGTAGAGTAGACTCCCTGAGGAAATGTATGGCAAAAAGAGACTGCCTCAGTACTTTCTCAGCTGACTAGGGATGGGTACCTTTCACAATTGAACCGATACGGTACCGATACCCCGTACCTGGGAATCGGTATCGGTACTCAACGGTACCAATTTTCAGTACTTTTGTGTGTTTATGTGGTAATAAATGTTAATTTGTTTAAAAATAAAATCTAAATTTTTTTAAATTTAACATATTTATTTCTCATTATATAAACTTTAACAAATACATCAAAACAGCATCCAGCTGTTAGTATATATACATTTCTTCAACATGAAATGAACAGAAACAGGATTCTATAGGTGATTAGATATATTAGCTGACAGGTGTTGTCGCGTCTAATTGCTCTTTCAGGAGTTTATCAATTAACACACCTGAATGCCTGCGGACGGGAAAAGGTCTCTTTATAATAACAGGACACACAACTTACCTGTTGGGCATTCACGCACACAGGAACGGTTATAAGCAGGACCATAAGCAGTCCGCCTCAACTTAATCCTCCTGCAGCTCTCCCTCACGGTGAGTGTGGGCCGTCAGCTGCAGGCTCTGTTTGGCAGAGCCGCGCAGATGCAGAGAGCAGAAACGTCCACCTGATCAGTCTCAAACTTTATTACAGGGCGAAAGTATGGAAAATCGCCTATTCTTCCACTCCCTCACAGTCACAAGGATGCGTTTAGGTACCGAAACATGTTACCGCTTGATTTTACGTGAATCAGTACTCGGTAGTACAGACGGAATTCGGTTGGTACCTATAAAAGTACCAAATTCGGTATGCTTCTCCACAACTGACTGTACCTGTTGTGTTTTTTCACAGCTCTTTGTTGCTGGGCTGATTGTCCTGCTGCTGGATGAGTTGCTCCAGAAGGGTTACGGTCTTGGTTCAGGTATCTCACTCTTCATTGCCACCAACATCTGTGAGACGATCGTGTGGAAGGCCTTCAGCCCCACAACAGTGAACACCGGAAGAGGTAATAAACCACAGAAGAGTCTTTGCATGAGGGATTTAGATTTGTAAATGTTGTACCATTGGACCAAAAAAGTAGACCACATCACTCCAGTTCTTAGATCCCTACACTGGCTTCCTGTCTGTCAGAGAATAGACTTTAAAATCCTGCTGATGGTTTATAAAGCACTGAATGGTTTAGGCCCAAAATACATTGCTGATCTGCTGCTACTTTATGAACCATCTTGAACTCTGAGGTCATCAGGTACTGGCCTGCTTTCAGTCCTGAGAGTCAGAACGAAACATGGTGAAGCAGCGTTTAGTCATTATGCACCACATATCTGGAACACACTCCCTGAAAGCTGTAGGTCTGCACCAACTCTCACCTCTTTTAAATCAAAGATTAAGACTTTTTTATTTGCCACCGCCTTCCTATCTTAGCTCATTTTAACCCACTTTGAATTAAAATTTTAATGTAATTTTTAATATATTTCTAATTTTCCTTTTCTTTTCTGTTTAATTATATTTGTCATTTTAATTATGTTCTTTTATGCCTGTCTGAATGTCTCCAATGCTTTTAATGTTTTAATGTAAAGCACATTGAGTTGCCCTCGTGTATGAAATGCGCTATACAAATAAAGCTGCCTTGCCTTGCCTTGCCTACCATTGTAGTGATCTTCTGCACTCTGCAGAGCTGAACCTCATCCCTTTATCCTTTTGTGATTGTAGGTACAGAGTTTGAGGGAGCAATCATCGCCCTCTTCCACCTGCTGGCCACTCGTACAGACAAAGTGCGTGCATTGAGAGAGGCCTTCTACAGACAGAACCTGCCCAACCTCATGAACCTCATAGCCACTGTGTTCGTTTTCGCTGTAGTGATATACTTTCAGGTGAGCTTCTGTCTTTTCTCAGAGTCTAAAATAAGAACATTTAGATTACAAAGTCCAGGACTGTAAAAAGTGAAGTTGCTCAAAGTTGTCCCACATTCTCACCTCCTCTCACAGGGATTCAGGGTTGATCTGCCCATCAAGTCAGCACGCTACCGTGGCCAATACAACACCTACCCCATCAAGCTCTTCTACACCTCCAACATCCCCATCATCCTTCAGTCTGCTCTGGTCTCCAACTTGTATGTTATCTCCCAGATGCTTTCCACACGCTTCAGTGGCAACTTCCTGGTTAATCTGCTTGGGACTTGGTCTGTAAGTAATCATTTAATCACACCTTTATTCTTCCATTATACAAAGAATGCCTCTCAAAAGATGATACAAAAAAGAAGAATGGTTGTGATTTTCATTAACTCACAATACTATAACTTTTTCCAGCTCACTAAAGCCTGTGTTACTCTCTCATGTTTGTAGGACACATCAACAGGTGGTCCAGCCCGTGCCTATCCTGTAGGTGGACTCTGCTACTACCTCTCCCCTCCTGAGTCGTTTACCTCAGTTCTGGACGACCCGGTCCACGCAGCCATCTACATTGTCTTCATGCTTGGATCATGTGCCTTTTTCTCCAAAACCTGGATTGAGGTTTCAGGCTCCTCTGCAAAAGATGTAAGTTGCAACCTCAATAGAGGAAGTGATGTTTTAGGCTTTTTTTAAACAGACTGTTTTTAAAGCCACACCTTTTTCCCCCCACTTTTTTCCAGGTGGCCAAGCAGCTGAAGGAGCAGCAGATGGTGATGCGGGGACACAGAGAAACCTCTATGGTTCATGAACTGAACAGGTAAACTAGTAATAGTGTTGAATTTTTTTTTTTTTAAGAATATTTTTATTGCACAATATCATTGTATACAGTTCACATTGACAAATAGAAGCAATCATATTTTTCTGTATTCTTCTAATAACATAACAGCGGCCTAAAAGAACATACAATCATAGTAATAATGATTCATATTATTTAGTGGATTTTGTACATAATAATGGGCAGCAAAAAAAAATCAAAACTCATGTTAGAGGGTAAAAATAAATATAAAGAAAATTCAAGTCATTAAATGACAGAGTAAAACATGTAGAACACACAGCCATCAGTGTTACAGGGTTATTCTTAATCTCTCATCCAACACTGACATTCTCCCCCAGACCCCTTAAATGTCTCAGCAATGGTCCCCATGCCTTATCAAACACTCATCCTTCCTGCAATCTTGAATCCAAGCTTTTCCAAATCTAGGATCTCGCCCAGCTCCCTCAGCCACATCTCAAATGAAGGCACAGCATCAGACTTCCATAATCACAAATTAAGTTTTTTAGCCAAAATAGTACCAAGATATACAGCCCACTTGTCACTGCCAGAGTTCAGAGTGGTGTCACTAGTAGCTCACAGAATGGCCACCAGGGGATTGGGCATCCATTTCTTGTTGAATACTTTGGAGTAAAAATCAAACACTGAAGTCCAAAATGAGTGAAGGTTAGGACAGGTCCATAGTTGGTGTGTAAGGGTGCCAGCTTGATACTTGCATTTGTTACACAATACCGATACACTGGGATACATATTGTTTACTTTTACTTTTGAGTAGTGCAACCTATGAATTATTTTAAATTGTATCAGATTCGGTCTAGTATTTACTGAGCAATAATGTTGAATGTTTATAAACTTTTATCTGAACCTTACATTATCAACTTGACACCGTTTTAAGGCTCAATGTTGACATCAGCTTTAGGGTACATTCCTGAACTGGTAGATCTGCAACCTATAACTACTGGATTCAGCAATGTGACTTGTAATGTTATCGATAACAGCTAACATCATGTTATTAATATCAGCTTGACAGATCATGTAACTGCTCTGACTCTTAATGTAAGATAAGAATGCAATAAATAGGCCTTGAATGTTTCCAAGTGCTTACAGTTTATACATGGGAAAATAAACCCTGCAGATATTCTACCTTTTTCAAAGCTTTTAGCCAGCAACCCTGCTCAGATTTCATTAAGATATCCAGTTTACATTGGGATTATTTTGCTTCACATATTGATTCATAGTGTGTAAAGAAACATGAGGCTCAAGAATATGTCTACAGGTTTATCTTAAAGAATGATTGATCTTTGTCAGTTTCTCAGATCTTGTAGCTACTCTAGCGCATTTTCAAAGAAGTGTCACATTTTGGAAAAGGGGCGTATTCACTTTTTCAGAGTGAACTGTACCCTGTTTTTTCAGGTATCAATGCTAAGCTAACTCCTATGTCCCCCATATAGCTAACCTACAGACTTATGGGTGGTTGTTAATTCTGGCATCCAACTCTGTGAAATATATGCAAGTGATTAAGTATCACCACACGTATAGAACTTTTCCAATAATCACATTATAATGTATGCTGAGTATATTGAAATATGTACCTACCATTCTCTCTATTTTTAATTTCTACTAAAAATCATAAGGCAAAATATGGTGTGTTTCAGTATTAGTAACAATGTCTGTGTTTTATGTTCCAGGTACATTCCTACAGCTGCTGCCTTTGGAGGACTGTGTATAGGTGGTCTATCAGTGATGGCAGACTTCCTGGGAGCCATTGGCTCTGGAACTGGTATCCTGCTGGCTGTCACCATCATCTATCAGTACTTTGAGATCTTCGTGAAAGAACAGAGTGAAGTGGGCAGCATGGGGGCCCTGCTCTTCTAGAAATGAACAGTATCATTTCACCTTTATAAACTTTATAAGAATGACCAACATTGCATTTGTTTTACATCCACGTGAAGCCCCAGCATCGCCGGATATCATGTTCAAGGGCAGTTGAAGAGTCTTTGGGGATCTCACCTATAACAGGAGCTGCACAGCGTATTGCTCCTCCACCAATCTTCCATTGTAACACAGAGACTGACATTTCAGTACATCAGATTTACTGTCTGACTTGATCTCCCTGAGATTCATGTTATGGCTTCCTCTCCTCTGCTCTGCATGAAATGAAGTCCCTTTGGAGTTTGGTCTTTTTTCCAGACTGACAATAGAGCGCTTCAGTATGCAGGCATACTCGACACAGAGGACGGACGTCAACTGCCTGCGTTGTGCATAAAAAACATTTGATGTTCTGCTTGGTGTTATCTTAGTTTATACTTTTACTGTCATCTTTGGTATGTTTTCCTCTGCACCAACCAATTAGGTGTGGACCATCAAACGCTGAGTTAAAAACTGTCATTTTCCTGATGTGTGACCCTGTGTCATGGCTGATATTTGAACAGGGTCTTGTAAGAAGAGAAAGTGGTGCTCACTTTAATCCAACTGTCAAAAGAAGTCATTATTTTTGTAAACCGTCATCTGATAAAAGATTGATAGGTAAAGGGTCCCCCCTGTTTTAATGTATGGCATTTCCCAGGGGATGCAGTATTAACTCAAGTCTCGTTTTATTTTTGATACCCTAATCCTGAATTTTTTTTGTTTTTTAATTATTTGCTCTATATGTGCTGGCATTAATTGCCCTCCATACCTGACAAATTGTGATTTTCTGTACATAGGCCACAGATTAAATATCTTTGAATTTGTCATAAGTGTAAGATAAAAGCTTTTGAATACTTAAAGTAATGCATTTCAGAACAAACTTCAAGAAAAAACATTCACAGTAAAGCCTTTTGTGAACAAGGGTTCATCTTTTGTCTCTCTTACTTATTTGGTCACTTGTTGGGTCCAAAGTCAGATTGTTTCCTATAACACAACAACACAATAATAGTCCTTTACTGATTGTGATCTTGCAACAGTGCCATAACAAAGCTCTGCCGTAGTTATACCTTTGTACTTTAGTACTGCATCCAAAACAGCTTATTATTGGTATCCCATTTAGTGATTTCACATAGTGCTACAGCATTGCAGAAGCACGGGGGCTAACACACATGCTGACATTAAGTTCATCCAGTACAGGACAGGAGATTTATGCCAGTTACACCACCTCTGCAATGGTGGGCTGAAGTTGATCCACTGTATGTGATACTAACATCAGAGTGTGAATTGTGCCAGAAGTGTCCAAATTGGGCAAAGCATCATGTCCATGCTATAGCATGAACTGTATAAAACTAGGAACAGAACAACAGCTCTATGCTCACCTTAATTCAACAGCTATTCCAAGTGAAGTCAGAGCTTTTAGAGCTCCCCCTGCTAATTGGCTGCAGGATAGAGGTGCATTTCGACCAAGAGGTCTGTGGTGTTTTAGCCCCCAGAACTAAAAGGTTCCTCTGCCCCCATTGTGGTCTGCGTTTCGACCGTGGGCTGAAGTCCCGGGTAGATTGTGCAAATCAGGTCAGTGACGTACGGACGTATGGAGAGAAACAAATTATATTAAATGATATTTTGAAATCTTAATAAAAAACTGAACTAGTATGCATTCCCAGGAACTCCCTCTGTGTTTCTGTGTAAACTCCACAAACACTGTGACGTTCAACCGAAAGTCCCAGGACCTTTGAAAAGTACTACCCCCCAAGCAGGGGCTTTTCAGGGGGGAGTTATCTACCCCTGAACTAAATTTAGACCCTAGTTCCTCCGGTCGAAACGCACGTAGTTCAGGGGTGAAGTCCCTAGTTTCGGGGTAAAGTGCCTGTGCTCAAAAAACGCCTTAGTTCTGACCCCCCACCTCCTCCATTGTAACAGATTGAACATGTGTCAAACTAGAAAATAAAATACATGTCAGAAACAATTTTCTTAAACATGGTTTTAGTCATAGCAGCTCATTTCATGCTGACTTATGTGTAAGTGTTCAGAGAAGTGTAGTTTTAATTAGTTATTTGATGTTTGAAACAGATGACTGACAGCCCTGTGGACTAATGAGGGCTCCTGCTGGGTTCCTTACTGGAGTACAATTTGGACTCATTACACGTAGAGCAACTCCCTTTCATTGTGTATTGCAACTGTCCACTTCCCTCTGCGATGCATTCTGGGATACAGGCTCTCATAAACTAGAGTATTATTAAACTCTCCATAGCCACGACGGCCCGCTGTGTTCTGCTGTGGATTGTACAGACCTGAGGGATCTTTGCTGTGTTTTGTCAGTAAGTTAAGAGTGTGTTTTGGTTAGGGGGAAAAGTGTGACATCAGTCCAACAGCTCCACCAGCAAGATTGCTTATTAGGACCTTGGCTTCACCAGCGCAATCAAGGTGGTGTTTTGGCTTCACATCCCACAATGGGAGGAGAATGAGGCACATTGTCCTTACTAATATACAGCCAGTGGTTGATAACCAACCTTTATGTGAACTGAGATTATTACCAACGAACGTATGTGACACTTTTGTCGTCAACCCCTTATCACAGACCCGACATGAGAAGCCTTGTGATGTCTGTGCCTCAAGCTCCAGACCTTCTAAAACCAAACCCAGTGTGTTGATAGCATGTATGTGAGGGATAAATAAGAGAATGTATCACTTATCTTTATCAAAAGGTAGAAGTGTGAGGTTTCAAAGTGGAACACTTCTTCATGTCTTAGTCAATTTTTTATCATTTATTCATTTTGTTGGTAGTTGTTCAGGGTGTGATAAAGTGCACATTCATGTTTTAATTTATGTAGCTTTGGGTAAAATTAGGCCAAGAATTTGGATGTAGTCCACCTTCATGATTAAGAATTACAGTGATTAGATTGAACATATTTATTTAAGGGGAAATGCACAGGCACAGGGCAATAATGAGTAGAAGAAAATGTAGGCATGGTCAGATACTGCACTAAATGAACTATGTGAAGAAAATGTAGGTGATTTACTGATAGTGTTTATGTTACAGTGTACATACATGTCTACCAGTTGTATAACCAGTTGGTCAAATTGGCTAGAGCTTGTGCCATACCTGTTTAAATGGTCCTGGTTTGTTTTGAAAGGATGGTGAGATGAACCCAAAAGCCTCTGTTATGACCCTCGGTTAAAGCAGTGGTTCCCAAAGTGTGGGTCGGGACCCCCTGGGGGGTCGCGAGACACTAATTTGGGGTCGCAAGATGTCTTCCAGAATTGTTTTTCTTTTTGAAATGATCTAAAGTTACCTATATTACCCATTATTCTAAAATGATATTTAAATTTAAAATAAAATATTGCAGAATTAAAAATGTTTCATTAGTTTTCTGTATTTCTTTGCTGCCTGTTAAGGTTAATGTAAGTTAACAATGAATTAATAGAAGCATCAGTAGCAGCAAGTTAACTCACGGCACCACAGGAAATACAGCCGGGTGTGCATGTAGGTGCTTAATTTTCTGCAGACCAGCTAAATGAAGTATGAAACAACATTTAATCACTTCGAGGGGAGTCGCGAGTCTTAGTACCTATATTTTGGGGGTTGCGAGCTGAAAAGTTTGGGAATCCCTGGGTTAAAGATTAAGTGAATTATTCCTGTTTTGCTGTGCAGCCCTGTACCCTCCTCAGCAGAGTGGCTGTGTTTCTGTGTGAGCGTGTCGGTTTGTGCCAGTGAATTAGGTGCTGTTGCAGGTGTGGTCTCTGATTGGCCTGTTCAAACCAAATCGAAATGACTGGATGAAGACGGACATCAGTGGTTTAAAATCTCAGCTGCTGCAGGCTGCTCTTCCACTTCCAACAAACCAGAGTTAAACTGTTTGTCTGAATCTTCAATCTTGTGTGTGAATTAGATATTTCGATTAGCTTTTGATGGTTTGATGATAACTGGATTGTTAGCTTGTGAAATAGATTTTAAACTATTTCACTGTAAACACTGAGCACTGAGTAGCAGCAGAGTAGGAGTGAGTAGTCTTTTCTTTTAGCATTTTTCTCCTGTTTTTGTGTTAGGACATAAGGTAAGGTATCTGTCATTTGTTTACATTTTTTGTTTTCTGTTAGGGAAGATTGGGACAACTTTTTGGTTTTGGTTTTGGCATATTGCTCAAGCCCAAAGTATATTAAAACTGCTACTTTACTATGTTTTACTGGTTGTCTTGGAGTGTGGGCTCACCTCATGTTATGTCTAGGTTTCCTCCAGGCCGGGGGCATAACACTTCACACAGAAACTATACTACTGGCAGGCTTTTTCCCCTAACAAATAGAAATACACACACACACCAGATGTGTTAGAAAGGAACCTCCAAAACAGTTTAAATATTAATACATGAACCTCATGCTCTAAATCAGGAGTTCCCAAAGTGTGGGTCGGGACCCCCTGGGGGGGTCGCAAGACACAAATGGGGGGTCGTGAGATGTCTTCCAGAATATATATATATTTTTTAATGATTTAAAAATAGTATATTTTAACCATTCTAGTAAAAAATTTTGACAAAAATAGTTACTTAACTTGCAATAAAACCATGAAAATAGAAAATGTAATGAGTTTTCTGCCTTTCTTTTTGCCAGATGACTCCTAAGTTTAGTGTTAGTGAACAGTTAATTATCAAAGCATCAGTAGCAACAGGTTAATTCATAACGGCACAGGAAACACAGCCACATGCTCTTCTAGGTAGGCTAAATTTCTGCAGACCAGCTAAATGAAGCCACATTAAATCATTTTGAGGGACAGTGGGGGTCGCGAGTCTTTGGCACCTATATTTTTGGGGTCACACGCTGAAAAGTTTGGGACTCCCTGCTCTAAATAACTCCTTATGTCTAGATGACCTGGTTTTCTTTTCTCAAGAACAAACATGAACTTCACAGGACACATCTATCTAGTCTGTAAAAGGGGACATTTTCCAATTTTCCAACACTACCAATTTCCCCCACTGTGAGGCGCCAGTTTATCACTTATGACAACTACTGCAAGGGTTCCAGCTCGGCTTTGTGTTGAGATTCTCCATATTTTTGCTTTGCTCACGGTGGACTCAGGCGTTTTGACATTTGAATATATAATTCATAAGCATTTAAATTGAGTCACTCAATACAAACTTGAACATCTCCTTTTTGTTTAAATAAAAGGGTGGTGGAAGCACAAATCCATATGGTAAACCATTTTGGTAAAGGTAGTGGATTCTTTTTTTTTTATGAATAAACAATTCTGTGGCGTAGAATACATGTTATCAAAGTATTGATGGACAAATCATTCTATTTCATCCATTTTCATTATTATGTCAATTTCATGGAGACGGTTTGGAAGACCTTTTTTTTTAAATATATAATCAAACATGCTTTAAAAAGATAAAGAGAGGTGGATGATTGTTAAAGAATCTCCTAAACGGTTTAGTGTTTCTGAAGTCATGTGTTTTACTACATCATGGATGAAGTCTCCATAAACTTTTATGTTTTACTATGTAAGTGGCAGATGTAGCTGGTTGTTTGCTTTATGTCACTCTTAACCTAACCAGAGCTCAGAGGTCTGTCTGTGCTCAGCTGAGATGTGGTATCCTGCCTCTGGCATTAGAAACAGGTCGCTTCCACTCTGTTCCAGAGGAGGAGAGAAAGTGTTCCCTGTGTGATCTGGAGGAAGTTGAAAATGAAATGCACTTTTTATTCTACTGTCCATCCTATCATGATCTCAGGTGCCTCTTTTTCAACAAAATATCAGAAAATTGTCCTGATTTGTTTTTCATGTCTGATGAAGATAGACTTCAGTTCCTGTTTACTCACAAAGTGTTCCAGTTTGCTCAGTTTGTGTTGCTGTTCAGCAGCGTAGGAGCACACTCTATGTCTGATTTAGTTGTTGTCACTGTCAAATGTTTGAAGTGTACCACTATGCTTTTTAATTACTTTAGGTCATTGCTGGTCATGTGCAGTATTGTAACTGCTCTTCTTTTTCTTTTTCTTCTTATGTTGTTGCTCCTATGTTGTCTTGTTTTTGTAGTGTCTTGTAAGTCCATATGGGCTGGGCACCTTTTCGGTGCATTACACGATGAATAATAAATAAACTAAACTAAAAAAATAAAACACGTAATAGCTTCATCTGATAATTAACAATTCAGCTGACTAAAGCCCTGTATTATATGAAATGGAGTAAAAATGACAATATTTCTATCTAAAATGTACTGAGTAAGTTTTAGTTGGCAGAAATGACTGGAAATACGTCAGTATGACTCACCACACACTGTAGTTAGTTAGTCCCACACCACTCACAGCTCTGGAGTTGGAAAGTTTCTTGTAGGGCCTGTAACACTATGCCATCAAAAAACATATAACACACTGATGGGCCAAGCATTTTTACTTGACTGCAGGCGATCAAAGGTCACCATGGGTCATACAAGAGTTGACCTATTTGCAACAACTAGTTTGTTATGGTTCTCTAGACTATGGTAAAAGCAGGATCAGTTCTTTCTGGATATTAAAAGACATGTATATTAATGTTTGAATACATTTAGAAATGGATCAGCATACAGAGTTTAACTAATTCATTTTCAAAGGTCACCATGGGTCATACAAGAGTTGACCTATTTGCAACAACTAGTATGTTATGGTTCTCTAGACTATGGTAAAAGCAGGATCAGTTCTTTCTGGATATTAACAGACATGTATATTAATGTTTGAATACATTTAGAAATGGATCAGCATACAGAGTTTAACTAATTCATTTTTGTGATTTAAAGTGTTTCCTCTACCTACAGCATTCAGCTACCCTTTCAAAAAGTGTTATGTCTGTTAACGTTTGTGTGTTTGTCAGTGTTGTTTATTTGACTAGCTGGTAGATTGCAAACTAAATTGCCCTTCTGGAATCAATAAAGTTCTCTGTATCTGTATCTGAAAAAGATAATGTTTGGTAGGGATTAAAGAAATAATTGTATCATTATCTACAGCTGTGTATGGAAAATTAGGACCTGAATTTGTTTTACTCCCTAGCCCCATTACTTTTGCATACTAGCCTATCCCAACCTTTATTGACAGTCTATGATCCCAACACATGAGAATAACCCTTGTAGGTCACATCATAGTAGTTCAACAGCTTCTGCCATAAAGGTGGATCAAGACGTCATGAAACTCATCCTCCAACCTACTTCACAAATTGTTGACCCAGCCAAATGTTCTAAAAGTCACTAAGCAGCTGACTCCAACACTAGCAATGTGTTGCGTGGTGTAGTCATTAAAAGTATTAAAGGAAAGGATCTAGGTGAGGTTATAAGTGAATTGTATCTTGTTTCACTTATTTAACAGCATTAGTTATAATTGCAGTGACAGATTAAATGATCTGGACTGAGAAAAGGTGTCAACACTCAGACTTAGCTGCAAGGCTCATAGAATTTCAAGGAGTTGCCAACCTCAAAATGAATTTAGAATATCCCAGCCTGTTCTAGTAACTCTGGAAAACTACCACATGATCCTCTGCTAGGACTGAACGACTATAGTTCATTAGAGAGGAATCCTAATTTAAATCACTTACTATGAGTTCATCACTGTGTCCAAACACAGTTTCTAATAATTACAAACTCTGCATAATGTCATGAAGAGTTGGGCTACTTATTGTCTGGACTGATTTAAAAAGATGTTCTGCCTTTAATTGTTACCAAACACGATGCAGTATTTGAGTACATGTAGCCTACTTTAAACTAATATGTGTCTTTTCTAACAAAACACTGCTAAATGTCACTAAGTGAGTGTTATCTCTGAGCATAAAAGATTATTTAGGCTATAGAATAAAGCCAATTGTCCCTTTTAACCCTCCTGTTATGTTGCGGGTCAAATTGACCCATTTTAAAGTTAAAAAATCTAATAAAGAAATGTTAAGAGTATTATTTCGTATTTCTAATGTCACAGTAGATGAAAGACTAGTGGTATTCAGACGTTCCTTCCATCTTAAGTAATATATACCTTCCAAACCAGCTAAATAAAGCATCAAAATCTGGGCTGCATATGACAGAAGAGGTGTCTCTTGTTAATTTATCAACATCACTACATTAAAAAAAAGTGAAATAAAATTTAAAAAAATCAATGTCATGTAAAACAATCATATTTATACTCAGGGCTTTTCAGTTTACATTAAAACAAGTTTTAACATGAATTTCAGAAAAAAAACGAGTGAGTAATCCTCATTGAACCATGATCTGTGAGAATTAAAGAACACAATTGCACAAAATATTGATTTAAATGGTTAGTAATGGAGTTAATAACGAGATTTTAAAAAGGTTTATTGTTTTTTTGGGGGGGTTGGACACTTTTGGATCATTAAACATGCCCCGGGTCGAGGTGACCCAGGAACCTTATTGCTTTCTCTAAGAAACGAACAGAACAGGAGGGTGAATGATTGAGAAAAAACATTTGGGTCAGGGATTTGCACAATATTTTTCAAACAGAGTATAACTGTGGAGTCATGATTGGGTGTTTGAACAGTTTTGCAAAGGCCATGAAAAGAAAAAAAAGCTCTGCTGTCATTAGACCTTTTGACTGTAATTGTAGCTGATCGCCGGTGACACTGAAATCCAAAGCAGGTGATGAGTTTTATATAAAACACACTGTGACCCCATAGCCTACTTCCTGACAAGTTTTGCGAGGAGTTACTCATTCAGCTCACATATAGAGGCTGAGGAAAGGTTTCGGATATAACGTCAAACCCACGGTTCTATTACATGACCTAAATATAATTTAGTATGTGGCTGCTATCAACAGGCGGTCTTCTGATGGGTTTCTGTGAGGACACTGCGGTTTCAGGCACATTTGGGCTATTTTACGACGCGCATGTTTGCACAAGCAGCTCCTGACCTACATTCTCTCTATCCCAGCCAATCTCCAGTGATATTTTGGCTTTCAGCAAACACAATCTGCGGAGAGAGAGGAAACAACGTGACGGGGGAGGAGGAGGGGCGGTGAGAGTCACGGTGAGCACCGCCCCATTCGCACGTGCCAGCTCTTCCGTGCAAAGATCGTCTATGTTCACGATGATAGCCAGTCATCACTCCAAAGACTGCACCAAATTCCGGTTTCAATGAGTGGGCGTCAGCCACGGGCACAGTCATCTGCTCACGCAGCTTGGACCCGAGAAGGTAAGGCACGTGGACAGGCTTTGACACAATAACCTCTCATTGAAGTATATTGAACCATTTTATTAATCACTATATGGCTTATTTAGTTTAGGAGACTTTTCACATTTGTTCTTTTGCCTACTTATTTTTCCTATAAAATCATTTAAATGTACAGTTCACAAAGTAGAGATATTAAGAAAACAGAGGATTTTTTTCTACTACAATGTGAGGTGAGTGTGTCAAAGCCAAAGCCTGTGCACGTGCCTTAACCTACTTAATAGTAGATAGCTAACCGCATGTGATGAGTGTGTGGGAGTGCAGGATGATTCAGGTATGGCTTAGTAACCTGAAATCTGTTTTGGTACACCCCATTTTATTTCTTCTTTCTTTCTTTTTTTCTAACAACATAAAAACATCTGAAAGCCAGGTCTGTTTACTGTGCTGTTTTCAATTTGACTTCTGGACATCAATAAGGATCACAGAGTCAGTAATCTTCCTAAATTTACTGATGGACATACATTGACTAATGCAATCAATCATTCAAAAGTACAGTGAAAGGAAAATTAAAATGTTATAGAAGCAGGCACATTAATATGGGATTGGTGCTTTACAATGGCACATACAAAACAGTGTGATGAGCAAGATTTTTACAAAGTTTAAAAACACTTGAGTTATCTTCAGATGCATGAAGTATATTAAGAAAAGAATCACAATTCTTATCCGGAATACTGTCTGCACCTTAATATCATTTGCACTATTATCTATTTACATTGTCCATTTTTAAACTGTCACTGCACTACCTGCACTGTGTACATAGGCTGTTTTTTTATAACTGTATTTTATTATATTTTATTGTATTTTATATTTAACTTTTTGATATTTAAGAGCTGGAAGAGAGAAACAGCATCTTGTTTTTCCTGTATGTCTTTGTATATATATTGAAAATTGACAATAAAAACCTTTGAATATTGAATCTTGAACAACTCCAAAAAGCTTAGACAGTATGTAAAATGTTGATAAGAAAATAAAACAAAATTGGATGGTTTTCAAATCAATTTAACCCTGTATTTACATTAAAGTAGAGCAAAGATACCATATTTCTTGTTGAACTTTTATTGCTTTTTCATTTTTTTGAAACATATATCCTCATTTTAAATCTGATGCCAGCAACACATTTAAAACAAGTTGAAACACGGTCATGTTTATCATTGTGTTGTATCAACACTTTTTTGAACAACAATCACAGAGGAACCAAAAAAAAAGAATGGGAAAGCGAGGAGACCGGTATTGGGAGTTTTGAAAGTGAAATTTTGTCCCTTCTTTGCCTGATAGGATTTTAACTGCTCAACAATACAGGGTGTCCTTTGTTGTATTTCTCATTTCATTATGGATCAAATGTCCTCAGCTACCTATGCTGGGTTGCCCCTCTCTTCTTCAGAGCCGAGGATGCAGCACCCATGATTTCCAAAAAGAATATCACATTTTGATTTTTCAGACCACAGGACAGTATTCTACTCTGTCCATCTTAAATGGGCTTAGGCATTGAGAAGTCATTTCTAGATTATGTTTACTATGGTTTTCTCTTTGCTCGTTAAACTTTTAACCTGCTTTTGGGGATGCAGTGATGAACTGTGTTCACTGACAATGGTTTTTGGAAGTAATTTTTCAGCCCATGCAGTGATTTCCTCTACAGAGTCATGTCTATTTTTTATGCAATGGCATCTGAGGGCTCATAGATCATGGCCATCCATCCTTGGTTTTCGGCCTTGTCCTTTAAAAAATATCATTAAAATATATCATTAAAAGATTGTCTAAATCTTTTGATATTATTTACTGTAGACGATGAAAACCACAAATTTGCTTCATTTTCTACACTGAAGAAATTGATTCTGAAACTGTTGAACTACTTGCTAATGCAGTTCTGAAAGAGCCCAGTCATTACTAACTTGAAAGTGTCTTTGGTTGTTTTATGCAGTCTTTCACTAGCAAGGACCACACCAACAACAGAATGAGATTTGAAAGATAGTTTATTGATTACGGACTATTGTATTGATCAATATTGAACTTGTCGCTTTGGGGAAGCTTCGTAGGGGATCCGCCATAGCACCCGGGCACGACGAACCCCCTCAGGGCCCTATGGACAAGGAGGAGAGGAGCAGAAGGAGACAGGGAAGGGAGGGAGGGATTCAGAAACGAGAGCGAGAAAGGAGGAAATGGTCAGGTTTGAATTTATGGGAAAACGGAAGAGGCGCGGTTGAGGTGTGGCCCTGCTCCTGAAATTTTGATATCATCACCATTTGGTTGGGAGATTCTCCTCCAGGTTTTTTTTAGCCATTCACAACTTTTCAGTATTTTGTAGTCTGTCCCATATTTTTTCAAATGTTTACTGGCATTGCATTTAAAAGGAGCATATATTTTTCGTAAAACAATATGTATACACTACCGGTCACAAGTTTGGACACACCTTCTCATTCAATGTTTTTTATTCATTTTAATTACTTCCAACATTGTAGATTAATACTGAAGACATCAAAACTATGAAACAATCTGGTTTTACCATAATATGGATTACAACAGTAGTCAAATAGGGCTATCAATTGTGTACTAACCCTACTTCTGAACAACACAACCGATGGCCTCAAACACATTAAGAAGGAAAGTAATTCTACAAATGAACTCTTGACAAAGCTCATGTTAATTAGAAACCATTCCAGGAGACCACTTCATGAAGCAGACTGAGAGAATACCAAGAGTGTGCAAAGCTGTCATGAAGGAAAAGGGGGGCTACTTTACATAATCTAAAATATAAAACATATCCTGGTTTGTTTAACACTTTTTTGTTAATTAAATAATTCCATATATGTTTTTTCATAGTTTTAATGTATTTGGTATTAACCTACAGTGTTTCAAATAATTTAAGTAAATACTAACCCTTGAATGAGAAAGTGTTTCCAAACTTTTGACTGATAGTGTATATATTCAATCTTCAAGTATTTATGTATTGCCGTTTCACTGTTTTCAACTAAATATATGGTTAAAATGATTTGCAAACCATCAAAATTGTTTATTTTGTCAACAGTTAAAGCATCCCAAATCTTTTCATATAGGGGTTGTAGATAATCTTCCTGAAAACATGAATAAAATTGTTTTTTTCCCCCTTGGTGTTGCTTGCACAACATGCCTGTATTTTGGGTTTAGGCCCAAAATACATTGCTGATCTGCCATCTCGACCTCTGAGGTCATCAGGTACTGGTCTGCTCTCAGTACCTAGAGTCAGAACGAAACATGGTGAAGCAGCGTTTAGTCATTATGCACCACATATCTGGAATAAACTCCCTGAAAACTGTAGGTCCGCTCCAACTCTCACCTCTTTTAAATCAAAGATTAAGACCTTTTTTTATTAGCCACTGCCTTCCTATATTAGATTATTTTAGCTCACTTAAAATGCTCATTTTAAATTTACTTTTAATATATTTCTAATTATCCTTTTCTTTTCTGTTGTATTATATTAAACACCAGCACTACAACGTCCCGTTAATCAGCTGTTCTCATCTTTCATTCCACTGCATGGCAGTTACTATGTGAATTGGTACATTCACAAATAACTATTGAATCTGAATCGCACTGTTCTTCATACTGTGTATGTTTGTTTAAATAACCTGGTGAAATTTTATCCATGCAATAACATACCTATCTATTTATCAGAAAGAAGTTTACATAGTGTGTATACATCTGTAATGTTTTTCATATTTTACTTTATTTTATTTTATTCTATTTAATTTTATTTTATTCTACTTTATTTTATTTTATTCTATTTTTTTTCTATTCTATTTTACCTCTGTCATTGCTATTATTATTATTATTGTTATTATATTTTTTTAACTATGTTAGTATATTGTTGTATTCCCCTGTCCCATGTTATAAGCTGCTGTAACAAAAGAATTTCACCCAATGAGGGACAAATAAAGTATATCTTATTTTATCTTATATTTGTCATTTTAATTGTGCTCTTTTATGCTTGTCTGAATATTTCCAGTGGTTTTAATGTTTTAATGCAAAGCACATTGAGTTGCCCTCGTGTATGAAATGTGCCATACAAATAAAGTTGCCTTGCCTTGCCTTCCCTTCAACACACACAAATGTGATAATGCCTTAGTGGTGTTATTGTTGACCGTGGCTTATCATGTATATTCAAAGCCCACAGTCACATGTTTCACGAATGACAGCTGTGAGTGAACACGGGAAACTATATTGGAGTGAGACCTCTCTTCCTCTTCCCTCTCTCTTCCTCTCTTTCTGTTATCGCTAAGCCCAGGCAGCTCATTAGCATAAAATGTGTGTCAGTAGGGCAGCGTGAGCTCACATGCCATGCGCACATGCTGTTGAGCTTTAACCAGCATTCCAATGTCGAACGAGCCCAATGTGCCGTCTCCACGCGGGGCTCTCGGCCAATGAAAAAGTGCGAAAGAGTAAAAAAGAGTGGGGGCACGTAGAGAGGAGGTGGGTGAAATGTTTTCAGAGAGCGTGACAGAAAGAGGAAAGGAGGGGTAGAGAGGAAGAGAGAGAGAGTCATCCCTGATACACATCAACAAACAGGCGGTTGACGGGACACACAAAAGAGAGGAGAAAAAAACCGGTCACATTTTTCAGGCACCTGAAAACGTGCTGGTTATTTTAAGACGCGTGTTGCTTATTGATGAGTGGGGAGTGTTTAAACTACTTCCACTCCGGTCATGTTTTAATAGTGACTGTACATGGCAAGCAGTTGCATACTCTAGGACCTCTGCAATTTAGAGAAGCCTCATTCAGTGACTCCTTACCATTTGCTTGGTAGCTTTCACAGAGAGAGAGAGAAGACGAAGAGCTGTGTTGCCGTGTAACACTTTGGAAGATATTTTTGGATCAAATTGAGATTTGTTCCAGTTTCCTTTTAATAATAGCCTTTTCGATTTATTTCGTCTTCGCTGGTTGGGATTCCTTGAGACCCCAATGCCCTGTGCACACTCCTGCTGGTCTAATTTTTTGGATACCCTCTTTATGCCTTGGCAGTTCATGACTCTTTCACCTATATCAACGAAACTCCTCGGCAAGCAAAGGCAGTCAATCCAGCAATAAGCATCCACAGTTAAACAACACGGAGCAACTGAACAACGACCGATTTGGAATCATGGAGAATAGTCCTGGTGGTGAGTAAGATTTTTACTGTACTACATTGATTTTGAAGTATGATTACAATTGATGTGATGGAAGAGATATAAGCAATGTTGCATTATGAGGGGAGATGCCTTTGCACTGTTTTATATTGGATATTTGGGCAATAGCCAGAACATATATGAGTTGAATCTAAAGATGTATCAGCTAATTGATGTACATGTATCATGTACATAACCTAAAGGAAACCAGTGATGTATTAAAATAATTTACTTGCTTCAATGCATGCCATTTAAACACTATCTGGTGCATGTATGTTGCAAAGAAAGAACACATTCGTCTACCTTGTTCTGTTATTTATTCATTTTTAAGATTTGTAAGCTCTGCTCTTGCTTAAGTTTAAGTTTCAACCCTTATGTGTTGCTTTTGGGGCTCCTCATTGTTGGACCCCAGCTTAGACATGATATATAATTGTGGGTGTAAAATGACATGCATTTAGGTGCAATTCAGCTGTGTTACAAATGGCAACATGCCAAGTGCCTCTGGGCTGCAGACATGTGAGTGTTTTGAGTCAGTGAGCTGTACGGGGAGGGAAGTCCTCTCTCATCAATCTTTGTGGTGGACTTCCGATTCTCTGCATGTAAACAGACTCACGCTCAAAACCCCGAACGCCCCCTGACCGGGCACGTTGTCGCACTGTACAGTCGAGAATCCCGCTTATCACTTCTTTGATTGTCCCTTTTCTCTTGTAAGTGGATTTCATGTAGGCTACAGGGTGTGTTTAAATTCAGAGGCAACTGATAGAATATCCCGAGGCATCCACTAAGGGTTGTAGTGTGTCGTTAGTTTCATTTTTTTCAGCGTGTGAGTCATTACACTTGGCTATGTGTCATATCTGAGGCGCAGCTTTTTCCCAAACACATGTGAGTATGTCAAGGAGCAGTCACGCCCACTGGGTCAAAAACAAGTAACTAATGCCAAGTTTTTTCTGACTGGCCATGACCGGAAGAAACCGTGCTCCCCTCTGAGTCAGAGTCCAGTTCAAGCCCATTTACCGGAACCCGAACCAAAGAATATTGACTAAGATAAATGTACAATTCCTCTTTTATTTCATAGCTCAGTCAATCAATTCGATCATATTTTAATTCATACTACGACACCCCTGTAGAACTGAGTAGACATGGACCAAACCAGCCCTAGGTTACTACAGCCTGATTTATCACTAGTCTGTAGTCTTCTAGTCGAATATATATATAGGTCAAGAGAGCAATTAATAGTAATTAATAATATATTATGGCAATCAATGACACCAGCCCCTAGCAGGCTTTTATATGAGCAAGCCCCTCCATCTTTATTTATAACAACATAGTTCATAGATCTTGCATCTAAGAGATAGTGTGTGATATCAGAAAATAAAACCTCCTTGAATAGTATATGATTGCTTAGGTCTTTGTGTCAATTGCAACTGCTTTCCCACTAGTGCACCCTGGGTAATAACCGTCGTGATGATATTCAGAATCATGCGCCTGAATTTCAATACGCAGTTACCCCGCCCCGAGCTGACAGCACGTGTATACAGCCTCAGTATCCACGTGCTGCGCTTGATTCCCAAGTAGCCCGCCCCCCTTCGGTCGCTCCCATCCACCGCGTGCACTCTGCTCGCGCTCAGCTCGCACGGGGATTCCTCTTTATTTGCGGATAGCTTGGTCAGTGGGTCAGAGGGGTTTAGCAGTGTTTTCTCTCCTTCTGGTAGCTGTAACTGGTTTAAAATGTTTACATGTTATTACAGGGGGACATATTAAACGTGTTGTATTTATTTTTTGGTGTGTGAAGGAATTATTAACCTACATTTGGCATCTTTAACCTTTTTTTAAGGAGGGGGGGGGGCATGAATAACACACTGTTGTTATTTTGCCCCTATATCACCACTGTTTATTATAGTGGTGGTACTGTTGCAGCAATAAAACAATAAGCTTTTACTTTTTTTTATACATTTTATCATAATAAAACAATTTCAATTCAACATGAATTAGCTGTAGGAGTTTTGAATGGGTGTACATGTATTTAGTTTTTCTGTTTTGATTTATGGGGAACATTTTTTGCAGGACTGGATGAAGAAACATTAACACAGTCCTACATTTTTCAATTTCCTTTTTCAAATAATAAAATTGACAGGAGTACAAACATTCTTCAATACCTCTGTTATTGGTTTTCTAATGAGCAGGGCTGCTTTATAGTCTTATCTCAATGCTGTTAATGTAACCAGTAGACAGGGAGATGACACTGTGACCTTGAGTAAGGATGAAGGACAGGTAGTGTTTCTATTCAAGGATTGAGTATGACCAACTTCTTCTGGTCTATCATATATGTCTGTATGAACCCACAGCTGTAAAACTTTGAATGTCCAAAGTGGAACAACATACAAGGGAATCATTAATGTTTAGCAATAAAAAAAATGTTGGCTCATGTGACAAAAAGCATAATTTTCCCTCTGTTGCCTTCAGAGAAAAGTCCTCCTATATAGATCCTCAGAACATAGACACATGACATGCAGCCCAGCTGTTTCACGTGCAGAGGGGCTTACTGCTCATGCACAGTTGTATATGTTCACATGAGAGTACAGACTAGCTGTAGATCAGAGGGGGTGTCTCCGCCCCAGACATTATAGGACCATGGTGTCTATAGTTTCCTTACATGCATGCATGCCCAGACACGAGGGGGGAAGTCATGGCAAAAAGGAGGGGCGATTGAGTGTTTTGTTTATGCTGGAGCTCATATGGCTGTGTGTATCCACAGGTCACATGTTGTAACCTGTGCAGGGATGATATTCCCAGTGCACGTTCTGGCACCTAGTCAAACCAGATTCCAGGAAATGCTTACGAGTAGAAAGAAATAGGGAATGCTTTTATGCCACGGGGTTGGAGAATGTGGGTGTGGAGTTCATGTGTCAGACGGGTGTGACCCAGTCCTCTGCAGGTGACACACATGTCTAATAAAGCTTTATCTCTCTCCAACAAACACACCAGTGACTTGCACATGCAACATTTGTGTGTGAGGTCAAGTCACCGTCTGACGCTAGAGCTCAACCACACACAGGCCATTAGGCTTAGCGTACCTTGCATTCAGTGTTGACACGTGTGAGCAGTGGAATTAAGGAGGCACTTAGAGATACACAGAAATGCAGCACGTGTTTTCTCAAGGAGAGAAAGCACAAGAGCCGAGGGAGGCTTTTTCTGCGATGAGTCAAGGTCCTTGAGAGGAAATGAGCACAGAATGACAGAGTAGGAAGTCCAAGGGTATTGTCAGAGATAACACTGCCACTACAGTTAGACAAATCATTTACCTTACTTATACTGCAGCTGTCCAACTAAGGCTTGCTGCTCAGTTTATCTGTCCAATAGTAACCTAGAAGGTGCAATTATGATCATCATGATATGAGCTCTGATTGTGAATGAAGATTGTGATGCATGGAATTTCTTCACATAGACAACATTTTAGTTGGCAGGCTGTTATGCTCCAGTGCTGAGATACCTGGCACAGTGATCTAATAGCAAATAAAGGAGGGCCAACTTTGGAGGGAAAACACTAGGAACCTAAATTAGCAGAAATGTAGGATTTTGCAGTAAAAGAATAATGTTATCCTAAAAACTGGAAAATTATATTTTGGTGGGTTTTCATTTTGTGATAAAAAAAAAATATAAAAATGTTCTAAATATATAATTAAAAAACTCAAGTAAATCATATTAATGTGTCAAAATAATGGCCCCCTGCACAGTTTCTCATGTGATAGGCAAAGACTTGAGGTAACTGTGCCCCACTTGCTTCCCCCTGTGTCTGTAGTCACATCATTAAAGCAGCTCTCTATTCCAAACGTGATCAGCCCCAGCGCTTGTTATTATACTGCTGCTGTTGTCTACACGGGACTGCGCAAAGAGCCTTGTGAGCCGGGCGGGAACTGTGTCAAGAGTCCATGTGAGCTCCCGGTCAGGTGGCTGGCGGATAGATGGGTCTGTAGGCCCGCAGCCAGAGAGGGGAGGGGAGGAGGGAGGGAGGGGAGGAGGAAGGGAGGGAGGCGGAGGTAGGAGGGGAGGCGGGTGGAGAAAAAGGGGAGGAGACAGAGGAGGAAAGACTCATGCTCAAAGCAGGCAGGCAGCTGGCTGGCTCAGCCTGCACGTGAGGGGCAGTCTCTCATATTGAAAGAAAAGAATACTGCCTTCAAAACAAGGGGGTGGTTCGGGGGGGTGGTTTAGGGGTAATAGGGCATTTCCGACTTGATGTGACAGCCAAAACAAAAGGTTGTTTATAACCTGCAATAACAGTTATTGTGAATGACTTAGTCATTTTATGATGCACATGTTATGGTATACCATGGAGATTTACTATTTTTTAGTCATTTATCAATGTGATACAATTTAGAGGTTTGTATTACAATTTGGGACAGAGTATTTGATTAGATTATGAGATTTATACAAACCTGGGTGTGGGTGCTGGTTCAAGCAATAGATACGTCTATTCATCTTGCCTGGTCTTTGTGTTCAGAGTTTTTTATATTCACATAACACTCTTCAACTGGGCATCCTGCCCATTGGCATACAAAGCTTTTGTACAGATATCCAGGTCAGAGCTGCAGTTTCTCTAGCTGACATTTTTTCTCAATAACTCATCAGATCAAGTATATGTGGTCCTAACATGATCAGGGGTTGTGTGAGTGTGTTAAAGTCTGCCAAGTAAGCTCAGTGAATCAAAGTGGAGCATTGCTCAACGCTTGCACTCCCACTCACATGTGAACACCGACCTAGTTGAAGATGGGTGAACTGAGTTCTTCCCTCTCTCTGTTCCTCCAGGTGGTGTTATCCTGTACGCTGGCTCATCCGGCAGTGCCAGCCCGAGCCCTGGCAGCCCTTCAAGTGGATACCAGACCCAGTCACCCTCCTCCCATTCGCAGCCCTCATCCCCAGAGAGCTCCTCCTTTCAGGAGATCGGGGCCCTGAAGCAGAGGGGGGAACGCAGGAGAAGAACTCCTTCCCCAAGAATGGTCTTCCAGTTCCCTGAAGTGAACAATGCTCCAGTTGCCCAGTTAACCACTGTATCATCTGCGACCTACAACCACCCAACAGTGGCCAAAAGACCATGTGGTTTCACTGGCACTTTCACCAGTAAGTACCCCTCACTCCCCTCCATGTTTACCTGCTGGCCCTTTGTTGTTGTATGTCCTTTCTGACATTGGATTTGTGCCTCTTTCATAGAAACCGGAGGTATGGTGCTACTGTGTAAGGTGTGTGGAGACATTGCATCTGGGTTCCATTATGGCGTACATGCCTGCGAGGGCTGCAAGGTATGTGCAAACAAAGATAGTATTAAATCATGTTTTTGTATTCAGAAGGTTAAATCACTTACACTCCGACAAAAATATACTCTTCTAACTCCTTATCCTTTTGTACCTTATCCAGGGTTTCTTCAGACGCAGCATTCAGCAGAATATCCACTACAAGATGTGTGTGAAGAATGAGAAGTGTCTCATCATGCGCATGAACCGAAACCGATGCCAGCACTGCCGCTTTAAGAAGTGTCTCTCAGTGGGAATGTCCAGAGATGGTGAGAGACGTGTTAAATCTTTGAGAAAATATTCACACATATTTAACCAGGACTTAGTTTTTCTTTCTAAGGGTAGTGGAAAAGATTTAGTCATAATGAGTATACAGGGTTGAATAAGATGTCTTAAGTCACATTTAATACCTGGTTTGGGTTTCAACAACAAAATAAAGTTGCTAAGCAGGTCTCACTCCTCCTCACAGAACTTTCTTTCTGTACTCATTTTATTTCACTGTTGTTCCCTCCTGTCCTCCTCTCTCTGTGCCCTGCTGTTTGATTTATGGCAAGAGGAGCTATGGAGTCCCAGTAGTCATCATTCACAGAGAAACTGTGACAAATCTAGTTTATTTTGGGAATTTAGGGCACAAAGTTGTTGATTACTCCATATGCTCACCAAGATTTAGAATCGTACCCTTTCTATTTTTTTCCTACGCCCTGACATTTACAAACATTAATATTATTCTGCCGTGCTAATCACTGATACCTACAGAGCTCGAGTTGAAATTAAAGTATTACTAACACAGTTAATCTTCTCCCTTACATTAGTTCACTGCAGGACTCTAATCTCTCGGGATGTGAGGAACTAGGTGATAATAAATCATGGTTTTTATGGAGCTAACAATTTTAGCTGACCCAAAAAAGCCAAAATGCGGGGCAGCAAACTCATCTCTTAATTTATCTGGTCACAGGAGGCCAACGGCATGCTTTGACATATTTTAATTATCTGAATGTGAAGAAAAAATGAAAGTTATAAAAAGAAATATTCTACCTAAGCCAAGAATATTACTTTTTGAGACCCACAAAGCCACTTTTCCTTTTCACATCCCGTCTTTGACTGGAAAACATCATCCCTGCTCACAGATTTGCATTTGATCATCCAATCTTTTTTTTCCTTCCCTTCACCTCTTCTACCTGCATCGCTCTTTAGTTTTGACCTTTCCACTTCTCAATGTGTTACTTTGCTAATGACATCATATTCAGCTCTGTCGACCCAGTGACCTACTTCCACTGAAAAAAAGAGTGAGCGAGCGCTCAACGTCAAGACAGAAAGAGAGAAAGAGGGAGCAACTGAGGGAGGTGATATAGCGTGCAGCGGGCTATAAATAGGGCTGTCAGTGAAGGTGCGGCATTGAAAAAAGGGGGAAGGGAGGCTTGTAAAGGCTGAAGAAGAGGAGGATGAGGCCATCAGATGAGATGAAGGCTTAAATGTCTGAATTGCGGTGAAACAGCTGTGATAGAGAACAGTCACAGACAGTGTCGAGGTCTCTGGATTAGTAATCCCTATAGAGATTATAGCTTGAGTGTCATCAGTAGTGTCCATATTGAAACAAGAGGTGGTGTTTTTCTGCGTTGTTTGAATGTGTGATCAATCTTGAATGTCCTGAGTGTTTTGCTGCCAATAAGACTCTGGCAGTGATATCAAAGCTCAATGCCAGTAAGTGCTAACAGAGAATTCTCTCTTCTGCTCCCTTCAGCTGTGCGTTTTGGGCGTATTCCCAAGCGGGAGAAGCAGAGACTACTGGATGAGATGCAGAGCTACATGAACAGCCTCAACGAATCAGCTTCCATGGACATGGAGGTGTCCTCCCCTCCTGACGCCCCCTGTAGTCCCCTGAATCAGACGAACGAAGGAGCAGGCTCCATATCGCAGTCTTACCGCAACAATTTCATTGACGAGAAACCTCCCAAGATGGCCGCCGGCATCAGCAATAGCAATGTAGGCACTTCCACCTTCCAGAACAGTACGGGACAAGAAGCTACCCTGTCACATTCGGCGACCCAGACTCAGCACGCAGCTCAGGCAGAGCAGGCAAATGTCGCATCGGGCTACCACGTCTCCATAACCTGCCCTGTAGCCCCCAACAACAACAACAACAACAACAATGAGAACTCCAGCAACATAGACAACGCCAAGTACAGCTTCTCCTCCAATCAGAATCGGTGCCCCTACAGTGGAAGTCAATCATCTCAGGCCTACTCAGCCAATCAAAGCAGCTACACAGCCAGAGATTCCCACAACCAAAGCCCTTGCCCCTGGAAGCTAAATGGAGGAGCTAAAGTTCTGGTGAGACTTTTTTTTCATATCAAGTATCTGAATATGAATCGATTGAAGTCAATAAAAGGTCCCTAACACTTCCTTTCCTGTTCTTTCTCTCCAGGCGTGTCCTCTCAATTCCTGTCCAGTCGCTCCTGCCAGTCGCTCCAGTCAGGAGGTGTGGGAGTCTTTCTCCCAGTGTTTCACCCCTGCTGTTAAAGAAGTAGTGGAGTTTGCAAAGAGCATCCCAGGCTTCCAGACTCTCAGCCAGCATGATCAGGTCATGCTGCTCAAATCAGGCACTTTCCAGGTACATGCAGTTTAATATATATATAGTTTAATATTTTGGTGGGAACAGTTGGGGTTTTCTTTCCTTCTTCTCTCATCCATATTCTGAGGCTGACCTGGTCTTGTTGTGTCCTCAGGTTCTGATGGTGAGATTCTGCTCACTGTTTGACCCCAAGGAGAGGACGGTGACCTTCCTCAATGGGCAGACATACTCCCTGGCATCCCTGAGGGCTCTCGGCATGGGCTCCCTACTCGATGCCATGTTTGAGTTCAGTGAAAAGCTCGGATCTATGGGTCTGGAGCCGGACGAGATGGCACTTTTCATGGCTGTTGTACTGGTTTCAGCAGGTAAGATGCTTACTCATACTCATATACGTACACAAGCGCAGACTGTAAACACACTTTGCCCATCTAACCTGAATTTCTCCTTCCTTCATCCAGATCGTGCTGGTATCGTAGAAGTGGGAGCAGTAGAGCAGCTGCAGGAGAACCTCATAAAAGCCCTGCGTTCCATTATCACCAGTCGCCGTCCAGATGACAGCACTCTCTTTCCAAAGCTGCTGCTGCGTCTGCCGGACCTGCGCACCTTGAACAACCACCACTCTGACAAGCTGTTAGCTTTCCGCATTGATCCTTGAGCTCAAACAGCTAAAGCTAACTGAGGTGTCTGCTTTGGGGGAATTCCCTGCTCCCATGCAAGCCTGGCCTGCCACATTGAGCACACTGGCCTATGCATGATGGACAGTTGTTGTGGAAGCTGTGCCAAGTCCGATTGCTGCGAAAGCAGCAAACTGGGAAAAGAAATCGGTGAAGGACGTAGGCACAGTAGGAGTTGGAGGCTCCTGCACTCAAACTGATTCCTCCTCCTCCTCCTCCTCCAGTTGAATCCAGGTTTGCTAAACAAAAAACCTGGACTGTGTTCTTCCTTGAGTTTTTTCAAGTAAACATGAGACCACCAAGTCATCACCTCTCCCTCCTGAGGTTTGTCAAACCGAGTTGTCAGCTTTTGTTCTGAAGACCAAAAAGAAGAAAAAGCCTGCTGTTCCTCACTAGACTTTATCCTCCTCTCCCAGTTCACAAAGCTAACAAGAGGGAAGCACATACTCCAGCCCAGAGAAACAGAAAGATGTGCGAACATTGACCAACAATGATTTACAAAGCTAAATTCATACTACATTGTGTAAAGGGCACTTTCCATACATAAAGAAGACCTCTTGAATCAATATTTTACATAGCAATAGAAATATCTAATAAGCAGTTGGAAAGACAGTTTGTGTGAACCCTGGTGAAATGAAATAAGCTATTTTCACAAAATGTCACTCTGTGGGAAATCTCTGAAAACCATCGGTGATTGAGAAGTGTATAACATTTTTCAGAAATGAGAGTAAGCTGCATTGTCTTTGTATGCAGTAATCAGGGAGAAATTATCGGTCATTTTAGACCGCTATGAGGGGTTATGTGTTTCAATGTTTTGTTGTATATTTTGTATATAACCTTTATTCTTGGTTCTTGATAGTTTGCAGATTATTGGATATGTAAATGAAGTTAGTGTTGAATTATTGTATAATGTCACGAATAATAGATTGCTATACAGAAAGAAGCATTTGAATTATGCTCAGAGTATAAACTTTTTATTTGAAGATATATAATTGAAATAAATGTATTGTCAACTGACTGCATCACCTTGTGAATATTTTGTAAATGTTTTATGGCAACACCATAGAGTATCATTATTAAAATAACAATATACAACATTTATTTCTTTGTGCTCCTTTCTTCCATTTTCCTCCTTAATGTGATGCTACAGACGGCATCGCCAAGACAGCATTCTATGGAGCTGTAGCCTAGCAACAGAAGCAATGAGCCAATCGTGCTCCAGGGTTGAGAGCCATTGGGGGCTTCATTACCGACAAGGAACACCACTTGATTTTTGAGTGTGTGATAAGAAGTAAATTAAATTTCAAAGAGCATCAAAACACAAAGTGATGCTCTTCGCCACTTCTAGATTAAAGAAAAATGGCAGCTGTTGGGAGAAATACTGTCAGCTGAGATATTGGATGGAATATAATACATTATGACAGCAGGAACACATAGACTGGAGGTTACACAGGGACATGGTATGTTAATTTACCCAGAGTTTGATAGTCAAGGTGTCAGACAACACATGAAATAGCTCTCATCATTGTTATCACAACAGCATGGTCTGTGAAAAACATATTAGTTTTAATGTTTGGGAACACTTTCAATAAACAGCAACTCTGACCTTCAGAGGTCGCAATATATCGTCAACCTGTTTTTGATTCATACACTTGGGACACCTTCAATTCTGCTCATAACAGACAAGCACATTTACTTTAAAATAAACATGAAAAGTAAGGACTGAAGCTAATATTAGTACTCTCAAGGGTATTATTGAATTGACAGCTCTCCATCCGTTGTGTATATTAAAAATGAAACATTCAAGAGAATCTCCTCATAGGTTTAGCAGGAGAAAAATATTAACAATGTGTAGTTTAAATTCAGAAATAGGATAAAAGGATTAAATTCCCTTCACATCTGGCAATGCTTTTGCAGCATACTGTCTCTAATCAATAGTATGAATGGAGGTGTCGGGAAATAGACACAAAATGGTATCTATACAAAGTTGCCCACTGCCCTCCATTTTTTTTTTTTTTTAACTCAGCCAACTTCTTTTCTTCCTGCAGCATTTTAAAAAAAAACAGTCTCTGCTGCAGCAGCGCACAACCAGTGTTCTAGTCATTTCTATGAAACATATAGTGATCTCCTTGTGCCACCTGCTGGACAAAACCAAAATAATAAGAACTTATTTTCGCTACGGCAAAATTATGTGCAAACAGACTAAGACTATTTCTGAATCCATTTCCAGTTATTTCGAAATCAATGGTACCAACTTTGAAAATACAACCCAGCCCAGCTTGTCATTGTTTAACAGTACCCCTCACATTTATCTGGAAAGGGGTCTGATTTCAGATGCTTATTATGAATATTTGAATCACTATTGGAAAAACACCCTTCACCCCATGTATGTTAAATATCTGATCCAGAAGTTTGGATAATATATCAATTTATATTTATATTTATGTATCAAATCAGCAGATAGAGTTTTTGAATTAAACAAAAAAAAAAAAAAAGACGTAATTTTTTTTTGTTAACCCTATCAAAAAAATGTCAGATGAGAAGGGTGAGGTTCGTATTTAGAAGTAAATGTGGATCATGTGTTGTAACAAAACATCCTCTCACTCTCAGTTCAGTATCAATATCAAACATGTGTATTGTTGCTCATTAGTTTTTCCTGCAATTCAAAGGTCTGCTTTACCTCCCTGACCAAAGCAAAGGAGAAGGTATCATCATTTAAAGCATAATAACTTCTTAAATATGTCTGGAATACATTTTTCATTAAAAAATAAAAGCACATTTTCTTATTCACTGATGCCACCTGGTGGCTTCAATCATGAAGTACATGTTGAGATGCTGGTACAGGAAGAACACGTACCTCAAATTTGACTGCGGTTTTATCTGAGTGTCTTCTTAATATAATAATAATAATAATAATAATAATAATAATAATAATAATAATAATAATAATAATAATAATAATCCATTTTATTTAAAGTGCCTTTATAAGCACCCAAGGAAACTTTACAGAGAGGATAAAACACAATAAAAACAACACATTAAATTAAATAAAAACAACAAGCAAAGTAACACCAAATTAAAATGAGGCAGTGAAGTTAAACAGAGAATGCGGATTGGAACAGATGAGTTTTGAGTTTTGATTTGAATAGGGGAAGTGAATCAATGTTACGGGTGTCTGGTGGGAGTGAGTTCCAGAGTAGTCGCTCTGCTCCCCATGGTGCTGAGACAGGCAGGGGGCACAGAGAGGTGGAGGGAGGAGGAAGACCTAAAGGGAGCGAGAGGGGGTGACAATGTGGAGGAGATCAGACAGATACAGGGGGGTGAGGTTGTGAATGGCCTTAAAAATATACAGGAGGATTTTGAAGTTGATTCTGAATTTGACCCGGAGCCAGTGGAGCTGCTGGAGGACGAGGGTGATATGGTGAAAGGAGGAGGTTCTGGAAATGATGCGGGCTGCAGAGTTCTGAACCAGTTGAAGCTTATGGAGGGATTAGTGAGGGACACCGAATCAATTCTTCAATCATGAAATAAAAATAGGTATTTCATAAGTAAAAAACTAAATAGATTTGATGCTTTTTTAAAAGATTGAGTTGTTCTTCATTCACTAAATCCATCACAGGAGAGGATGTTCTGGACAGCTTCCCTAATGTTCCTTCAAAAGTGAGATGGACACAGACACTGACTCATGGTAATTGGTGATAAAATATATAATAGATTTTCACTTACCGAAAAACACAAACATCTTATGTTTCTTCTTCTGTCCGGTTTTGTAAACTGCACACATATCATCAGTTTGGTATTGACATTAAAAACTTCCCAAAGGCACCTTCAACACAAACAGTTGGGAGGTAAGGTGAAGTGACAGAGCAGGCTGAGGTTACACATGGCTGACAGTGAGAAGCCCCTATCTATCCTCACAGTGTAAACAAGGGTACTTAAAAGTAGCTGCTGAAAAGTATTGGAAATCTTTAAAAAGGCCTTATAAACAGGAGCACTAACCAGACATGTATCCATCATTCTATTTCTTCATCCAGAACATCTTAGAAAATGACATAATTTAATTCATATACTGAAAGTTGCAGAAGCCCAAAACAAACTTAGAGATAGGCTTATCTTACCTTTAGCGTGAGCATTGACATCATGGTCTATCACATAGACCAGCTTTTATTCTTGACTGCTGGAAATGTGTGTAATTATCTTAAAAAATACAAGCAAGCTACTACCACAAGACAAGAAAAATTAGTCAAGCTTTAGTTCTCTCATGGCCGCAAACTGGGTATAATTAGTTCTGTCTTTACTACCAGGAGCTGTACCTGTGAAGAGTCGCTATTTGTGTTTGTGCAGCCCGTGTAATTCAATTCATAGTTTTCAGTCACGTGACCAGCAAGGAAGCCTGGAGGGCAAAAAAGACCGTGGTAAAATGACAACCTCAATTGCATACTCTACGGAGCTGCATTACTGGTGTCCTAATGTCCCATGATCTCTTCAGGAGACCTGAAGAGAAAGTTAAGGAAAGTCATGACCCTTCAACAGTATCAGCTACACTTCATTCGCTTCAAGCAGCTAGGCCTTGCCAGTACATCACGTGGGTGATGTAAACATAACCTACATCTCAACAAGAATCCTTCCCTTTACACCGCCACCAGGATAGTAATTAAGTTAAGTAAATTTACAAATATTTACAAAACTAGTGACATGGTGAAAAATGTGCACAGACTTGTAGCATAGTATAAAACAATGTACAGAACATAGAATAGCTAACTCTGGCTTGACAGTTTTTGTTTTGCATGGCCCCTGTCAAATAAACAAATAAATAAATAAACTGTTGAGGAAGCGCTCATGGAAAGCTGTGAAAACCGTACTCTGTATATATTTCAACACTATATTTAATGCGTGACATTAGGAGAGCTTGTACCAGGAGCTGTGTGTTGCATGTTAACAGTCTGGGTCTGATCTCTCTGAAGTTGTACAGGGCATATTGGCATGACTTATCTAATATCAATTACAAATAAAGCAGAATGCCAGTGACCAATGAATAGTATTTTGGCTTGAAATGCCCATCCCTAATATTTAGAAGAGGAGGGAACCAAACATGGATCCTCAAGACAACCCTGTTGATAAGCCATGTGGTTTCGACAGTCCTCTTCTCCACAATACTCTAAAAGATCTCCCTGTGAGGTAGGATATGGAACAGTGGAGGGCAGATCCTCAGACACCAAGCTTAGAGTGTGGAGAGGAGGATTTGGTGGTTCACTGGGTCAAAGGTAGCAGACAGCACCAGCAGCAATATAATGGAAAACGTTCCTGTTACATATAGAAGTGCCGTTTCAGTTGAGTTGCCCTGCTCAAAGCCGGCCTGATTTGGGTCAAATAGGTTGCTGCTATGCAGAGTCCCAGAGACCTGATTAAAGACTGTGTGCTCAAGAATAGTATGACGCCATTTGTGGAATAGCTCGAGGAAGTTGTGAAGACAGTGAACTGATTGAAGAAGTGATCTAACAGGGGAAGTGGCATGACCATCACATTTGCTATGGAACAATTCTGAGTGAAGATTAAATCAAGAGGAGTGGTGTTACAGATCACAGCTGATCTGGGATTTGTTTGGATCACCCCTCACAGTTTGGTCTGTGGGTAATGTACAGTAGATGAAAAGTGTACCATAAAATCAATGAACTGCTTTGAAATCCCTGTGCAAAAGAAGGCATTGTCAAGTAGAGCTTGTATTCACTATGTGGGTGACTGGTCACTCGGGGGTGGAAGGCAACGAAAGAGCGGACAGACTAGCGAAAGAGGCTCTGCGTAAAGACTCAGTGGAGTTCGAGGTATTGATGGGAAGGTGTGAGTGGCACAGTATCTGTAAGGAATCATTAGAGGAGCGGTGGCAGAAAGAGTGGACAGAAGAAAAAAGAAGGAGGCAGTACTTCTCTGTACAGCCATCTATTAAATGGAAAAGGACGGGGTTAAAGACTGGGCGGAGGGATGAGGTGGTCTTAACCAGGCTTAAACTGGGGCACTGTGGGCTGGCCCAGTACCTTAAAATCATAGGGAAACACCCTGATGGGCTATGTCAGTGTGGGACGCCCGAAACAGTGCAGCATGTACTCTTTTCTTGTGTAAGGTATGGGCATGAAAGGCTGATTCTGTACAGAGAATTGTCGGACCTGGAGGTCTCTCCCTTTTCCTGTAGAACCATATTTGCCGCTGGTGCGCAGGCTCCGCTAGTTTGTCGGGCGGTGCTACGGTTCTTAAAATCAACTGGGCTATATGCCAGACTGTAAGTAGGTGCTAGACCTAGCCTGTGGAGGGCAGCATTACACTCCCCAGTGTACAGCCTGCCGGAATCCCATTAGAGGAAGAAGAAGAAGAAAAATATGTAAGCTTTTTTTCTTTTGAAATATATTTTTGCGGAAGTGTTAGGGGGACTTTTACCTAGAGATGGGTTGTGAACATTGATATTTCATTGTGTATCAAATGCTGCTTTTCTCCTTTTTATCTCAGTGTCTGCATTCTTTATACTGGTTCAAGCTGGTTGTTATGGGTGATAACAATCAGAAAGCATCAGTATTGTGTCGACCTGCTGTTAAACCAAACAAGCTGTGTTTTAAAGCACTATTTATTTATTTTTTTTACACTTTTTATTTAATAGTTTTCAATATATAATGCAGAGTGACAAAACTCATACATACAAAAAAACAAGAAAAAACAAAGACGTGACAGAATGTTTGCATTAGCATGAATAAGTTTGCTTATAATATGCATATGACTACCTTCTGTAAATAAACAATTCATTTTTAACTCATCCATGAGTATAGGGTTTGATGCCTAATGCAGAAACACATTTTAAAGAAAATGTACAAAGAAAAATATCTACAATGTCAACAAAAAAAAGTAAAAGCATACAACAAATTTAATCAGATTTTATTTAGGACTGGAAATGTATTTATCATATATATATATATATATATATATATATATATATATATTTCCCCCCTTTAGTTTTTCTTGTGTTCTTCACCGTCTGTTTGTAGCTCAAATTCAATGCTCAAGCACTCACACATTTGTCATTCATCTCTCTTCTATGTATCCCTCTCGTTTTCCAACTCATTGTAACAAAGAGGCAAATAACTATCAAAGACACTCTGACACATTGTGACAACCAACCCCATCATAGGGATGGTTGTCACACACTATGGGGTTGGTTATCACACACTATGGGGTTGGTTGTCACACACTACGGGGTTGGTTGTCACACACTATGGGGTTGGTCGTCACAATGGTATTTCAATGGGAAAAATCTTTTAAAAAAGGCAAGAAGGCAGAACTAAATTTGAAAGTTTAATTGCACTGACAAGTGATAGGCCTTCATAACTTAATGCATTTTAACATAAAATGAGCAAGGAACATGAACAGGAAACACATCTTTAGGCCAGCCTATATAACAACATAAAGAACAAAACAAATAGGCCGAACAATAATGGCCGACTCAGCTAGGCTACATGCAGTCATTGTCTGAGTGACAGTGATGGTAAATGTAGGGTCTGCGCACTCCAACTAATTTCACCATGCATGATTTTGCCAACATAGGGGTTGGTTGTTACATGTGACAACCAACCCCAAAGAGAATGTGACGACCAACCCCAACTGGAATTTTTTGTTAGCATCAAGGCTAACAACCATCTAACAACTCCTTAGCTAACTAATAAAAATCTAAACTATAGCTTTCCCCTCACACTTTGTAAGGGTAACACTTATTCTGTTATAAACCCATCGTTTAAAAGCCTAGAAGAAAAATACTGAGGAGCTGAATATTTACAATTTGACATGAAAAACACAAAAAGTCCTCTCACCTCAAGTTCAGCTGTCTTACTCAAGAGAAGACTATTTCCGTGAGCTCTGATTCTAATTCTGGAAATGTCCATACCCCAAATTGAGAGTCAGGGCCTTCTGGTGGCGAGATATAACAAGTGTGCCAACCAATCGTGTGACAACCAACCCCGTTCTGCCCTATGTATATTAAGTCTAAAAAAATTGTCAGTTACATATCAGATTTCTTCAGCAGTCCTGTGTCATGCTGTGTTTACATCTTGTTGGCCTCCTGGTCTGTCAGCTTAAATGAATATTCGTAAAAGTAGATCAAAGGTGGGTGTTGTTAGTAAATCTCATTATTTAGGTTATGTGAGTGCTCCATAATGTTCTTAACTTTAATCTCATTAGTCTGATGTACCTGTGACTAAAAAAAGTCCCTTACACAAAAACATGTCATCTCTTCTATAGATAACTACAGAGCAGCCAGAAATAGACGACCCAAAGTTGCTTTGTCGAACTGTTACAATGTACATTAATACAGATAGAAATGCACAAGGCAAACATTTGATAATAGATTTGACTTGAAGGAGGGTAAAAGGTATGAATCATAAATACTTTTCATTAAACAACAAAGTTATGTTTAGTAAACATGTAAGTTTGAATAAACAAAAGTAAATAGGCAGGTTTTATGGTTTTATTTCCATCATAATTGAATGATTTATAAGCTAATCAGACATTTCTAACATATCTATGACCCTCTTTTTGCCCATAAATTGGAACAAAATATTTATGTAATTCATATGTAATTCAGGTATGTAAGTGCTGTGAGTCATTCTGGAGAGCACTAGGATGATTAACAGTCCTCTAACACTGTTGACAGGTTTTGTACCAGTAGAAAGAATCATAAATGGCACCCCCATTTAGAGACAACAGTGGTGCGGTCTGGCTTCATCTCAGTGTGTTGGACTACCTGGACTTTGCTAGAATGTCCTTGTTGGACGGATGATAGGGGTGGCCTGGGATCAGGGTTAGAGAGAGATTAACCACATGGAGTCCTTTAAAGCTTCAGTGTAATCCGCATGCGGGGAGATAAATTCAGAGCAACAACTACTCTAGAGACAGCATTTGTGCTTGCAGTGTTTCCCACCACGAACCTGATCAAACAAGAAAAGAGGAGCTGAGGTTTCTTCTTCCTGTAAAAACACTGGATTTACAGGACTACCTACGAGAGTGTTATATTTGATCTGTGGTTTGAGAAGAGTCTTTATCATCTACAGAAAGCAACATTAAGGAGAAATCATGAAGAAGGGAAAGGTACGTTTTTTACTTTCCAGCCTTATGAGTACACTTTGGAATATTTTGTAGGAATTTATCTACAAAGTTCCATAACATTTAATGTTATTTCTTGGGTATGTTTTTATTCTGTAATGGATTAAAACAATCAAAAGAAATGAACAAAACAAACACAAAAAGAAGACAATTCACTAAGGTTTTATGTCTTTTAATGAATGTGAAGAAGTCTCTCAAATGAACATGGGTCTCTGTGTATTTCTGCTTTAGTGTTATCAACAATGGCTCTAAAAAAGATGGAGGCCCATAACATCTTTCTTAATCCTGTGAACTGATGAAACACAAAAGCAGTTTTGTAGAGAAATCCAAGTATTATTACACACAGCAATAAATGAGATCTTGTAAAGTAAACATAATTTGTGTGATGCATTTTGAAAGCAATGGAAAGACATTTGTTTTTGAATAAATCTAATTATAATGACCCTACTAACCCGACTTCTATCCCAGCAGGTGATTGATGACAATGAGCCACCTACTTATCAGGAGGCGACAGCAGGTAAATGACTAATCTCTTTGTGATTGACGTATTTGATCAGCTATAATTGCAAAAACATTGGCTCATTTTCTTTAAGTTCTTCTAAATCATTTCCATTTCTGGTCTTGTTAAAAAGCACTTGGTGAACAAGGGATTGTTTTTCTGATTACAGCATTCAGTGTTTGTATTTTTGCAGTTTCATCGCTTCACTTCTCAAAATGTCTTCTCAAAATTGTGTCTCATCATCACACATGTTAAAAGGAATTAACCATTAAACACAGACATGTTGGTATCATTCAAACCTGCTTCTCCTATCCTGACTTCATTTGTCAGATTTTGCAGAGTCAATGTAAGTTTTAATCTCACATCTTCTTGATCGTCCACCAGGCTATGGCGAGATGGAGGCCCAGTTTGCCTGGGACGACAAGACCGTCCGGCGGAGCTTCATCAGGAAGGTAAAATGGGTTTTAAGCGAGACATAAACACAGACACACCATCACAGTGACAACAACTTTTTCTGACACGTTGTATGTCATCCTGTAGGTCTACGCCATTCTCATGGTCCAGCTGCTTGTGACAGTGGGAATTGTGGCTTTATTCTCATTTTGGTACGAATGCGCTTGTTCTTGTAGCTCATATCTATCACCATTCATAAATCAAGTGAGTTTTTAGCGATGACCTAATGTTTTGTATTTTGTCTCTACAGTGCACCAGTAAGGTTTTATATCCAGACTCATCCTGGCTTATACATGGCATCTTAGTAAGTATTATTAGATAAAAACTCCCAATACAGTGTTGCCTTCTTCTGTTACTTTATTTATTAAAGCTGTATCATTTTTCCCTTCTTCAACAGTTTAATGTTCTTTGCTACATACATTGCACTGTCCTGCTGTGGGGAACTGAGGTAAGCTGTTGCTGCAATATACCAGCCAAAAGAAACCACTAAAAGACGAAGAAAACACCATTGCTGTACGAAGGTGTGATAATAAGTTGACGTTTTTTCCTTAACAGGAGGCAGTTTCCTTGGAATATCATTCTCTTAGTCCTCTTTGTGAGTATCCAATCCAATCCATTTTATTTATACTGCATATTTTAAAAACAACAAGGTTACCAAAGTGCTGCACAACAAATACAAACAGTAGAAATGAATAATAGTAAAATATAAAATACAGTAAATTAAAAGACAAACAGAGACCAACATAAACTCTCATGCTGTGTTAAAAGCCAGGGAGTAAAAGTGAGTTTTAAAGGCGTGATTTAAAAGTATCCAGGGTGGGGGGGGGGGCATTTTGACTTAGGTATGTAGCTCATTCCACAGTTTAGGAGCTACCACTGAAAAAGCTTGGTCACCCCGTGGCTTTTGTCGGCTGTTTGGCACGACGAGACGCATCTGATCAGCTGACCTCAGTGCTCTGGAGGGGGCGTAGACATGTATGAGGTCAGAGATGTACTGAGGTGCCAGACCATGTAGTGACTTAAAAACAAACATTCAAATCTTAAGATTTATTCTAAAATGGACAGGGAGCCAGTGGAGGGATGCAAGAACGAGGCTGATATGTTCATGCTTGCGGGTTCCTGTTAAAAGGCGAGCAGCCGTGCTTTGGACTACCTGTAAGCGAGCGAGGGAGGCCTCGTTAATGCCAGTGTGAAGTGCATTGCAGTCGTCCAAACGGGTCGAGATAAAATACTGGATCAAGCACTCAAAATCATTAAAAGATACAACAGATAAAATTTTGGATAAAAGCCTCAGATGCTAAAAACTGGTTTAAATGACTGAGTTTGTTTATCAAGTTTAAAATCACTGTCCATTTTGACGCCAAGGTTTGTGACTATGGGTTTTACATAAGTCTGCAGGGAACCCATGTCTATAGTAGAGACACCACTGGCTTGACTGGGTCCAAACACCATGACCTCAGTTTTATCTTCATTTAAGTTGAAAAAGTTAAAAGCCATCCATGCCTTGATATCCTTCAGACAATCTAGTAGAGGTATCAGGGAGCTCTTATCATTTCTCTTTAGCGGCAGGTAGATTTGGGAGTCGTCTGCATAAAAATATGCTCACCGTGAAAACACAAAACCAAAGACATTATACTCTTTACCATTATACTTAGGATACATGCTAACTGTGGTAACATGTTTTTTTTTATTCCCATCAGACTTTGAGCATGGCCTTCATGATGGGATTTGTGTCAAGGTAAATATAACAGTTTGTATTTGGCTGTCTGAGGTAAATTTTCAGAGTCAAAGCCTCTGCAATAAATGTCACTGTCTTCTTTTTGTCCCTCCAGCTTTTACAACACCAAGTCAGTGGTTCTGTGTCTGGGAATTACATCTGTGGTGTGTCTTTCCGTCACCATCTTCAGCTTCCAGAGCAAGGTGAGAAGAGCAGCTTAAAAACTGAACTTTTTAACTGCTCTCAAACCACCAATCAGACATTCTAGGTAAACATTAAACTAATCCATCATCTGCCTTCTTTGCTTTTCTTTTCAATAACTGCAGATTGACGTCACATCCTATCAAGGCGTCCTGTTTTCGTTGTGCATTGTCATGCTTCTCTGTGCCATCACCATCTCCATTGTTGTCCCATTTGGATACGTAAGTCACACCCTTCTAGAAGCCACCTAAAGTAGTTAGCTAAACAGTATTTGCAGCTTAATGCCTTAGGTGCTGTTGACTGTATTTGGGTATGTAAGGGTGGATTAGCCTCATGGATAATCTAGCAGTGCACTGTGCTGTCTTTCTTCAATTAGCATCCTGCTCTCCTTCTTATCTGTGTTTTGTAATGCCTTTTATTTTCAACCACAGGTTCCTTGGTTACATGCCATTTACGCTGTGTTAGGAGCCATTCTTTTTACTCTGGTAAGCGGTAGACACATTGTAAACATCTAAACCTTCATCATACATAAAGATATATTTCTGTTTTCTTTCATTGTTATTCTACCATTTTCTCCCTTTGTCTCTCTCTTTGCTACAGTTCCTCGCATTTGACACTCAGATGCTACTTGGGAACAAGCGCCACAGTTTAAATCCAGAGGAATACATCTTTGCTACCCTCAGCATCTACCTGGATATTATCTACCTGTTCAGCTTCTTATTACAGATCATGGGTGGAGGCCGCGATTGAAAACATGTACATCAGTCCCTCAGTTGCTATCTTGACTCTTAGAAACTCAACTTGGATTTTTTACCCTCTTGAAAAAGAAGACATAAGGGCTTCACTGAATCACCATTTTGAAGTTGTGTCACTTTTCTTTGAAGTGAGAGCAGTGTGTTTATTTTTGGTGAGTGGTTGTGTAATCTTATCCATATAATCCTGCTGCTGGTTTTGTCACTGTGCCCTGTCATAGCTCAAACTAACCCAGAACCACGCTGTAAGATTTTACTGTGGTCATTCCTGTCGACTTGTTTTGATATTAATGAGGTGTCTACTGTGAATCCCACCTGAAAGTGTGTGTTTAAACACTCATAGGTTGATAACACGCCAAAAACAGTTGAGGGGTAATAGACCTGATACGTTTTCCGTTGCTGCACCATTTTGTTAATCCATTATGGAGCCAAAAATGGGAATATTCAGGAAATTTGCACTTTTTTAGTTTCAGCAGGGACTGATTCAAACTTTCCTAGACAAGATACAATGTATTTTATATTTGTTTCTAATGCATGTCATCATAGACAACACTTTTAATAATTTACCGCATATATCGTCACCCTATTAAAAATAATGGCCTAAGTCATTTTTTTAAGTTTTTGGGAAAACACAAAAAACCTTACCAAATGCAGAGCATATGATATTTATTAATCATTTCAATCAAAAAGGCCTTGACAGTGGATGACTGTTGACATACATAGAACATTGTGTGTCAATTATGTAACATTAAAGAATAAAGTGACTTAGGCCAATTTTCAAACATTCTAGTATGACTTAGGTAACTTTAAACCTGGCTTAAACTGCCCTTTCATTCCATAGTGCAAACTCAAAACTGAAATTACACTGAGTTAAATTAAACAACTGTCAGGTAAATCAAATTGGCCAGGAGGCAGTCCCTTTCCTCACTTCTCCAGGTCTTCTTTGCTGGCTTTTTATTGAACTTAACCCATTTCCAACATCCAGTTTTGACAACTTTTTGAAACCTGACTATTAACTGTCCTTTAATTCCATAAAGCAACCTCAGAACGTAAATAACTCTAACCTGAATTGAACAAATGTCAGGTCGATAGTAAACCTTATCACTCACCGGTAGATACTGATTCAAGAATCATGTTTAGGGCTTCTTCTGCACTATAGATTCTGTTGCTTCTTGAAGCAGCTGCCATCATGAAAGCTTGTTAAATTGCCCAAGTCAGGCGTTTTATCCTAAGGAATCAAACATTTTGACTTAGGAGAAGAATAAAGCGGCCCAAGTCACCCTACAGGGGTGTCCAAAGTACGGCCCGGGGGCCAATTGCGGCCCCAGGTCCATTTATTTATGGCCCCAAGCTTCCATCTTAAATTGTGTTATTTATAGCAAAGAAATTAATCACAGTTTCTTTCTACAAACAAAACTAAAGTCAATCCAGAAACGTCTCAAAAAGCTTCATATGGACTACCTGTCTAAAGCCAAAGCTCTGGGAATTCTGCAAGACAGCAATAAAGAAGAAACACAAGGACTCTTAAAGTTGACAAGTTTTCAAATTAATGTTTTTTATCATGATGTGAAAATGTTCTTGATGAACACTAAAACTTCAGAAGACACAAAAGAGGACACAAGACAAGATCAAATTATGAAATTGTACAGAAAAGGCAAAATTTGGTGCATCAAAAATGCTCAGAACTCAGGAAAATAATTATTTTGTTCTTAAAATGTTGCCTGCTTGTCAGAAAGGTCTAAAAAACCACATAAAAAAGAAGTGTGATGAAATCTAGATCATGATCCTGCCATAGGAAAATAATGATACAATATTTTTCCCACATTGCTCGACCCTAATGAGAAACATTTTCCTCCAGAAGATGATAACGTTTGCTCATGTGTACATGGCTTGTGGAGAACTGAGGACTACCTAGTTACTGATTTATTGAGACAAAATTTAAAATGATTGTTATTAAATGAATATTTCATATATAACTTTTGGGATTCCTAAGTCTCAGTAGGAGCCACTGGCCCTGAGGTATTCTGACAACATCATATGTGGCCCTCTTTGAAACACTTTGGACACCCCTGCTATAGGGCATAAAGAGCATAATCCTTTCAACTAGGATTTAGGCGATTTTACCAGAGGTGGGCAGAATCATCAAGACATGATTTAAGCCAAAAACTAATTTTTGTAAAAAAAAAGGATTCAGGCCATTATTTTAATAGGGTGACGATATGTAAAATGTTTTCATAGAAAAAGCTCAATTTGAGCATGGGTGTGTTTTGAGTAAATTCTGTATGAGTGAAATCTGAACTAATGTTGAGTCACTTAGCTAACATCAACCAAAAAGGGCAGATATTAGCATATAAACTTTAAAAACATAATGAAGTTATTAGAGATCAGTTACAAATTCTGTTGTAACTTTAATGTGGCCTTTGAGATGTGATAGAAAACTATGATTGAGTCTGAAGATGTCCTAACTGTACGTGAAGTCACACAGCATGTTAACGTTTTGAAGACAGTTGTCTATTTACCTCTGATATAGTCAAATAAATAAATAAATAAAACATGCAAAACGTAGAGTGAAGTGTCTTTTAATGAATTTACTGATGGTAATTATGACTCAGGCATTTAAAACCTTGTTGTCCTCCCACATTTTAACACAATCATGTTACAGTAGATAAATTCATCGCCTCATCATCTGCATGCAAATCTGTCCTGTATTGCAGTGTTGACTCTCATAGAAGGTACTTTGCTGCTTCCCTGTTGCATGCTGGGATAGATCTCAACAAAGAATGTAGGATTTTTATTTTTATTTCTTGATTTGGAAAAATACATTATTAAAAAAAAAAAGACTTCAGACCTGAAGGCGATTGTTATGTGTCTGTAAGCCGCATGAAATGAAGGTCAGAGGTCATGGACAGGGACACTAACAAAAAGAAACTTAAAACCCTCAAATACAAACAAATGTGAGGACTTTGGGGTCTAAAAGGTGGAGTGAAGGTGTAAAGCTCCACAGCCACCCACTAATTCTTCTACAAAGTGTACTCAAACTAAGGAACAGGCCTAAAAAAACTGTAATCTGCAAAAACTCTCCTGAGAGATCAATCCTCTTTTTAATTATCCTTTTGCCACCCTCCTTCCCTCCACAATACATCCACAAACACACACACTCTCTCACAACAACACTCCAAACAAAACCCAGAGGAAACAACTGAAGGTGTGTTTTCTCTGTTGCACACACCTAACTGAGGGAAAAGAGCTCCTTTTGTTGAGCAGCCAGGCTGATGAGCTCAAGCTGGGTGCAATGAGAGCAGGTGCTCTCAATGATGGGCTCGTTAGGAGCCCTGGAGATCACAGACTCCCTCCATCTGTAACAGCGATCCAACATTAACAATCTATATATTTGTAAAATGTGGTTTTATGTTCTTTTGGAAATGATTTTGATTTCAAAGTGGTTAATGTCTTCACTAATAGTCTGCTATACTAAGTTTGAGTTTCATCCACAGTAATAGTTAACTCTGTTGTCTTCTTAAAAAGAGCTAACTGTACATTTGTAATAAACTGATGATGAAGTAAAACAAGGTGAACAGGCCCACATGAACCTTAACCGCGCTAGATTGAGCTTTTCTGCCTCTTCACTGTTTGTGTGTGATATCTCCAGTTACCTGTCCTTAAACACATGAACACATCATATACCATGTTTGGATAAGTGTTGACTTCTCATGCCATCTTCAATTCTGTAGATGTCTCTTATAACCTGCAGTTTTGTGTCTTTTTTACCTCTTCCACCTTCTCCTGGTTTTCCCACTTTAAACAAAGTAACGTTAAATGGACCTGTCTCCTTGTGGCGGATTGATATAGCTGGTCCGCCTGGGTCTGTGATTAGAGATGTATCCATAGCAATGATATACTGCTGAGAAATAACCAGAGGTGTCAAGTAATGAAGTACAAATACTTTTTTACCTTACTTAAGTAGAAATTTTGGGTATCTATACTTAACTGGAGTAATTATTTTTCAGTCGACTTTCTACTTCTACTCCTTACATTTTCACTCAATTATCTGTACTTTCTACTCCTTACATTTTGAAAATAGCCTCGTTACTCCTGTTTCACTTCTGCTTGTTTTCGTTCTGTCTTGTCATCGTTCAAAAAACCCCCCACAAAAAAACAAAAACCTGTCCCGATGAATCACACCATCCGGGTAGAGGCCAAGTTTCTTACTCGTTACATTTATGCGCGTGTTGTGATAATGTCTTAATAAAGTAATCAAACATTTTGGCTAGCCTAGATTAGTTTGAAGCGATCTAGCCTTCATGTTGAGCCAGACCCTTTTGGTCAACAGCAGCAGTTCCGGGTCTTGGATGTGTGTGGGTGCTTGATGCTTGGATGTTTACCTTCTAATAAAGGCAACAAACCTGTGAAGTTTGACTTTTTTGCACCATAACAATACTCATAGGCAACTAGTCATCATATCTTCCGCTCCATGAAACACATTAATGCACATATATGGTTCTTTAATGTATTTGCATCGAACTAAAATGCCTTCATTTTCAATGGGCATAAATGCGGCTGAAACAGGTGCAACCCAAATATTTCAACATTAACATATCAATATAACATTATAGTCATTAAGGCCTTTAGAAACATGTCTTTCTGGAGGTGGGGTAGTGCACTATAGGTCCCTGTGGAGCAGCCTAAGCTTTTGTCCTTAATGGCATTTTTTCCCCTTACATTACTTTTACTTTTATACTTTAAGTAGTTTTGAAACCAGAACTTTTACACTTTTACTTGAGTAAACAGCTTGAGTTGATACTTCAACTTCTACAGAAGTCTTTTTAAACCCTATCTATACTTCTACTTGAGTAATGAATGTGAATACTTTTAACACCTCTGGAAATAACAGACTGTTACAATGGATTAGTAACTAGTCCAAATCAATAAACTACCAACTAAGCCTGAAATCTTGTGTAGTCATAGGCAACTCCAAAGTTGGGCTACTATCATCTTGAGAATATATCAAAGGTACAGGGTCTTTCGTCTAAGAAGGACCTTGAAAAACCAGTTTACACATTTATCTTCAGTATTAGATTACAGTAACAGTTTCTTAACAGGTCTCACTAAAAACATTTATTAGACAGCAGCAGCTAATCGAGGACACTGCTGCTACATTCCTAAACACTAGAAAAGTGGATCACTCCACTCCAGCTCTGACGTCTTTTCACTGACTCCTTATCCGTCAGAGAATATATTTTAAAACATACTGTTGGTTTGCTAATTAATCTATAGGTCTAAAATACGTTGATAATCTTTGAATATTAGATTTGGCCCCCACAACCTGGAAGTAGTAATCATTAACCCTCCTGGTATGTTGTGGGTCAAATTGACCCTTTTTAAAGTCTATTTTAGGTGATATATGTCTTCCAAACCAGCTAAATGCAGCATAAAAATCTGGGCAGCATGTGACAGTAGAGGAGTCGTGTTAATTTATCAACATCACTTCAGAAAAATAAAAAAATTTAAATAAAATACACAAAAATCTATGTCATGTAAAATTTATTTATATTTAGGGTTTTCCAATGTACATTAACTGTAATGAAAAACAAGTGAGTTATTCTCATTGAAGCATGTTCTGAGAATTAAAGAACACCAATGGACTAAATCTTGATTTAAATGGTTAGTAATGGAGTTAAAAATTAGATTAAAAAAAATGTGTATTGGGATTTTTTGGGGGTTCTGACACTTTTGGATAATTGAATATGCCCATGGCCAAATTGACCCAGGAACATTATTGCTGTTCCAGAGAAACGAACATAACAGGAGGGTTAATACATTTCAAGCTACAACACTGTAGTCTCCTTGCTCTAAGAGTAACCTCAGACAGACAGTAAAAAAAACAGTTTGCTCGCTCATTGAAACAAGGCTTTTATTAAAAAAAAGAAAAAATTGACATATTCAAATTCAAAGAGAAATCCAAGAAGAAAGAAAATCTTATTTCAATCAATAAAAAAAACACAAGTTACAGACAATTTAGCATCTCTGGCACAGGAAGACAAAAGTAGCCATGTGGCTTTGCAAAATAACCAAATATCAAAACCTCTTTCCTCTAACAAAACTGTACAAAATGAGTTCTTGTATAAATAAGAAAACTGTTCACAAGCAGGGAGTGAGATGAGCCCGCAGGATTCCCAAAATGTCTTTAAATCACACAAACTTGATTTAAACAATGTGGAGAGAAGACGATTTTTTATTTCTTCTTCAACAATGTCACCTTAAGACAACATTTTTTACTTTTTATTAGTTCTAAAACAATTTTTAAACATCCAATTCACGATATTGAAAACCTTTTCTGTACATTAGTGTCATGATTCTATTAACGAAATCAACTGAAGGATAGTCTAAATAAATGGGCACATTTTGAAAATCCAGATTGGGCAACATCTAAATGCCTGCTTGGAAATCCTGTTTTAGCAGCAAAACATTTTGAATCTATGAAATAAGCCATTAAATGGACATTACTGACAAAGAGCGCAATTCAAATAAGAGTGGACTGGACAAATAAGTGCAAACTGATTTTTTTTTAATTCTTTAAAATAGTGTGTGTGGTCTACATTGCACACAATTGATCTGAGAAGTCCTAAAATTTTAATCAATTTCAATATTTAATGATTTTTCTAATGCAAACTCAATTTGGAGCATCAAAATTTGCTTTAATATAACCTCTTAAAAAAAACACAAAATAAATAAACACGGCATTGTAAAAAGTGGTCATTTCATAGTTTCAAAATCCTGTTTTTTTGTATTAAAAGTGATGGCTAATACATGGAATATCATTTATCTGAACATACAAACAATATCCATGACATTTTCCTTCATGGTGCACTGAATCTGAACAACTTGCTTATCACTGTGTTTTCTGGACAGGCTTTAAATCATAAAAAAACAAAATCACAAATACACACATGAAGAAACGAACACAATGGTGTGAAGAGGAAGTGAAAGGAGAGAGAGAGAAAAAAAGACTATTTACAAAATTAGCTCTCGTGTCTGAAAACTGTTCTGTATTCCTTGTGGGTGTCTGCAGAAGCCAATAAAATCTGTAATGAGTGCGTTTACATGCACTCACTTTATCCATGACGTATACTGAGGGAAACTGTAAATGTGAAATTATCACATTTAGTCAAAACCAGACTGTTTCTTGAAATGTTCAAAATATTTTATTATGTGTCTTGTACATATCCCAGTGCCAAAGAGTGAAAAACAAATGTAGTCATAATGTGGAATAGTTTGTGTGTTTTGTCGTTACCAACCATTAGAACCAGAAAATAGCATTTTGGACCGGTGACAGAGAGCTAAGATGATGGGTGGCGTGACATCTTTGGTTGTGGAAATGACTAACAGATATACACACAGCAAAACATGTGAGGAAAAATATGAAGACAAAAACAGAATCATCAAACTGTGAGCTTTGAGAAAGACTTTCATGCTCTGTGTTTCAAACATTGATGGTTAAGGAGCAGGAAGCAAAAGCCTCCAGCGACCCTACAGCTAACTCTACTGATGACCATGAACTTGATGGCCTGTTGCCATTTCCATAGTATATACAACTTAGTATCGATCCTATGAGAGACGAGGCAGTTCATCCAGAGAGAAAACATTAAGGCTTAGCTTCAAATAGTTTTTGCAGAATTTTAGATCACTCACAAATTCATTCAGACAAGCTGTCTCACTAAAGGCTATAAGAATCGTCTTTAATGGCACTTCCATGGTCTAGTGAGCAGTCCTTTTGTAAAACCATGATTTCTCGTATCTACATATCTACAGTTTATGATGTCTGTATAAATTAAAGTTCAACATATTTGGATGTACTGTTGAAACATAGCGGGGCTTATACATGCAAAGCCTCTTAAGGCCAAATTCCACCAGACCCGTGTCCGGTCCGTCTCTGATCCGTCACAGCACCAGATCTGATAGGTTTCTATTCTAGTCAATGTGTTAACTTCCACTGGATCCGCTCTGTTGGGTTCCTGCTGCGTTTCTGACCCGGCAGGTCGGAACTTAACGGATCAGATACGCAAGACTGGATGCCGGATGCCGGAGCACAATGCATCAATCACCACAGAGCAGATGGAGCAGGACAGGAAGTCAGGCACCAAAACCAAATAAAAACCTGGTTAATTTTCAGAATAAAACACTCTGTGTTATTGTCAGATCAAAGTAATTTAGAGTGGAGGCAGGCCTGGAGTCAGCAGGTCAGAGGTTTTCAGAGGACGATAAAGACAACATGGATGAGGAGAGAAGGAGGTGAATCCTTGATTCAGTGATTACCACGAGAAAACCCCAGTCACATGACTCCAGCTGTCCGGCGGTCCTGCTCTGTGCTGCGTTACGAAAACACAACCTGTGGGTGTTAATGGATGAGAGCGCACGGAGCCGGACCGCAGCGGATCATAGACGGACCGGACACGGATCTGGTGGAAGTCCTGCGTTAGAGCCACAACACAGATGCAGCATCAGTATGAATCTTTTGGATAAGCACTAACAGAAGTCATCGTTTGTTCAACCCACCACGCCCAAAGGCTTTCTAAGAACAGGCCCGACACAGTATGAGGACAGATGACACAAGGTTAAGAATGGAAATTTGTGTGAAAACAAAACAAGAGAAAAATCGATGTGCACAAGAAAACAGCGTCAATCCTCAGTGGGGAAAAGAACTATAACATCTAGTCTACAAAAAGCTAAACTCTACAGCTAAACTCCAATCTACTTCAAAGATAAATTCATCAAAATAAGGCAAATTAGCTCAAAAGATTTTCAAGTGACAGACAAAAGAAAATAAAAACCGAACATTGAACTTTCTACAAACTAAAAATCACTGACAGAGAATCAAACTCAGGTGACAACAGCAGCATTGAAAAAAAAAAGACAACTCCCTTTCCTTTAAACAAACTATTCTCAGGGATCAAGTCCTCTATTTGATTTCCCTCATTGCTTCTGCTAAACTACGTCTTAATTTAGTAACTGCATTGCTCTTTGTACACATAATCTCTCAGTAACAAATCAAATCTGAAGCACATTCTCTTTATTCCTACGGCAGAGGGTGAATTTAATGATACCTGAAGGTTTGCCACAACAAAACCGCTTAAAACCACTTCTCATGGACACGGATGCAACAATGCAAAACAGGACGACTGTTAGAATGAACAAGTGTCCCTTTGATGTCATTTCACAAGCCAAATACAATAGGTAATCATTTATGTTGGGTATAGTTCAGTAATGTCCATTTCATCTTGTCTTTAAAGACTAAAGTATTAAATAACTTCTTTTTATAAATGTACGTTTGAATGATCTACAAACTCTAAAAAATAGAACTATAATTCAATATAAATAGAAATAATTGATTGTCTTTTGTTCACTTATGGAAGAATGGTTGAACGTAACAAAAAATAATTTGTCTAAACTATAAACAATGTTAATATCATCTGTGCATGAGTAGAAATCTCTGCAGCAGTTACAGGAAGAAGTAGCTTTAAACGGTTAATGACTCGACACATCAGACCAACAATGTGAGTTTAAGTTCCTAAATCTGTACAAATTCTTGCTGCTGCAAAAAGAACATCAAACATCAGACATCAGGAAATAAAAAATGAAAGTTTGCATATTTTACAAAAAAAATAAAAGACACATTGTGTTTCGAATCTTCCTTGAATCACCCTGAAACGTCCAGAATGCTTTTTAAAAAATAAGGATTTGTTATATTACGTGCACAAAAATAATGCTCTTTGTCTTTTCCTCCTCTTAAATTTTTTTTTCTTTTTCAGCTTCTTGTTGTTCCTTTTTCAGTTATCAAAATAGATCTTAGCTTCTGTGAGGAAGACCCCCAACCTTTGGTTGATCAACTCTTGAGGATTTGAGCAGGAAAGTCCAATGACTTGAGTGTCGTCCTCTTTCTTAAAAAAAATAAAATAAACTGACATACACTCACACACACACACACACACACACACACACACACACACACACACACACACACACACACACACACACACACACACACACACACACACAGAGAGACAAACAAACACACGCACACACAGACACACACACACACACACACACACACACACACACGCATGTTCCTTTTGTTATCCATGTTCAAGTCTGGGATGCTTGGTGATGGAGCACAGATCTTTTCCAGCTGAATCCTGTTTGGTTGGATTCATCTCAGGCCCTTGCCCCCCCTCCCCACCCTGCTGGGAGCTACAAAACATGAAAACACAAACAAAGCTCAGTACTGATACACACTGAATGGGCTTCATTAGTTCATTAGTTAGTGTTCACATACATATGGACCACACAGAAGCCTTTTTTTCTTCTACACACTTAAAATAAATCACAAATCATTCTTTGAAATTCTAAAACAACTAAAGAAACTGGAATCATCTGACTGTGCAATAAAACACATGAATAAAGGCACTTTTCAACTACACAATGACAGCATGAACTGTTAATGTCTTAGGAAATGATCCATCACTTGCATGCTAAAGATATTTTTTAAATCAATCTGTTAGTGACTGTCCTGTAAAAGAGCAGCCATGGAAGACTTGAAAACAATAAGCATTAGATATGTATCTTTTAGAATTAAGTTGTCACATTTAAATGAAATTGAATATGGCCACTTGTCTAAATGAATCACTTATGGCATTGTTATTTAAATACCATAAAAATGAAATTTATTGGACAGCAGGTCTGGTAATGGGCTAATTTTTATAACGTACATTTTAAGAAGATGTAATCTTGCTCGTTACCTTATACTTAGTGACACCATGTCTTTTGGCTGTTTGATAGTTATTTAATGTCTCTTCTGCATTCATAACTTTCTTTCTAAAAGGGACCATAACTTCGCCTCAGTTGTCAGGTAACTTGTCCTACTTCCTGTGCTACTTTGCACAAATGTTTGGGTAAATATGGTATAATAACATAAACAGTCCAGTATTAAATAATTAATGAATAACTGTACCATTTTCCTGTGGATTACCATGACTGTCTGAATTTGTCACTGTTGGGCAGAAATCTTGAGTCTCCAAAACCACTACTTTTCCATAAACTATTTTTTTCACGTAACTTAGCACTGCATAAGATTCCACCACAAGCTTTTGTTTTAATAGTTCCATTTGTTATATTTTTGAAACCCTTCTAACAGACATAGAGGAAGATCAATAGCATTGATTGATGAAAACAAAATGTAAAAGATAAAATATGGAGATACAAGGTTTCTGCCTGACAATGGTAATTTTTAACAATAATACAAAGAGTACAGTCTATTCCTGACTGATAACTTTGTTTTTAATTTGGTTTTATATGTATGACAATGATTGTTGATTTCCAAAAGACGTCAGAGAAACTTCCACTGTCCTACCTTAGTTTCACTTGTTGTGTTGGTATGAGTAGTTTGTGTGTTCGGTTGGGGTCTCCATGGCAACCTGTTGCTGTTGACCACCATTCTCCTAAAAGGAAAAAAGACGTTTTATTCTGTTCTTCTACTTTATTATTTTTCTTCTGTGCATATTTGCCAATTTTCACAGCCTTCAAATTTTGTCCGATTTTCGCCGTTCAACTTTTAAACTATTCAGCTCCCTCAGCTCATGCGGGGTATTACTTTTCACATTTACACCCCTTACATTTTTTGAATTATGCATCTTTATTTAATTTTTTTTTAAATATTGAAACAGATGGGCGGAATCTTCAAATCCACTTAAATGTATTCAACTTCTACAGCTAATAGCTTCAGCATACTTTCACTTATAGACTCCATTCACACTTTAAACTGTTCACAAGACTTTTGGCTATCTACACATGTTTCACTTTTTGCTATAATTCACAGTTTTTGAGATTTCACAGTTCAAAAATTCATCAAATTACTGCTCTTCTCTCAGTTTACATTGGTGTGTGTTGGACAGAACACTGGTGAGCACACTGGGAGGTTCAAATCTTAGAGTGGGCAGGCTGGGAAAACAATGTGACATGCCCTCTGGAAAAATGGACAATAAATACACAAATTTCACTTCACATACACAAATAAGACACAAAAACGTTGTCTTCTCCTGCTTCTCCTGCTTCTGTCAAAGAGGTAACCATAGCAAAATATTGTACCTTACTTAAACTACTTCAACTATTTCCACTACTTCAGCTACTTCGACTACTTCCACTACTTTCACAACTTCAACTACTTCCACTACTTCAGCTACTTCAGCTACTTCAAATACTTCAGCTACTTCAACTACTTCCACTACTTTCACAACTTCAACTACTTCCACTACTTCAGCTACTTCAGCTACTTCAAATACTTCAGCTACTTCAAATACTTCAAATACTTCAAATACTTCAACTACTTCCACTACTTCAACTACTTCAAATACTTCCAACACTTCAACTACTTCAAATACTTCCATGACTTCAACTGATTCCACTGCTTCAAATACTTGAACTACTCAGAATACTTGAACTACTTCAAATACTTCCACTGCTTAAAATACTTCCACTACTTCAAATTATTCTACCACTCCAACTTCTTCCACTACTACACCTACTTCAAATACTTAAACTACTTCAACTACTTCCACAACTTCAAATAAATACTTCAAATACTTCCACAACTTCAATTACTTGAACTACTTCAAATACATCCACTAATTCAATTACTTGAACTACTTCCACTACTTCAACTACTTCAACAACTTGAAATACTTCCACTACTTCAAATACTTGAACAACTTCAAATACTGCAACTACTTACACTACTTCAAATACTTCAACTACTTACACTTCTTCAAATGTTTAAGACCCTTTTACTTATTCCGCTCTTTATAACTTCTGTAGGTTTTTTCTTCATTTCACATTTCCACATGATCAGCTGTGTTTCACAGCTTTCAGCCTTCAGCTTAAGCATTTCAACGCATTTGCAGTAAGGAAATGCAACCTTTCTAGTTCTACAGGTTGGACTACTTGATAAAAGTTGCCTATATGTGAGTAATGAACAGGTTTTCGTCAAAATAAAGAAAAAAACAGCCTGAATTTTCTCACTTCCCTCCAAGCCAAACATTAGCATGACTAATCAGTTAAATCAACAACAGGATATACGTACTACGAGGCATTTTTTTTATTATCAAAGAGTGGCTGAAGTTCACTTCCCCCTTCACTCTACTTCCACCCTCCTTTTACATACTTTTCTCTTTAACTCATTCAACCAATGACATCCGGTCCCTGGTACACCACGTCTGTTCCTCTTTCTATTCATAAACCTGATCTGTTTCTCATTCATTGTTTTGCTCACCCAGCTGGCTCCCTTCACTGTCAACAAGCTCCACCTTTCAAAATGACTCAGGCCTCCCGCAGGCTCAGACGCTACCCTGCGGAGTGCTCGGCCAGGGTCTGATAAAGCTCTGAAAAATAGACTGAGTCTTTGGATGGTGGAAAAAGGGAACTGACCTGCATTTAACATTGCATATCAGTAAGTTCTACAGCACAGCATGATAATGTTACTAGCTCTAGTTTTACAACATCTTCATAAAACTAAAGTTTACAGATTGCTCTGGCAAACTGTTGCTAAAACAAGATACTCAGGGTGCATTACAACAACTGAATCCCAAAAAACAAGGACAAAAAGCCCATTATAACGTACCAAAGAGTACAGTCATTCACTTATTTGGGCTTATTAGGCAGTTGACACCATCACACCCAAAAAAAACTGATTTGCACGGCCAGTGACAATGGCCACTGTCCAAGTTAAATGTCACCTCTGACGTCTCCCACCCACTACATACTGTGCTGGTAAAGTAGCACTTACTCCCCAGAGATGCACCACAGAGTGCCACAGGAAGTCATTCCTTTATGCAGCAATCAAACTTTTCAACTCCTCTTTCTGAAGGTCAGACACTTTTTATTATTCCAACTGTCTCTGTGCAGTAGTTCAATTAAGCAAAACTACTCCAGCATTTATATTTAAACCACCTTACAGATCCCATTTATAAACTTTTTCTTTTTCATTGGATGCACATTTATACTCTTTGTACTCAAAGCTACAATTTTATCACTATTCACTCTATATTTTGTATTGTATATTTAATTGAAATATTTTACAAATTTTCTACTTATATTATATGTCCATGCTGATATTATGTCCCAAAGTAACTTGAATAAAGGGATTTCAACCTGGAATAATTGAAGTTGTTTGATTCTGGTTGAAATCTTGGAACCCATCAGTTATCATCTGACATTGATATATACCCAAAGTTCATGGTATTTCCTGTTTAGCTAGTGGTTAGTGACTTCAAGCCGAGACTTCCTCCTTTGTGCGCTGTTATTTACAGTCCAGTTCGCAACTGAAGGGGAATTTGAGTGTGTTTAGATCAAAGCATAGCAAAATCTTCCCCTTCAGATATGTCCTCTGTTTGTTAAGTATCAGTGCCCTTGTAAATAGAAGTTACACTGATGCTTTACTTTGTCTTACTTTGGTGCTATAGCCAGAAAAAGAAACAGTTTTTCTCGAGATAAACAGGTCTTTAGTTTGCCGAAATCAGATTACCTCCGATGAGAGCCTGGATGTCATTACGGATTACATACCACTGCGGTCTGACTGACTATCTTGCCTGCTTAATAAAGGCCTGCTAATATGTGATTGATCAATATTTCTTAGACTACAATTGTGCTACAAAAAGAAACTAGAACACTTCCCATACCTAAGTCCTGTCCTATGTGTACAGATTCAACAGTTTTATGTAGAATCTGTGAAAAGAAATTGATCAGGGCTTCATTACTGTTATGCCACTAATGCTATTATGTTTTAGATGTATGCTCAATGGTTTTTGAGAAAGGTTGTCCAGCAGAGGGTGCTAAAACTTTAGAGACAGTGCTTTACACTGAAACTGGTTGAAAGAGCATTATTATGTTATTAAAGAAGCACGATATTGGATATTGCCAATATCCTATTGCTGATATTTTCAAACTCATTTAGGTCGATACTGTTACCGATATATAGACTTTCCTGTACCTTAATTTGCCTTTTACTCTTATTTTGACAGTCTTGTTTTAGAAACAAGACCAAAAACATTTGATTCAATCTTAAATTATAAATCTGTTATTTCTCATATCTAGACATTCAGTTATTAAAAACAAAAATTTATCCGTGGATTTCAAATTCTCATCAACTGGACAGTAAGGCTCAACATGCTAACTTGACTTAAACTCGATGACCAAATGTCCGCGGTTGAATCAATATGAGTTGCATTAGAGAGGAGCTTCTCTATGTGACAGAAGATGAAGCTTTGCAGTTCAGTTCAGGCTACATCTGTTTAGTTATATTGGGAAGGCAGAGGACAGTAAGGCTCCAAGTACATCATTAGCATACGAAAATCTGCATTTTCCACAATGCTAAATGGTTGGTCATTGAAAGCAATGACATCAATGCTTATTTTGTTGAGCGTCATTACCTCTGGATGATCGCTGCTATACGTCTTAGCTTTTATGAATGAATCAAGTAGAGGCGCTTGATGCTTTTTGGGATGATGGTTCTTAATAAAATTTGTAGTTTCTGACGCTCCAAAATACTTTCATTCAGCGGGCATGTTGAAGCTTGTCCCCTGATACAAAAATGATGCTGAAAACATCATGCATCCCTTAATTATATATATTCTTTATTAGAGATTTTTTTTTAAGAAGAAGGCTTTCTGACTTTCCTGTGCAGGGTAATATCAGAAGAATTTATGCACAATCATTGTAGAAAAGGTCAATTTTCATCTCTGCACCAAAATTCAATAAATCCACTGACATATCAGTGAGTCATTACATTTTCCATATGATTAACATTTCACTGATGCCATTGTGAAAGATGCATTGAAACCTTTAAACTATGAGTAGGCATTAAATGTCCAGTACATTGATTTAAACAGAACAAAAAGAGAAAATAACCATTAGTTTTATACTCGGTCTGAATCTGTCCTTTCGAGGGTCTTTCTGACTTCAAAAATCTCTGATGAATTTATTTTTGTACTTGTAGAAACATTTAATTCCAGATTGCCTTTTTCTTTCATCATAAAGTAGAATACACATCTTCAGTGCACTTCAACACTGACCAGCTTAGTAAGTCAGTCAGTTTGAATTATCATCTCCCTTCCTCACTTTCATGCCTCAGTCCGCCACTTTTGAAAATACATACCAGTGAGACCAGATGTGCTAAAAGCAGCAGATTTTTTTAAAGCATACAGATGCCTTAAGGTTTAGTAAATACAGCCTTGTGAGAGTTTGGATGATCACATATACTTAATGTAAGCAGCTGAGGTTGAGGCTAACTTCATACCTCGACTGGGACACTGGAGGGAGGCACTGGGGTGTACTGGGGGAGGTAGGTCCCCTGCATAGATGTGTTGGCCGGAATATACTGTGGGGAAGGCAGAGAGGAGAAAACAAATTGTGTGTGGAATTTGACAACAGTAATCGATCTTGTGTGTTTCAGGACAGTTAGCTACTGGGACAGTTTTCTGCCTTTTGCAATGTATGTGTGTGTGTGTGTGTGTGTCTTTGTGAGTGTGTAATTGGTACTGACTGTGCCTGTGCTGCCCAGAGAAAGGTGGCTCAGCTGCTGGGTTAGAGGTCCCATCATAGATGTGGGCTGGATGGACATGGCGTGATCCATTGTTGGGGTAAGAACTGTACCCTGTGAGTGCATAAAAACACACATAAACAAAGTTTGATTACCAGTGGGATTATAGAGGTGTTAATATCCATATATATTACAAAGGTATATGAAAATGTTGGATCATAGGGTCAAACTTCAGGAACTGGAACAATACTGGCACTTTAGCTTAGCCTGCCAATGCTTTTTTTTTAGCACCTGAATTCCATCTGTTTTAAATGCATCTTGGTTGTTTTACATGTAGCTTTTCAACTATGTCATATCTGTTCAGTCCAGCCAGGCACATGCAGTGGATGCTTGTAAATGGGAGTCGTGAGGGAGGAATACTCACAGCTGGCTGCATGAGGTATGACTGATGGTGCATCCAGGACGGGCTGTGTACCTACAGAACAAAAATGGTCAATGGACTGAACTTGTGTAGCAGTTCTCTAGTTTCAAGACCACTCAAAGCCCTTTTAAATCACATCCTACATTGGCCCATTTGAAGATCAAATCATATTTTTAGAATGAAAGCAACTTTAATTTAAAATAGTGCTAATGGAAACACATTGAACAGAAAAAGGTTGGTTGTTTACAACATCTTTAAAATCTCTTAAAACCATTTTCAATTAAATCTTCCAATTTAAATGAAATAACATTTGATGATCTGTGTTATTGAAGCATTTATAGTATTGACATTTTAATACCACAAAAATAAGATAACCTGCAATCTATCAGATAATGATGGTATGGTAATGGGGATACATTTGTTCTGCTTTTAAGTGATACAGACATTGTAAAAAATGGGTTTGCCATCTTTGGAAATTACCCTCTTTAACACTGTATTTCTTGGCCGCATGACAGTTGTTTGATTTCTCAGCTGCATTAATAACCATTATCTTAAAATCGGTTGATGAAAAAAGTTGATGAATAACTTGGCCTACTTCTGAGCCACTTTGTAACGAATGATCACTGTGTCGCTCCATTTTTCATTTTCCTGGCATGGCAGTGACTGACTGCTGGCTTCAGCCTTGAGAGGAACACTCACTTCACATTGGCATTTGATTTCCAGACCCTGAGTATAAGATTATCCCCCTTTTTTTCCAAATGTATTCTGAGGGGAAAAGGCCTGTCTTATATCTGAGCCAATACGGTAATCCTACTCACACATTGAAGCCAAAGGTTCTGAGACCAACGGGTTCAGAATGTGGGAGCTGGTAATCAGACCTCCAACCTTCTGATAGTAAAACAACTACCACTGAGCCACGGCTGCTCTAAATCACATCCTAAATTTCTACATATTCATCTGTTGCTTTCACAGACCCTTGAAACCCTAATTATGAAATTATTTAAATAGATGTCTTGAGAAGTAGCAGAAACAGGAGTGATTCCCTTATCTAATAACACGTGTGTAATAGCTTAAAGCAGCTGTGAGTATGTTTTATTTTGTGTTGATTTTGGCAGCCCCTTTGGGCAGAGCAGTACATCTTATCTCTTTTCTGATACAGAGTGGTACATGTGTGTTGTGATTTCTAGGAAAGTCTCCAGAACCTTTTTAACTGGCTAATGAGATACTCACTATGAAGCTATGCCAAGAAATACGTAAACAAACGAACTTTGTTTGCTGCTGTATATCCCTTTGTTGTAATCTAACCTGATAGCAGCAATACCAGGAACAAAAAAAGTGACGTTTGGAAATAGTCAGCCCTTTATCTGATTTCATTTTTTGCTTTGTTAGGTTAGTTTTAAGTTTCAGTATGAATTTCAGTTTGTTTCATTTCTGTGTAACAACCCCTTCAGTGAGTCTAAATTACATGGATGTATTGAGTGATTTGGCACAGAAAGCATCAGAAAAATTTGATTTGTGACAATAGGGAAAATTAGAAAATCTGTAATGCTTGAAAATAGATATGTTTAAATTATAAATAGAAAAAAAAGCCCCACCTGGTAGGAGGAAACAGGAGAATGCATGTAGGGGGAAAGTGAAGTCTGGGCGATCATTCTGTTTGGAGCCAGACTGTAGGGTGAGGAGTAGAAGCTGGCAAACAGACAGAGTCAAAGTCAGAAAAGAAACCTTTAAGCAACCTCACCATGACAACAATCTGCAGTATTTGTCCAGCTACATTAACAACATGTTTGTGTTCCTGCAACAAACAGCAGAGGGCAGCACTGCACCACAGTTTGAATACTACACTCACTTTCCTGGAGGGTTGGGACTGTTTTCAGTCAGTGTGTGCATACCACTCACCCATTTTGTAAGGCTGTGGGGTCATACGCAAGCGTCATTCCTCCCTAGGAAAACAATACACAGGATTCACAACCAGTGAGGTCATGCAAACACCGGTGCAGTTTGAGCTGAAACAGTCAGCTAGCACAGTCAGATTGATCATATTGGAAACTTTTGAACCAGTTCTTCCTTTCTTTTACAAGAAGAAACTTAACAAGTGAACACATGAGTTTCACTTTGAGAATTATGAGCGTGTGCTGGCCAACTTACAGTATCACCGTCTCTAGCCCAGGGCCTTCCATTCTGCAGGTACTTCCCCTGGTTCTGCCTCTTCTTCTGACCTCCGTCTGCAAACTTACATAATAAGGGCTCTGTGGGCACTGTGAAAACAACGGATCAAACAAGAAGAGGGGATTCAATGATCACAGCAGGGAACAGAAAACACAGCACAGACACATCCAGCAACAATATCAGGTTCCTTTAATACAAAACAAACATTCCACGCACCAGGCACTCCTGGTGGAGTCTTGATGAATTTGCCGTTGAAATGCTGAATTATGGCCTCGCACTTCTCTGTGGACTCCATTCTGAAAAACAGTGACATTCAATCTTTTATTATTGAATCTGTGGCACACATTTATCAACCTACACCACCATGGTGTTGTGTGTAGTGTCAACGCTTTCGAGCCTTACCTGGCAAATCCCACACCACGGCTGGTCCCATTCGCATCCCTCAGGATACGTGTGGAGATGACCTGGCCAAAGGATTTGAGCATGCTTTCCAGCTCCTGCTCATCCATAGATACTGGCAGGTTGGAGATGTAGAGGTTGGTGGGGTCCTGCTCTTGTTGCTGTAAAGTAAGTAGACATTAAAGTATGTTTAAGAAATGATTATTTTACTTTAATGAAAGGCCAATATGTGTTGATGCATAGGTAGCTGTATTCAGGTATCTCGCTGGAGGATGTGAGCCCAAAGTATTTAATTTGGCTTTAATTTTAGCAGAACAATTTCAAACATCTCTGCAAATGCATTTGCATTTGCTAATGGAACATTTTCTTGTCACTTTCAAAATCTTTTTCACACTGCAGAAATTCCTGTGTAGGCTGCAGTGTGACCTGTCTTCCATCAACACCTGCCATCACTCCCAGCACATTAATGCTTCATCATATCCGTGCAGCATGTCAGGCATAATTTTTAATAGGACACGATATGGATGAAATGTTTTTAGGTAATTAGTGCCTGACAAATAAACCGAAACCCTGAATAATCTGTCATCCTGTAGTACTTCAACTAGGACTTATTTTTGTAATCTACAGACACATGAATTTACTGACACGTGCAAGTATGAATTTGTCTGTAAAGATTAAGTTGCATGTTTCTGATGAGGCTCGTCTAATTAAGAGAGCCTGATACCTTCAAGAAAATGAGAGTGGAAAGAGATTATTCAGAGACTTATTTTGCGGCACTGGCTTGACAGTGAAACCTTGTGTGACTGTACTGGAGCAGACAGGAAGCCAGGCATGAAGTTAAAGAGTACAGAGAGCAACAGGAGCCTGGCAACAAGGAGAAAAGAGGCTGGGCTAAAAAGAGGGGAAGGGAAAACAAGTGAGCAAAGGAAGAGCATAGAGACGAGGGAGGGTGGGAGAAGTGAGTAGCTCAAAAGACTGATATTTTGTACAGAAAGAGGGAACTGACATGATAGGAAGTGGTGGGAGTCTTGAGTAATTTGGGTAATGAAAGAGGAGGATGACAGAAAAAAAGCAAAGAAGGAAAAGCGGATAAATGAGTGCTTGCTGATTAAAAGGGCTCTTCTCTTTCATCAAAATATCTTTTATCTCTTTCATTTCACATTTTGTTCTCTTTTTTTTAACACAGTGCTATCACATAGCTCTGCAGCCGGCTGAGTGAATACAACAACAAAAAGGTTGAGCTTTTGAACAAGTCTGAGCCACACATCACACTGTCAATATCCAGATGCTGGTGCAGCACAGAAAACAGATCTGACAGATTTAAAGTGAGTTTATAGATCCGGGAAAAAAAGTGAGGGAATGAATGGTATTAAAGTTTGTCGACATCTATCATTGTTGATGATTACTGCCTGAACGAGTGGCCTCTGTCCTGAGCTTCAAGCCACCTGGCGAAGAGGTAACCTATTTTCTGATTGTCGTCACTCTGGGTGCGGCAACAAGACTATTATGTAACACAGTGGCACACTGCAGATGAGATTAAAAGAGTTCAAGTCTTAATAACAAAGGACCTTTTTATCCTTATATTTAACCCCTGCCTTTGCTTGCACACACTACATCCAATATCATACTCAAACAAATATCCACCCTGGTGCAAATATGAAAGTACTGTTGGATTGAAGCCAGGCACATGTGAATGAGGTGTGCTGAGCCATCCGTGCATTTTTTTGTGCCCAGCCCTAGGTGAGCCTTGTCTGTTAAGGTGTGTCTCTCTCTGTACATTTTCTGAGTATTGAGCTTTGCGTGCAAGCTGATGTATGAGCTTGAACAGGGAGGTGCTGGCAAGTAAGAAAGGGATCTATTTTTAAGTCTGCCATGGTTCCCCTGCCCCTTATGCACGCTGCGCCTGTGGGCCCGCAGCCCGGGGGCCGGGATGGCGCGTTCAGGGACCAAGCATACTCTGAGGATATCAAGTATGAGGTGTGGCTTGTTGTGTTTGTGAATAACAGTGTGCACCAGCCATGGTGATGGCACAAACAGGTGAAACTGCCCTTAAGGGTTTGATATTGAACTGATTTAGACTGCAGGTTTGTTTTTTTCTGACCTGATGTAACCCAGTGACTCTGAAGCAGTGGTGTATATTTAGGTTTTATTGTGGCTACCAACACCTCTGACTGAGCACATGCTGTCTGGGTGAGTCAAGTCTTGGTGTCCAGTTACATGTGTCAGGTATTGAGATACACAGGGCTGTGTGGCACTCTGACAGAGTAGCTGCAGTGAACTTAGACTCCGGGTTTAGTTGCACTGGACTGGTTCAGATCAGCTGGCAGCATGGATCTGTTACACTTTTCCAGAGCTGGGCTGAGGGAGACCCTGGTGTTACATTGCAGTGGGTCTGTTTGGGTGCACGACAAGGGGGGATGGGGGGGGGGCAGGGACACCAGGGCGGAGTGTATTAAGTGCTGGTGTCAGCCCCAGGCCTGGGCCCAGACGATGGACAATGCCAGCCCATTGTGCCGGTCCCATTGACAGTGGGTGTAGTGGCACCCTCCCCTGGGCTCTCTCAATGGGGAGCCTGAGAGCTGGGGGGATCAGCTTAATGGGCCGACAAGAACTGCTTTGACTGCAGACACTTGGACAAAGGGCTCAGAACAAGCACTACGACAGGAGCAGGTTAGCAACACACACAAGCACAGAGACAAGGGCGGAGCGGGGGTGAGGGAGAGCGGAGAAAGAGAGTGGCGAGGAAAAAAAAGGAAATAGCATGAAGATGAAAGAAAGAAATTACTGGACTGACAAAGAAAGAGAGGGGCGATGACAAAAACTGATTAAGAAAAGTCCTGGGTGCGTCAAGACAAACTTCTTACACTGTGCATTATTGGTAGAGTCAAGTAATGAAGTATGTCCAGAGACACGCCCACCTGAGTTTAGCTTGAACGCTTACCAACAGGACATTTGCTGCCAATCAGGTCACTCCATGCAACAGTTCCTTTTTAGGCGTTTTTCGACCGCAGGAACTTTACCCTGGAACTAGGGACTTTACCCCTGAACTACATGTGTTTTGACCGGAGGAACCAGGGTCTCAATTCCGTTCAGGGGTAGATAATCTCCCCCCTGAAAAGCCCCTGCTTGGGGGGTAGTACTTTTCAAAGGTCCTGGGACTTTCAGTTGAACGTTACAGTGTTTGTGGAGTTTACACAGTTGTTGAAACACAGAGGGAGTTCCTGGGAATGCATACTAGTTTAGTTTTTTATTAATATTTCAAAATATTATTTAATATCATTTTTTTTTCCATACGTCACTGGCCTGATTTGCACAATCTACCCAGGACTTCAGCCCACAGTCGAAACTCAGACAATAATTGGGGGCACAGGAACCTTTTAGTCCTGGGGAAAGTAGTTCTGGGAGCTAAAAGACCCCAGAGCTCTTGGTCGAAATGCACCTTATGACATGACAGAGGGCGAGTGTATACTTTTGCAGATAGGGGCTACATCTTATGGGTGGGTGAAAGTTTAGCAGATGGCTGTTTAGAGGGTGTTGTTTCAGAGAATGACCAGCAGGGATGACATCATAAGGTGAATTTTGGCCAGTCTAACCGCAAGGATGATCGGTTCATTCTGGGGTCAAAGCTGTAGTGGTTATAGCTAAACGTGAGTTGTCTTATTCTTACTTTCGCCATCTGAGCCTGGACCCCGCTGGACTTCAGGGCTGTAACAGCTTTCTGTGCTGCTGCAGGACTGTCAAAGTCCACAAAGCCATAGCCTGTAGAAGAAAAACAGATGTATCAAAATTGCAGTGATGTTCATTAGTCCTTGAAGTTATGTCCTTTATTGCAAAGCTGGAAAAAATGTATCATTACTACTGTCATATCTGTCTGTTCAGCTCATAGACTGTATATAAAATGGACAGCGTCGCTCCGCCTTTTCCCATTGAACAGTTTTGAAGCCAAAATATCTACAACACTGCCATCTTGTACATTTTTCTGCAGCCAGAGTCTGCGCAGTACAGAATTTCTGTGTTGCCACGGTAACTAGCTCCGCCCTACAGCGTACCGTCCTGAGATCCTATGGAGTTTCCCTCTACGGCAGCTGTCAATCAAAGTGAATCCGGAAGTAAAACCCGTTTTTTTAACCTCAAATAACTAACGAAAAGAAACTTTTCAGAAAAAAGAGGCCTTGAACACAAAACAGTCAAATAATAACTACATATCAACACAGCATACGGATGTGAGAAACATTCGTACAACGTGTATTTATTTTTCAAAGTTTGACCACATTCAAATAAATGGGGGAGACAGAGTTTTTGACCTATACTACAGCCAGCCACTAGGGGGAGAAGTTTTTGTAGAAGCCTCACTTCCAGCTGAGCGATCGGGCATCCATTTTTTTTACAGTCTATGGTTCAGCTAAAGCAAAGCTTCATTTAGCTCACCACGTAGCCTGAAAGCAGGAGTACAAGCTAGCATGAATTTCCAAACAGAGTTAAAACAAAGCAACTTACCTTTACATTTGTTGGTGGTTTTATCCAAGATGGCCTTAGTTGACACAATCTTGCCATACCTGCAGGGACAGAAAGGAATAGAGAAAACAGGATCAGTGACAGACAAGGTGACTGTGAGCCTAACAGAGGAATCTGTTCCAACCATACGCATACCAATCCTGTCACACTTCCTCCGGCTGCATGACTACAGGTGTAAACATGAATGGAAGCTCTTTCGTGCAATCAATTGTGTCAATCAAGTGTCACTGAAAACTTTGTCCGCCTCCTCCCTTCTAGTCTTTGTCTGCCAGTGCAGACTGCTGTGCAGCTATTCGTGACAGGAGACAGCACCTGAGGGCCAAAAACAATTTGTCCCAAGCCGAACTGCACCGCACACACAACCAGACAACGACACAAACACACACGTCCCTACTAAATACAGCTCAGCTCTGGGGTATTTTTGGTTCAAACAAAGCTTTTAGGTGTTGTCACTAGAAATGTCTGACTCGCAAATAGATTTTTTCGCATTACAAGGGAACTGACAGTTTGCTTGATACGCTTCACTACACATGAGTAAGTCAAATACTGTATGAAACAGTAGCTTGTGTCTGGACTTGGTATTTCAGCCAACTATTGAAAAAATAAACATGCTAAAAACCAATCGGTAGAAGAAAAATCAATTCATGGATTGATTCAGAATCATAAAATATTCATGGTATGGAAATCATGCTTGAGGAAATAAACATAGAGTGTTATGTAATATTCAGAGACTAATGGATGAAAGTGTAATATGGCTGTGCATGTGCTACAGTAATGTCTGGTGGATTCAGCCAGCGAGGGCGGCTGGTGCTCTTCTGTTTGGGCGACATGGCGTCTGGGCGGAATGTACACTGTAACCTGATGCTTCACCCCTCTGGTTCGCCTTCCTTCCCACCACCTCCCTCTCCCTCGCTCTGTTTTTCCACCCTCACATCACAGGCCGCCGCTGGGTCCTACACTCCCACCTAGTTCTAGTGGACATTTGCCCAGATGACTCAGATGAGACTAGACGGTCATACAGAGAACACAACTTGCATCAGACTAAAGTTTTTCAGCTCAATTGTCCTCTAAGCTTTTTAAAGGACTCAGAGACAGAAACAAACAGTGCATCTTTATGTGGAATAAAAACTGTAGATCAATCCCTCTTAATCTGAAAAATTTACTGATTATACACTGCTGAGAAAACACACAGGAGTCATTGATCCTGATTATCATTGAATTATGGCATGAAGGTTAGATACATTATAAAGGGAGCTTCCTCACTGTAGGAATTAATGATTCATCATCCGTTGCCAAATAGCTGCATGACCTTTGCATAGGCTATGTTTATAGTTTCCCACTGTCATCTCAGAGCTGCAGAGTAGTCATTAGGCAAGAACATACACACAAACTTGATACATAGAGTTTGTTCAATTCATAGTAAGACTTTTTATTATCCAGCACACAAAAGTTGCGGCTTAATTTTATAAGAAACTGTAGGAAATGTCTTGATGCTTGTAGTTTCAACATTTTCTCCCATGTCAAAAGGAAGTGTTTACTTTCATATTAGGCATAAAATAATTGAAAAGTTCTGTCCCAGCTTCCAAAGTTTCACTGTTTGGCTGTTCATCTTCAGGAATTGACCTTTAATAATATTAAGCCGTGGGATGCTCTGTTATGGTAGACTTTGTTCTGTGAACAATCATATAAACACACACACACACACACACACACACACACACACACACACACACACACACACACACACACACACACACACACACACACACACACACACACAAACAGAGCCCTTGGACAAATTTGAGTTCCTTCCCTCCTCCAAGACTTATTACTAAATGTAGTCTGATAATAAAGAAGATGAAAAAAGCAACACAGACAATATATTTTATTACTACTGACTTATTCCAAATTGATGGCTATAAACACACACTGCAAGTGAAATAGAAAAGTGTTTGTGGAATACAGGTGATTATGAGTTTGTGTCTTGTATGTTTTCTTAACACTCAAATCTAATGATTGGTCTTGTTTTTAAATACTCAAATAGTGGTTATTATAAAGAATAAAATAGTTCATCTGACTATTTGACCTGCTTGCAGTCCCAACTTATCACCCATTAAAAACATGATGCAGCCCTTGACGAGTTCTGTGAGGAACTCTTATAATATAAAAAAGCTAAACTGAGGTAAAACTAGCAAGCACTAAGCAACACCTTAGGCCAGTTGGTTTGCATTAACACATGATTGAAACGACACCATCCTGATAGTGTAATATCAAATATAACATACTAGTATCAGACCATAGGTTGTTTATTTCTACCTGATGAAAATTTTTTAAAAAAGGCATGTTCGAGCATGTTCCTAACATTCAATTACTCAATACTTGATTAATTGTCAACATTGGGGTTTATATTTTTGTGTCAAATCGACGTCGTAGCCTTCGTGCGTAGGTCTGGGTAGCAGAGGCCTACGCACGTAGCCGATGGGCACTTCCTCCAAAAATGTAACTGTGTCAAATCAACGCCCATCGCAATCCCTGTGATTGGTCCACTGGACGGCATTGTATTTCCTGTATTTACAGCACTTCATTGGCCATGCATTTAATCTCCGCCAACGTCTCCTGTCTATTCTTCCCTGTGGTGTGGTCAAGCGGCAACCTCCAGTCTCAAACTATGAAGCCCATGTGGAAGTGTTATAAACTGCGGTTCATTGAGACTCCGCTTGAGGCTGGCTGCAGAAACACCAGAAACCACATAGACACCAATTCAACAAAGACGATCTTTGCAGCATTAATAAACATGTTTACAGCCTGGTTCAAAAAACAGCTTGGCTCTACGTAGCTAATTTCTCTATCGGCACACACTGTACGGGGGGTGAATCTTTTTTCTAACGCAACGGTTCAGAAGATATTAAGATTACGAGTTTTTGCCCAAATAAGGACATGACTGACTTGACTCCCGGACGGGAACACATAGCTGTTGGCTAGGAGGCTCTAACTCCGCCTCTTTACGTCACACTCTGCCTGGTTAAGTTCTGCATTTCCGATATGCCAAAACAGCGCTCAGGAACAGATGGGTGACGTCACGGATACTACGTCCATTATTTATACAGTCTATGGGTGTGGTCTGTGATAAACAGCAACATGTCTGGGCACTAAATTAACATAATACGCTGCGAAAAAGCAAGCAGAATATTTAGCGGGACCGGAAACAGGCGACCTGACTATCAGAGAGACCACACTGCCCTCAAGTGTTTTGGCGGAGTATTGCTGCGCGACACGGACACATTGACACACAAGAATGCAGTGCTCACGCCCATGTGGGTCAACGCAGAAGTATAAACCAGCCTTTAGAGGGGACTATCCAAATGGTTGTCAAATAGGTCTCTTCTAATCCCTATTTCAATATACTCATCCCTACTCCAATACCAATAGATCCTATAAAGATATATTTAGAGAGAGAGTGAGAGAGAGAGTCAAAAAAGGAAGTCATCATACATTAGAAACATTCTTTCTGGCCACAGAGGTTGACAGATAAGAGGGAAAAATGTCATATTGATAACCTTGTGCTTCCTTTAAAAGCATGACAATGATGAATCAAAAGCTGTTTGATGTGTTCCCAAACAGTCTCCAGGCGAGTCAAAGGTCAGAAGGTAGTGTGACCCTTCGTTTGCCTCATACCCTCTGCAGCAAATCAGCCCACCACACTGTGAAGCAAACAGGGATTCAAAAGACACTTCTGACCCATATACGGCTTTCTGACATTCTTTCCCAGCATGCCGTGCTACTCTTTTCCCACTCATTTAAGTTTCCTTTTCAAGGGTAGCCCTCCCACCCACCCCTGAAGTCTCCAGCTCCTCTCCACAAAGACTTCTCTGTTAATCCTGGTAATCAGTTCACATACCAACTGTTTTCAGATTTTCTTTGATTGTTCCAGCTTTGACAATGTGTGCCTGTGCAACACACCAATCCTCAAATATTAACACAATTATCAGATGCGAGCTATGTCAATTTGCTCTGTGGATTAAGAAGCTTCCTTTTGTAGGGTCAGAATTGAGAATGGAAAGCAAATATTAATCAGGGAGGGGCTGTGTTGTTCATATAATTAAGTCAGATCTCATTAGCTGCTGCTAGGGATGGTTACAGGAGTTGTGTTGTACCTGTTGCTGCCCCATGGAGACGACGGATGCATGGCGAAAGTTCAAAAAATCCTGTCTCTGACATACAGCACAGCACTGACCTGCCAAAACCAGTTTGGGAGCTTTACGACTGGGTTTTTATCTCTGTGTGTACGTGTGTATGTGTGCGTGTGTACGTGTGTTTGTAAAGCTGACATAATATAGAGGCTAGGCTGTTTGTCTAGGGGTGTGTACGTTCACAGCTGTCGGAGCCAAGTCTGCCTCACAGAAAGTGGAAGGTTAGATCAGGACATGAAAAGGCAACGCACTGAACCCTTCTCTGGCCCCTTCTCTTCTTCGCCCCCGTCCCAACCTTCTACTGACTCTCATTTGTTCCTTCATGGGTCTATTTCCCCTTAAGGCAGTATTATTTTGCCGACAATTTCTTGTGTTTCTTTCTTGTGTCTCGGGTTCCGGTGATTGTCAAGACTTAATCAGTGTGACTTAAGTTGTGGTTATTCAACATCTTTATTCGCAAACCACTTTTTCTTCCTTCCTGCTTAAACAGCTTATTTTTCTGAACATCAAATTAGGGTTTTAAACAGTTTAATTTCATGTGTCCAACAGATGAGGAGCGTAGCTCCAGAAAGCACCGATGTTATCCACTCACTTGAAGTTAGTTTCAATAAGACTGCTTCTCCAATGTAGTACTAGAGATGAGTATCTGAGGAAAAATTGCACTAATTGATGTGGTCAAATATATATCTTTGCACTACTCTAGAGCTGTAATAAAACTAAAAGCTCCAATGAAGGCCATGTGTCTTACATAACTCTTTCATTAAAGACATATTTTGCCAAAGGCCCACACACTTGTCCATTTTTGCCATATTGTGTTTCCTATAATTCCAAATTGAACACAGTCCTACCTTTGTGAGATATTTTTGGAAACAGACATGTATTACTGCAAATTAGCAGGAGCTGAAGGTTTAATTTAATTAGCATAGTACAAAGACTTGAAGCAGGAGAAACACTTGGCTGGGACTCTCTCACATTGTCCCTTTAATCATTTTTCACTATGAGACTTTGATATGCTTACAGAAACATTTGGGGTTTAACTTCCATTATTTTATTTTGTGCATTCTATTGTGCATCAGGCTGTGCACTTGTTGCCAGAGCTAGAGCAACACAATGGCTGTTTCCTAAACGGCCTGCTACATACTACTTACTAATGTAGTAGGCAGTAGGTATTGCCTACTACATACTGCGTTTGAATTTAGTATGTAGTATGACTGTTCTGTCCGATCTGTCATGCAGCATGCTGAGCCAGACTTCGTTGAATTTCTGGTTTCGGAAAGCGGAAGTAAACAACGGCAAAGCCGATAAATAAAAAGCTTATTTAGCATCCATTTATGATTTAAAAAAATAGGAAGTGGTTTATATGTAATTTGATAACTTTCACAGCACCCAAAAACGGATTTCCTCCCATCAAAAAATGAGGAAAAAGAAAAAGCAGAACGAGCGCTGTGCATTATGGGAAACAGGACGCGAGGCAGACTGGTCCGATGCACACTGAGATATTTTCCCGAATCAGTAGACATCCGGGGAGTTTTGGCATACTGCAGATTTTGCTCTTGTTCACATACTACTTACTACATACTGAATTTTGGACATATCAGTACGTACTGCTAGTATAGTAGGTGATTTCGGAAACAGCCCAGGACTTCAATCAATAAAAATCAAACAATATTGATACCTGTTCTGCTGCTGAGGCAAATAAATAATACTTTTAGGGCACAATTTGACATACTGTCAATAATAATGAAAAGGAAAAATAAAACCTATTTTCTTACAATTACACTGAATAAAAGAGTAAACCTCAGAATTATCAGTAATAATTCAGAGGAAGTGTAATGTCCTGTCTGGTTTTTCTAAGTTTCTCACTGTGGATATTTTATGGCCTCTGCTTCTGTACAGTGTTTTTGAGCTCACAGCCAACAGTCTGCAGATCAGGACTGATATAAATCATAGGGACCAAGTGAGATCACCGTCTCTCTCCTCTACTCTCTATCTGTCAGCAACAGACACAAATGTAACATGTGCATCTAAATGAGAGACCAAAGGGACTTAACAGAACGTCGGCTTTGCCAACCTGTGAATGAGAACAGTCAGCGGTGTAGAGCCCGTGACTGAAGGCAGAGCAGAGAGACACTGCATGGAGAGGGAAGCAGTGAGACTTAAGCAGCAAACAACCCAGTAGCTTCCTGTGTGTTTGTGTAGGAGTCTGGGAGAATTACCACCATGCTCTGTGATACGATCACATGCAACGGTTATACATTTAACGGCGATGGTGTTGTCTTACAGCTAGGGCTGGGCGATAATTTGATAATGATAACTATCATGATATAATTTTCTCGATATAAATATGAAAAATGTTTGATAAAAATTTGATATAAACAAACATGTAATTACACCCCCCCCCAGCCACTTAAAATGGAGGGTGCGCAAATGAGTTTTAAACGCCAGTTTCCACCCAACATTAGACAGAATAAGAAGACGGCATTGACCAGCCAATCAGGTCGCAGGGTGAGAGGTAGGTGGGGCTAAAAGATGTTGATAGTGGAATGTAAACACAGCTAAAACGAGCAACAGATGAAAACTCAAAACCGTGATGCATTCACTGCACTGTGGGAAACAATATCACTCCGTCCATAATCCTTACAGAGGGTGCAGTACTCAAAACAATATTCTACTAAACTGATAAACAGTATACAATTTGATATTTCTTTGTTGAAAATTGTAATCACATAATGCAAATGATCTCAACCTGAGAAAAATAAAAATCTACAAATTAAAACTTCACAAAAATCTAATTTTATACAAAAGACCTGCTTCCTGTTAGCAACATCAGAAATGATCAGGACCAAACATCTGACTTTAAATTTAACTGAAATAATGATTTGATAATTATCGTGATGATTATCAATATCAACTGATTTGAATATATTTAATCGTGATTACATCATTTTCAATATCACCCAGCTCCACTTACAGCATGTGGTATTGAAAAGTATCAGAGGCCCTTTTCATGTTATGAGTCTGCAACAGCACCATACTACAGCTCTGCCATCATAACACCTTTATACTTTCATAATGATCTTACAGCAGCATAATGTTGTTGTCCCTTGGTGTAATTTAACATTGCACTTAGGTGTTGCAAAAGCAGGAGGTAAACACACAGAGGGAGCGCCACATACACACACACTTAGACATGCACACACAGCGTTGTTTCGCTCAGCCTGCTTCACCTGCTCACAGTGATCCTGTCTCACCTCTGTTACTGTCTCCGACCACTTGGCCCCACATCAGGCCTCTGAGATATTCATATTCAAGGTGTGACACTACAGAGGCTTTAATATATGGTGCCTCTAACTGGCAGTATGAAAAGGCCTTAAGTGTAAAACATTTGGAAATTCATTGTAACACTGTGTACAATTTTAATGTGCATTTAAGGGCTAGACAACAACCATTGCCAGGCTGCTTTTGGCAACCGTTTTGAGGAATTGGAGACCAGTTCTTGGCCATTGGTTGCAATCAGTGGGAACCATTTTTCACATTCATGACAGGGCCAGAAAAATGTCACTTTCCATACAGAGTTTTTAACATTTGTTATTAAATTGATACCTAGATCAGGGTTCCCACTCTTTTCCAGAGATCATTTTCCAGGACATTTCAAGGACATTTTCAGTGATGATCAAGCTGGTATGACAGTCTAAATTTAGTTCCTAAATAGTCTAATATGTTCCTCTCAGTGGAAGTCTACATTAAGACATGCAGTCTATGGCTATCGATGAAATCATCTCTTACATGCTTATAAATTAGGGCAAATTGATTATAGGACAATGCAACCGCAGATGTACAGCACTTCACTTTATTAGTGCAACCAAGCAACAATGATGGGCAACTCTCATGTCAGCTTTCTCTTTTCTCAAAAAATATAAAATTAGCAAAGTAAAAAACAAAAGAGCCAGCAAAGGACTCTGGAAGCTGCCTTACTGAAATAAATAAACACTAATAATTATAATAAGAGGATCAGTGAATAAATTGACTTAAATAGATCTGAATGAAAAAAAATCATTTTCCAGGACTATATGTGATTTTCCAGGACATTTTACTTTTTCTCCCATTTCCCAGGTGTTTTCCAGTACTGGAAAGCTGGTCAACTGTTTTCCAGGTTTTCCAGTTTTTCCAGGACGCGTGGGAACCCTGTTAGATGTTACTCTTACAGCTGGAATCAGCGACAGACAGTACCAGGTGTTTGTAACTGAGCGTGCTCAAAAATAATAGCCATGCAAAGTGTCTTCATAACACAGAAAATAAGGTGACTATAAATGAGTTACCACAATTTAGGCCCATTTACTGACTGTACATTTATCTTTTCCATAGAAAATAAAAGCACTTCCTCCAACATAGGAACGAAAGCTAGCAGAATGCACATTTCAGCAACAAGGCAATTCAAAGTTCTTCACACAAGACGTCTAAAAGACTCTGATGAATGTCAGAAAAAAAAAAACTGAAAGAGGATATCAGGTTATAGGACATTAAAAACAACCAATAGAAATAGTCTTCTCGCTGATGGTCTTTTTAATGTTGCTTTTGGAGGTCATATAGTGCCATCACTAGCAATTTAAGTCTGTGTTTATAACCAGCAAAAAAATCCTAAAGGGGTCTTTGGCTATTGAGCTTATGAGCCATTGGCAGGTGCATTTTGAACCTTCAACCTGAGGTTAGCTATCCATTCTCCCTGCTGTGATAATTACCTCCTGGGTTTAGCTTAATTTAAGGTTGACCAAAAAGGAAAATAATTGTTTTCCCAAAGCGTAACCCAACTCCAGAGAAATATACAAGGCTCATCAGCTTAACAAAATACATCTGGTATGATCTTATTGGGGGGGGGGAAGTTTTGAAAGTCACTCACGGTTGGCAGAGCTTGACCAGGTCTTGGTCTGTGGTCCCGGGATGAAGGCCACGAATATACAGGTTAGTTTTACTCAGCTGTTCCCCTCCCCCGCCGCTGCTGTTGCTACTACTGTTCGTGTTGGGACTGGGGGGCGCCATCTGGTGGCCGGAGGACACATAGGCCTGCTGCAGGAAGAAAGAAAAGTCTGCATTAGTTTACTGTTCATAAGAAACAACATAAGTCACTGTTAAAACACGTTAGGATATAATACATGGATAAACATTGGAGGAGCATAGTAATGTTAGATTCTCTTCACAGTGCAAAAATTAAAAGAAGTGTTGAGAGATGTTGAGAGATCGAAGGTAATCCTGCATGAAGCAGATGATTATGTGGGTGCTGCAAAAAGTGATATCACACAGCTCTCATGTCAACACTCACCAATACTGCTTTCTGAGGGGAATGCGGGGCCTCTTGGCTGCCTACTCCATATAGGGAAAAGGGGCCTCTTATGCTTCCTCTGTGTTGAGTAACTTCTTTTTTACTTTGAAAACCACTACAAAATCTTGCGGTGGATTTCAAATCCAAATCTCTACAGATCTAAAGCTAACATGTAATCAGTCTGATGATGCGCCTTGGTCTAGATGTCGAAAAAGTCTATTCTGCAACGTTTCCTTAGAATTTACTTCTGCCCGTAAAAGTACTTCTAATTGAATCACTGCCATCCGCAGAACCATTTCAACATTTTCTTTCAGTCATTCTCCTCTAAACTTGTTGTGCCTAAGGTTAACAGTTAACAAGATCCTGAGTGGAAAAATATAAAACAGAGTTCAGTGCAGTCCATGCTATATTACAGTCCATTCATCAAAACAAAGCAGAAGGAGAATATTAAAGGATGAGTAAGAATAGCTCACCAGGACTTTATTTGATGACAAAACAAAGAAACATGCTCATGTTTAGACCATCTGTTCTGGACACATACCTAGCTAACCACTCTTGATCTTCTTCCCTAATGTCTTTAGTTGGCCTGTTTTGTTTTATCAGTTTACAAGGACTCAGTGCCGGTGAATACTCATCGTAAACTCTGGCAATCAACTAGTCCATGACTCAAAGCTGGAAACATGAAAGGCTCTTGCGCAACAACCAGTGCATCATCTCATCTCACTATGGGATAGTTGCCCTCCTTGGAGAACTCACACAAAAGATTGTGTAACCATGCAGAGACATATTTTTTATTGGGATAAATGTAGTTTCATTATCACTTTGGCTGTCAAGAAGTCACATAAAAGTGCTCTCTTTCCAGGAATAGATCTACTGGCTGTTTTCCAAATAAGACTCAGGGAATAAATAGCAGCACTTGAGAGCAGTCCAGGCACGCCAGAACTGGAAAATGTTGTGACTGTTTGCTTTGAGAAGAGGACTTGAATCTCATTAATCTCACAGTCTAAGGTTTTAATTCAATGTTGGATAACAAAGGAATGAGAACAAACATGGTTCCTGCCAGAGCTCAGTGCCGTGAGGCGAGAGTGTCTCAGTCAAGAGAGCGATTGGACAGAGGCGACAAGAGGACAATGGGTTAATTTGAGCAGAGGGGAGAGGGTCACTGATCAGACTGGTGGTGTTTAGGAAAAGCCCAGCAGGAAGCAACGGTCACACCAGGACCACCAGCAACATCAACCAATCCCGCTAATTAGACACCACCCAAACGGCCCCTCTGACCTCTGCTCTACCAGCAGCTTGGCCATCATTCAACAACAAGCCCATTTCTGCAGAGAAAATCCCCTCTTCCTTTGCTGTAGAGCAGATTTGAAAAAATATGCATGTATTTGCTCATGTAAGACATCATGGAGACATCACCTGCTCAAATAAAAACAAAGAAAAGAGGAATGTTCTTTTATTTTATTGCTTTAATTTAAGGAATATGCTGTTTATGAATTGAAAGGCATGCATGAACAGCAGGATGTAGTTGCAATATCTTGTAAACGTTTCCTTTGTTTCAACCATAGACTGCATAAATAATGGATGTAGTATCCATGACGTCACCCATCTGTTCCTGAATCCTGTTTTGAAGCCAATTGACGGCGGCAGCCATATTGGAAATGCAGAACTCAACCAGGCATTGTGTGACGTAAAGAGACAGGGTTTGAGCCTCCCAGCCAACAGCTATGTGTTCCCGTCAGGGAGTAAAGTCAGTCATTTCCTTATATGGGCAAAAACTTGTAATCTTAATATCTTTTAAACCATTGCGTTACAAAAAAAATCACCCCCTGTACAGTGTGTGCCGATAGAGAAATTAGCTACATAGGGCCAAGCTGTTTTTTGAACCAGGCTGTAAACATGTTTATTAATGCTGCAAAGATCGTCTTTTTTGAATTGGTGTCTATGTGGTTTCTGGTGTTTCTGCAGCCAGCCTCAAGCGGATTCTAGATGAATTGCAGTTTATAACACTTCTGCATGGGCTTCATAGTTTGAGACCGGAGGTTGCCGCTTGGTTTCAACTATCCATCCACCATGCATTTTATCAGTGAGTTTTACATCATGTAATTGCTTTTTGAAGTTTTTCTTCTTTTTATACCACACCTAAACATTTTTAGAAGGCCAGTGGCCGCGTGCTGTGTTTCCACAGCACACGGCAGCCTCTAGGAGTTTTAACCAACTTGTCACAGTGTAACTCATGGTGAATACCATTTTAGAGGCAGCTAATTTGTGAATGAGCAAAGAACAGGACAGCAGAGACCTATAATCTCCTTCAAGCACTCTTAACCAAAGTGCCAATTCCCAATCAAGCTCTAAACTGTAGCAGGAGAAAATCATTGCAGCAGCACCCCTAAAATCACCACTCTGCACTCACACAGATGCAATCATACGCCCACAAACACACCACTCACACACACTCGCGCACTTAAACTACTATGGTATGCCTGGTTGTAAAATTTTAAAAAGCTGCGTATCAGAATATACTTCTGCTCTTTACTGTCAAACATGTTTTTAAACTACATCTTGTAGTGATCTTATGAACTAATAAAGACTGATGACACGTTACCCATAAAGCAATCAGATGCTGCTTACAGACACTGAAATCTTAATTTAGTGAGGGACAAATTGGTGCAGAAATGCTCAGGAAGGCTTACTCTCATAAAAGTATAATTGACTTAATTACACTCAAATAGAGCAGAAGTACTTTAAACTAAAGCTTACAACCACTCTGTCAGCTGTCGTCAAATTCTAAGTATTATAGGCAAAGAATTCACTCAATGACCTTCCTGTCAAAGTAAGGATATGTCTTTTAAACTGCTTATGAAATATAATGACACACATCTCAGACAGAACTAATCTAATTTTAAGTGCTAGCACTTGGAAATGTCTTTGCTGCTCTGCTGTTGGATGATTACCTTTTGAGCTATTTCAGCATTCGTATGGATTTGCACATTTTTTTGGGGTGGATGAAAGGTGCTGAAACTCAACTTTGTTCCATTTTTAACTAAGTAATCGGTACGGTCAAAAGATCAAAGTCACAAGAAATCCTGCCTGTTACTGAAACCCTGAATACAAATACTGAAAAACCCTCATATATTCAATTTAAAATACCCAGCAGGAAATCCTCACTTTGGTGGAGAAGTCTTGGTTTTGTATCTTAAAATGGTAAACGACTGACATCATTTACACAATTATATTGTGCCCTAAGTATCATGTAGAAGTCAGGAGGCTCCAGAAATGGACTTTTAATATGATTCATTCCAATGCTATTATATTTTCTGACAGTCTATTTAGAACAAACTACTCTTAGAAGATAGTACAACCATTCAGTCAGGTAAGCAAACTACTGATGTGATTCTGGTAATGAAAACTAGAGATAGACCGATATGTTTTTTACAGGACCGATAGTGATGCCGATTATTAGTAGTCAAGGAGGCTGATAACAGATATTTGGATCCGATATTCATTTGCAGTAAAAGGGAAATATTGGAGTCAAAATTTTTAATAATACAAACTCCAACACTTAAATTAGTTTAAATGCCTTTAAGCATATGTGTATTAAACAGCTTTTCAGATTTGCAACATGTTATAGTTTATTTTTATCTTAGACAAAAGACATCTTTGTTTTAAAATTCTAACAAATAGTGCAGGGAGCTCCCGGGTTCAGCAGCATGTCTTATAAAGTTAAATGAAAACTTAAACAAATAATAGCTCTCTAAAGTTTTCTACAGTAAATAAAGTTTTCAAAAATGTCAATATAACTGAAATGTTAATCTTTCACTTATCTATGTTTTTAAAGGGTATGTCAGTTTTTTGAGTGGGGTTGTATGAGGTTTTTTTTCCCCAGTGATGAGAAACTGCAGGGAGAAATGAGCCAAAATAACCCAGTTTTAAATTGATCTCTTATCGGCCGTCAGATTTTTAATAAAGGCCAATGGTGATATGCGTCAAAATGCCGAATATCGGCGCTGAAAATCGGCCCGGTCGATAATCGGTCTTACCCCAATGAAAACTTAAACTTTAGAAACTTTAGGGAAAAGTATGTATTTTTATGAGTCCCCACAACAACACACAGTACCTTTAAAAAGGAGCCAGCTTTCCCAAACTGACATAGTTTCAATCTGACAAAATCAGCCAATAAATCAAAGATCATTGCAGACAGAAGGGACCTGCAGGGTCTTACACAACTTGGATAACTTGTTCAGATACAAACACTGTCACTGCATCATTTATCTTCCTCTGCAGAACTGCTCCAGCTCTATGACAAAAGGCTCAAAAATAACAGGATATTTTTAGGACTGAAGTCAAGATAAAAATGAGGATAACTTCTATAAATAAAACCTTTTTTTTTTATCTAATTGAACATCGATACAGAAATACTGCATATTATTAGTGCTGACTGACATTAACATCAGTACATCAAACAGTTCAAAATGATTTCATCTGGGGAATTAAAAAGAGTTATCAAGAGTAACTTCATTTGAGAACCTGAAATGATGGCTTATGTATCTCTTTTCACAAATACCATCTGTTTCAATGTTCCACCCCTTTCAGTCTCTCCCTGCCTCTGTTTTTATCTCCGTCTCTCCCTGTGGGGCTCTTCCAGTCGACCCCAGTTTGACCCTCGAATTCCATGGATTTCCTGGCTGTTGGGGGTCTGCCTGCCTGCTCCCCACTGCTTGCCCCTGTCTTCTCCTCAGGCAGGAAGAGCCATGACCGTCTGACCAGCTGACTGACTTACATGCTAATGCACAGATTTATAGCGCAGCAAGCTGAATGAGGACACAGCTTCCAGCTTGTATAGAATTACCCTGCTGAGTGCTGAGCGCCCGCTTTGCACTGGCTCCACTTCAGGACCAACGAGGAAAGTGAGTCATGGGTGAAACCATTCAGCACTCACCTTAGAGCCTCAAAAAATATTTTGAATTTAGTGTTGTGAAAGCTAATCATTTCCTGTTTTTGTTGTTGTTGGATAAACAAAGAAAAAGCCCCCTAAGAGAGATGTGATGCTGTTATCCCAATAACTAATGCAAATTTATCTTATCCCTGTAAATTTTGTGCAACTTTGCAGTTTTGTCAAATCACTGCAACTTTAGCATAGCGTTCCACCATTTTTCTTTTCGATTATCTGTAACTAAATTAGCTGAAAAAAATGCGTGGAAGTAATGTAATAAACAAGTACTTTCTTCTTTAGCCACAAGTCGTTATCATTATTGGCATTTATTAAAATGTTGTAAACTTTTAACTTTGCTAATTTTCTACTTTTATGAGTGATTAGGAGCTTCAGAAAGATGTTGCCACTAGAAATATATCTCTGGTGCACTTTTTTTCTTCTCACAAAAACATGCACTAAAGGAACTTTTGCAATCCAAATAACTAGTGATCAATTTACAAAGACTTCGCGGCTGCCATTGTTTTTCTGGTTATTTCACTGAAACAATATCTCAGAACTGCAGAGCCCCCAAGTGCCAGGTCAAGCAAATCGAACTGTGTGCCACTGTTGGCAGATCCATATGCCCAGTTGACAATCCATGCGTGCAGATTTGTAACCTGAGTGGAGGGATTTGAAATCTGTGGGAACAGATTCACAAACCGTGCGCATTGAATTTGAAATCACGCACACAGTTTCTGTCCCAACAGATTACAAATCCATATCAAGCAGCAACCTCTTGTCCAAACTTATGAGTCTAATGCTGAAGTGCTAAAAACTGCAGTTCATCGAGGATCCACTTGAGGCTGGCTCTGGAAGTACCGGAAACCACGTACACACCAATTCAAAAAAGACGATCTTTACAGCAGAAATAAACCCGTTCACAGCCTGGTTCAAAAGATGAGTGTAGTCTGGATAGCTCATTTCTCGATCGGCACACACTGTACGGGGGTGATTTTTTTTTTTAAGGCGGCAATTTCGAAGATATTTAGATTCCGAATCTTCCAATGAGAGGCACAGTTGACTTGATTGACAGGCGGGAACACTGTAGCTGTTGGCTAGGAGGCTTAAAGTCACCTCTTTACGTCAGAATCGCTCGACAGCAGCAATATGGCTGCCGCCGCCGACTGGCCTCAAAACAGCGCTTCAGAAACAGATGGGTGACGTCACGGATACGACGTCCATATTTTATACAGTCTATGATCCATACACAGGGAATATAAAATGCACACAGATTTGTTAACCCTGCCCACAGATTTGCAAATTGTTCCTTTTTTCCTAAACTGGCACCCAGGGGGCTTTGTTCAGAACATCAAACAAATATAGCATTTTTTCTGCAATTTATTAGCTATAAATTGCATGTTAGATCACGACAGTTGCAAAAAAGGCCTTTAAAATCCTAGTGTAACTTAGTAATGGGCTTGACCACTCATTTGTTACACTGCACCTAGCCAAAGTTCTCTCTTATCACTCTGGCTATATAAAGTGAAAGTAATATCTTAAGCGAACTAGTAAGCTCTGCCTTGAAAACGTATAATAGCCTCTTTCTGTTAACTGAGGGTGAAGTGAGGACTGTGTCTACTAAAGCAGTACAGCTGCAGTATGGCAACAGGCAGGAAATCCTGTGTCTGCTCCTGATCTTATCACACGGCCATTTGGATGTGGAGATCTGCATTCCAACCAGGTGACAGGGACACCAAACTCACGCCCAGACTCGCTCCTGAAACCTCCTTCCTTCCTATCTGTCTGCAACACTCCCCTTCCTTTTGTCATTTTTTTATCCACCTTTTAATCTTCAAACTGTCTGCTTCTCAATGTTGATCACAACTCAATGCAGTGTACACATGCATGCTTGGCCTTCATGCCAGCTCAGGTGTCCAAAGCTCAGGAGCTTGGAATCAGATACGTACTAACAGCGGCCCTGGGCTGAGCTAGAGATCTAACAAACTGTGAGGCACACCGAGTGTCTGGCATCACTGCGGTACCTGGCATCAGATTTCTGACAGCTGTGCTTTCTCCAAGGACTCTGTCTCCCTCTCTACCTGTTCACCTTGGCTGGTTCATGCGACTGGCACTGAAGTTGGGGGCTAATCCAAAACATCTGACACATTAAACAAAGAGATAGATAAACATATACCTGGCAGAGGGCCAGAGGAGCAAAGGTGACTGTACGGGAGAGTTCAGTGAGGATAGACTCACTGCAGTGGAACAGCTGGTTTGATCCAAAAATGCTAAAGTAGCCCAGTAGACCTGTGTATGTCATGAATTTCCTGCTTTAGAGTTGATATACCCGCCTGAATATACTAGAATATTTGATTTGTGCCCACTACCTTTATATGAACATTTTCTCAGTAGAAAAATAAAAAGCTAATTTTGCAGGGGGAGCCTTTCCAACAAATTTCTGGGAATTTTCAAAGTTGGAAACTTTCCATGGGAATTAACGGGAATTTATGGGAATAAACCAGGAATTTACTAAATTGAAGGTTGGCTCTTAGTAGGGAACTTAAATATAGTTGGGGGAAATATATTTAAGCATAATCCTGACTAAAACAACCAGATTTCATGCAAGAAAATGCTTTTTTATTTGAATGTTGACAGGGACTTTCTTTGGAGGAAGAGCAGCTCTTTTCGTTTAACATTTTGAACTTTGGGACTTTGTTGGGATTGCATTTTGTTAATCTATGAATGGGTTAGGTCGGGGGGATGAGTAATACTTATCTTAACATTCATGTTTTTGTTCATCAATGAAGAATTGATTGTTCAATAAAATATTTAACACTTGATAAAAGTTCTACTTACAAATAAATCTGTTTTAATTGTATTATTTCGGTATGGATGTCTGCTTATAACAAAACAAATATTTATGCTTGGATTTGATAACGTTCTATTAAATTACCCTCAATTCCCAGTTAATTCCCATGGAAAGTTTCCAATTTGGGATATTTCCAAAATTCCCCAGCTTAACTTCCCACGGAAATTTACCGGAAACTTTCTTGAAATTTACCAGAAATGTTCCACCCCTTTGCAACCCTAAGCATGATTCACATTCTTTTTAAGCGTTGTATTTGTTTTGGTATGAAATCTGTATCATTGGCATTTCTATCATTGGAATACTGTGTTACTCTGTCTAGTTGTTGGCATATCTGTACTGGAGGGTGCCCATCAATTTTGCAAGCATTTCCTAACTTTTAACCCTTTCACCTGATTGGTCACTATAAATACTAGGGATGCACGATATTATCGGCACATAATCGGTATTGGCCGATATAGGCTTTAAAATGAACTGTCGGATATTGGCCAACACGCTGGTATCCGCCGATATAATTAACCAATAAAATAATGGGCTGCTGCACACATGTTGGGCTCATGTTTTAGGTTAAATTTCAATTCAAGCAGCAGTCTGTAAGGTACATGTAGCTGACTAATTTAGGCACATTTACTGTCAAAGAGTAAACCATTCAATTCAATTTGGGTTTAATTGCTGTACAGTTGCACTTTTCACATGTTCCATGTGAACAGAGGTTCGGATTACTTATTATGTTAATTGTGAAATTGGCCAAATTTGCCCTGGTTGTGGGTATTGTTATGATTTTCTCAGGTAGTGCATCATTCAAGTTTTAAGTAGGATGTATCTTTCTGTTTTAATTTTGTTTGAAAGCAATTGTCATAAATAAATATGCAGTTTTAAGTGTTGAGTATGTTTCTTATTTTGCACAAGAAATGAATATTACATTACAAATGTGATAAGTGTATCACCATAATACTGTACGCTAATTCCAATACAGAAGAGACTTGATGATCTCTGCAATTAGGTGTGTGGAAAAAAATATCGGTATCAGTAATCGGCTAAATGAGTTGTAAAATATCGGCATATCGGATATCGGCAAAAAATCCAATATAGTGCATCACTAATAAATACCA